>NC_056729.1:150370879-150698165 GCF_019279795.1 Protopterus annectens | reverse complement strand
GACTCTGTGAGGCTAGTTAAAAGCAGAAAAACCCAGGTCTAAAAGGCGGAGCTCCCCCAGTAGTGGAAGAACCGACAGTCCCGGACGTCGGTTCTTTAGAAGGCTCAGTAGAGCCGGAGGTTCTGCCAGGAGTTTCTTTGGAGTCTCAGGGAGAAACTTTACTGTTACAGGATGTGTCCTCTCAGGAAGTAGGCCAGGCTGAAGGGGCTTCTCAGGTGGCTGTTCTTCCCTCTCTTCCTAAGGTGGTTAGGGCCTCCCCTTCTGTTTCCAAGGCTTCCTTAAGAGGCAGGCCTAGTTTAGCTTCAGTGGGGGTTTCTCCGAGTGTTTCAGGGTCTTTGCCTAAGAAGCATATGCTAAAAATGGCAGAGGATTTGATTACTATGATTACAGGTTCTATGCCCCCTCCTGATAAGAGGCCTAGGGTGGAACCTGAGTTTGAGAGTTTTGAGCAATGTTCGGAGGCTTCTGAGTCTTGACTGAAGACTTGCAGGAGTATCCTCCTTATTCTGATTCTGATGTGGATGATTCTACTCCTTCAGCTTCGCCTCCTGAGGATTTTTCATTTTCAGAGACTCTGCATTCCATGAGGGAGCATTTTAAATGGGAAGGTCAAGATTTCTCTGATTCCAGGAAGAGGCTTAGGGAATTCTTGGTTTTACCCCAGCATAGGCCTTTAGCTATACCTCCTGTTCTGAATGTGGTAGAAGATGTTTTTGCAGAGGCTTCCCTGAATCCTGATTCTTTGCCTCCTGCCCCAGTTAAACCGGATAGGTACTATAGGGTGCCTGAAGCCCATAAGTATCTTTTTAAGAGTCCTAGGGCAGACCCGGAAACTGTCTCTCAGGGGCCTAAAGGTGTGAAGGCTTCTGTTGTTAAAAATCCTGTTCCTCCTGATAAAGAGGCAAGGGCTTTGGATAGATGGGGAAAGAAAGTGTATACTTCTTCCACTTTAGCCATGAGGCGTTGAATTGTCAGTTTCATATGTTAAAATATCAGAATTATCTCCTTTCACAATTGAAGTCTAAGGTGGATGCTCTGGCTGAAGGTATTGAGTGTAAAGAGTTGCAGGATTTAGTTCATGTGTCTGAACAGGTGGGTAAGCATTCCTTGCAGTGTGGTTTTGATGCTGTGCAGGCCTCCTCGAGGGTGGCTGCCACTGGTTCTGTTCTTCGTAGGCACGCCTGGTTGAGGGATCAAAATTTAGCTGAGCATGTTAAAACAAGGATTTTGGATGCTCCTTTACAGTCTGATGTGTTGTTTGGTTCGCCTGTGGAAGCAGTTTTAAAGAAAATGGAGGACAAGGCTAAGTCTATGCAGACTGTTAAGGATTTTTTGCAGGTGCAGCCTCCGAAGTTTAGTAGAAATTGGCCTACTAAGGGATGGACATATCCTGCTTATGATTCCCAGTCTAGGGGTAGGTCTAGGCGTGGTAGGGGCAGAGCTCAAGGTTCTTTTAGGCCTAGAACAGGGAGTTCACCTGCTCAGACTTCTGGTGAGGGCAGGGGTCAGTCCTTTCGTAAACAGACCCAATGACCTGCCTTTTCAGCTGCCAGTACATTCTCGCCTGGCAGCACCTTTGGGAGGAAGGCTGTCTCTTTTCAAAGAAAATTGGGATTTAATTACCCAAGACAGATGGGTTCTGGATATCATTCACCACGGTTACAGGTTTTATTTCCATACCTTGCCTCCTTTCAGAGGCATGCCAGACATTCCTCCTCTACAAAGAACAGAGGCTCACAAGCAAATTTCTCTGTTGCTCCAAATAGGGGCCATTCAGCCAGTTCCTGTGCCAGAAAGGGGCCTAGGATTTTATTCTCGCCTGTTCCTAGTACCGAAGAAGGGGAACACGTGGAGACCAATTTTGGATTTATCTATCCTCAACACTTATCTGGACATTCCCAAGTTCAAAATGTTGACGTTACAACAGCTTTTACCTCTGCTGGGCAAAGATCACTGGATGGTAACTTTAGATCTCAAGGAAGCTTACCTTCATGTGCCTATAAGACTAAGTTGCAGGAAGTATCTGCGTTTCGAGCTGGAAATTCTCATTATCAGTTTTCTGCATTGCCCTTTGGCTTATCTACTGCCCAGAGTATTCACAAAGGTTCTGGCTCCAGTGATAGCTTACTTCAGGCTAAAAGGAATTCAAATCTATCCTTACTTGGGCGACTGCCTGATTCTGGCTCAAGAAAAGGAAGACCTTCTACAGCATTTGGAATATGTGATAGCAGTGCTAAGATGCCTAGGGTATTCTGTGAACGAAATAAAGTCCAGTCTAGTACCCTCTCAAGACATGTGCTTTCTGGGTGTGAGACTGAATACAGCAGCCCAGATGGCCTTTTTAACCCCGGACAAACAAAAGAATCTTTCCAGTTACTTCCATCAACTATCTCTTCAGTCCGGGCTGACTGCAAGGACAGTCCTTCAAGCCTTAGGGTTCATGGCATCTTGTATTCTGGTGCTTCCCAATGCCAAACTGCATATGAGGAAGCTGCAATGGTATCTCAAAATGTATGGACACAGCACTGCCAGGATTTGGACACTGTCATTCAAATAATACCTTGCATTCAAAAGGAATTTTTGTGGTGGGCTCAGGAATGTCACCTAAACAAGGGACTCTCTGTGACCCGGCCAGAGGCGAGTCAGATTCTAACGACAGATGCCTCAGACATTGCTTGGGGAGCTCATCTAAATGGAAAGTGGATACAAGACAAGTGGCCTGTCAGACTACAGCATCTACATATCAACATGAAAGAGATGTTAGCAGTCCAGTTTGCATTAATGGCTTTCAAGGAGTTACTTCTTCCAGGGCAGGTGTTGATTCTAACAGACAACACAACTGTCATGTGGTACATCAACAAACAAGGGGGAACACATTCTTACCCATTGTGCAGGCAAGCAATGATTTTATGGGAGACCGCGCTCAGCTTGCAACTAACTCTTCAGGCCAGGTTTCTGCCGGGAGCACAGAACTCCTTAGCAGATGTGTTAAGCAGACAAATCATGGATCCCCACGAGTGGAAACTGGATCTTCATGTATTTCAAAAATTGACAGTGTCATGGGGAACTCCAGACATAGATCTGTTCGCTTCTCCACTAAACTACCAGCTGCCAAAGTTTTGCACAAAGAGGTTTCATCACACAGCTTGGAAAGTGGATGCTCTTTCTTTCAGTTGGAAAAATCTTCATGTGTATGCTTTTCCACCTCTGCCTCTTCTCCCAAAGGTGCTTCTAAAGGTCAGACAAGACATGCCAAGGATGATTTTAATAGCTCCAGATTGGCCTCGGCAGCACTGGTACCCATTACTGAGGAGTCTGGTAAGGAAGCCTCCATGGCCTTTACCCTTGATTCCACACCTGTTGTCTCAGAGGGACGGTCATCTGCTCAATGTCAAGCTTCACTCTCTTCATCTAACAGCCTGGCATATTCTGTTTTGAAGGACAGCAGGTCTCAACTTCCTCAACAAGTTTTAAATGTGATTATGGAAGCCAGAAGTCCTAGTACAAGGAAAGTGTACACAGAAAAATGGAAGAGATTTTTATTTTGGACTGCAGCAAAGAATTTGGAGATTTCTGAGCCTAATTTGAGTGTGGCTCTTCAATATCTTACTGAGTTATTGGACAAAGGTTTGTCTTTCTCTTCCATTAAGATTCATGCTGCAGCAATTTCAGCTCACTATGATTGTGACCCACCATTGTTTTCACATCCTTTGTTCAAGCAATTTCTTAGAGGGGCAAAGAATATAAGACCCCCACGTAGAGCTCCTACTCCTGCTTGGGATCTCAATTTTGTGTTGGAGAAACTTACTCTACAACCTTTTGAGCCTGCGGCTACTGCTGAATTGAAATACTTGTCATGGAAGACTGCTTTTTTGTTGGCCATTACTTCTGCAAGAAGGGTTTCTGAGTTGCAGGCCCTTATGGCGGTTGAGCCTTTTTTGATTTTTCATAAGGATAGGGTATCATTACGTACTAATCCTTCCTTTATGCCTAAGGTGGTTTCTAGTGTGGCTTTAAACCAAACTATTCATTTGCCTACTTTTTATGCAGATCCCCAAAATAAAGGGGAAAAGATTTTGCACACTTTAGATGTACACAGGCAATTGCGTTATTATTTAAGCAGGACTAAGGATTTTAGGCAGTCTCAGCAGTTGTTTGTTTCTTTTGCTTTGAGTTCGCAGGGCAAGCCTGTGTCAAAACAAACTATTTCTAGGTGGATTGGGTTTTGCATTGCCTTTTGTTATTCCCATCATGGCAAGGAGATTCCAGCTGGGATTAGGCCTCATTCCACTAGGGCTACTGCCACTTCAACAGCATTTCTTAGGGGGGTGGCAACTAAGGATATTTTGGAGGCAGCTACTTGGAGTTCAGTGCATACTTTCTCTAAGCATTATCACCTTCCTCTCTACTCTAAGTCTAGGGCTGGTTTTGCCACAGCTATTTTGCAAGGCATGTTGTCAGCTCCTGCTTCCTTATGATTTGCCAGCCTCCCTTACCTCTGCTTTGGGATTCTACCCAATAGTTAGGACTGCAGCAATGTGGAATGAAGAACATAGTACAGTTTTGTACCTACCATAAATGTAGATGTTCGAGGATCCACATTGCTGCAGTCCAATTTACCCTCCCTCCTTCCCCTCTGTGTTTAGGGGTGGTTGTGTAGGTGAGGTTGTATTCTGGTAATTTTGTATTTATATTGTACATATTTTGGGTGCAGGTATGTTTGGAGTTTTTGGTTTTGGCCTTGTCTTTTTAGGGTCTTCTGACATCTGGGGCAAGAAAAGACTGAGGATATGGCGTCGGTCGTGTGCATTAGTACCCTGACGTACTGACGTCAGTCTAATGCGCCTTGACCGACGTCAGCCATATACTTTGGTATTCGGGCCGACTGGACAGCGGACTACCCCAATAGTTAGGACTGCAGCAATGTGGATCCTCTAACATCTGCATTTATGGTAGGTACAAAACTGTACTTTTTTCACCAATGGTATCTTTACTGGAATCCTAGGGATCAGGCATCCTTAATTCAAATGGACTTGAGGGTTAAACATTTTGAACTGTCTGGGCCTTGGTCTATACTGTGACTTCTTCCTCTCTGCTATTTGCTGCTTGGAATACATCTCAACAGAATGACCCATCAGGGAGGTTCTTGGTAGATATAAATGACACACACACTTGGCCATATTAGTTGATCTCTGAGGATCCTCCTTAATCAGGCAGGAATATCCCCCACCATCTTTTTTTTGGTGGATAGTCACTCCATCCAGCTTAGGCGGTTTGCATCAAATCAGGCAAGTGTAAGCTTGTTAGTCAATTTGTTAGAAGGGCAGATTACAACGCTTAATTTTTATCATCTGTGTACAGGAGGGAGCTTAGTTGATGGTTGGGCAGGGAGAGCCAGCCCTTAGTGTTTGGTGCACTTTAGTAGTTGATGCATAATACCACAGTAATATTCAGCACTTGCTGCACACACCCCTGTGTGTGAAATGTAGAAATGTTTGACAAGGTCTGATGGTTGGAAAGGTTGAACCAAAGCATAAGACTGATTTAAGAAGCATTGCCTTGTAGGTCAGCAGGTACAGTAAGAACTCTTCTGTTATGTTCATGGACTTTTTTCTCTGTTGGTAATTAAACATGAAAATAATACAGCATTTCCATTGACAGCTTCGAGAAGCAAGTATTTTTGTTTTCTGTGTTGGTGTAATAACCTATTTATTTTGAAGTAAGTCAATTATACAGTTGCAGTGTGGTCTTGCACTTATTTGGTTTGTGAACCTGTAGCTTGGGATCCTAAAACTTTTAGATCTACCCTTATTTTTCAAATGCCTGGGTCAACGTTATTTATAGGTGATAGGTTGTTAACCTTAGCAACATTTAGAAGCAGTCTTTCACCAAGGTCTTACATGTTGAATCTTAAGCAGTCTTCTGTCAAGCTGTTTGGGAAACAGAGTGAAGATATACTCTTCTGCATCGACTCGTACGCACCTCGCAGCAGTCACTTTGTGTGGTGTCACATTCTTGATTGCTGGCTGTCTGGATATATATAACATCGAGTTTGGAATCAGAAGAAAATTTACATTGAGCACAGTCTTTTAAACTGAGTAAGTAAAACAGGTTTAATTGCTCAGTTAAATGGTTTTATCACATTTTAACTGCTTGGTCAGGGTACCTACTCTGCAGAGTCACTACCACAGTTATATTACACTGAAATAGTAGCACTATGCATGGTCTTTCAGACAGTGTAGGCTTGAGTGGAACAATGTGGTCCATGCAGCTAGTGCTGCAGGTGTGGAGTAGTAAATAGTAAAATCAGCACTTAAAAAGGGTGTTAATGATGTAAGGAGAAGCAACTTCTTTTGTGTTCATTAATAACCGTAGTTACATTGTTTCTGTGCATACAAGCTTTCTTTTGTCTTTGCAATTCATGTTGCTATGTTTGTTTACATACATAATGTTCTTGTATCCTAAAGTTGTTCTAGCTGCATTTCATTTTACAGATGGGCTTATTCATGTATGATCTTGCAGACTTTCATTTTGCATGGCCTCGCTCTATATCTTGGGTTCAGAACATATCCGAAAATCATCAGTTAGTTCACCTGTCTAGCTGTTTTAATCACTAAAGAAATATGGCATTTCTAAAGATTATATGTATATTTATTGTAACAAGTGATCCAATATTGTCTATTTTTGTCAGTTTCGAACATATGGATTGTCAGGTCTGATGAGATTTGACCTCTATACCAACTCTCGAGATTCTTCTGATCCAAAGTTCTGACTCCTCCCATTCCCATAATTCCTTGGTCTTCAACTTAGCGTCTTAGATCTTGTTTGCCACCTGAAGTTATCAGATGTGAGTGAGAGCTCTCCTGGGTGCACTGTCTTTTTTCGGATCTTACCAGATTTTCTCCTCCTACCGAGAGTGTTTTTCTCTCTCCCTCTCATATTACTAGGGCTTTTAGTATTAATAATAGTTAGATGTAGGTATATTGTACCATTTCTGTTTCCACTTTTGTCTTTCAGCCAAGGTCAAGTGTAGTATCTGGGGAAAAAGATATGTTGTGTTTCAGTTAGTATAATTAGTATCGTGTGTGTAAGCATTTATAACAAATTGTCTTTTAGGTCTTATAGATTTATTTTTTGGTTTTGGATGTCTGAATCATCTGCTTTTATAAAATGTTCAGTGTGTGGACATAAGCTGCCATCCCAGGATCTGCACTGTGTGTGTTTATTGCTTGGGTGCTGCCTTTTTGGATGTGGCTGGCAGTCTTCTGCTGCCTTCAGCGCAATGACTCTTCAAACTATAGAAGGGGCAAGTTAGTTCTTAAGGGGTTCCTTCCTGCAAAGACAGAGGCTACATCTTCAACCTCTTCATCTTCTAAGAAGCAAAACTTAGACTAACGGTAAGGGACAAGAGAGAGAGAGAAAAGGACAAGGACTTGGAAAAGGAAAAAGGGTGAAGAAAAAAAAAATCTCTTACAAAAATGACTAAAAAGCTTTACTCAGAACTGACATTGTTGCTTGGGACAAACCCGCAATTGCTCTGAGATCAGATGGCTCCTCAACTGTGATTTCCATTTCCAAGATCTAGGTACACTCTGGAACTGGTGAGCCCTAGACTGCACTGCCCTATTCAGTAGAGGAGGTACCCAGACCACCATCGGTGGTTGCATCTACTCATTCATCTCAAAGCCTCATAGAGCAAGATGTCAACAAATAGAGCTGAAGGTTTTCCTTGTACCTTCACCTGGGAATGTACCAAGTACTGGACATTGAACCCCCATCTCCACTCATTGAATGCATACTGGTCTGCCCTTCGGGTCCAGTGTTATTGGATCCTACTGGACTTGGAGGACCTTTGTTGGCACCAGAGTTGCTAACAGAAGCATTAGTGCCAAGTTACAGGGGGGTGGGGTAGGGGGTGAGTCAACACCAGCATTCTCAGAGTAGTCTCTTACTCTTGGGGCTTTGGTCCTGAATAGCTCCGATCCAAGACTGGCTTCTGGGTGGGGAGCTATCAATGCAGAGGGTTCACTTTCATCCTCTGATCAGAGGGGATTCTCTGTACCCACTGCAGCTTTGGCCTTTGAAAGGATTTCAGAGGGATCTAAGAATAAGGTGTCTCCAAACCATGCATCTCTATCCAAGCCCCAGCGGGGGGGGTCTGCTTCCAGGTATCATCATCTTGTTGGACAGGGGCAGTCTGTTCCAAAGGCTTCTGAGGGCATCTACTTGGTCTGTTCCCCATCTGATTCAGAGCCCTCGGATGTTCCCCCAGAAGGACCTCACAGAAAATGGTTGTGCAAATGGAAGCACTTAGACTCTCCACAGTCGTTCATTGAAGACACTGATGTAGGGGAAGGGGAGGGTTCACCTTGCACCCTTTTTGAAGATGTCACCTTTGGCGATGTACTAGAATTGATGAGACATAGAGGGAGGGGGATTAGTCATCCCAAGACCATTCACCTAATGAGTCAGCATTTTTGGAAACTTTTGGTTCTGGAACAACTGCTTCAGGGGTAGTATACCACCCCTTGATCTCCTTATCGACCTTATCTATCAATGGGCATGGAAAGGCCTATGATGTGGTGGAATCCATTCCCAAAAAGGCGGATCAGATCTTAGCTGCTCCTAGAAACAACACTGGAGCAAGGGTCCACAAGTAGATGCTCTGGTGGTAGTAGCAGCCACAAGGAAAGATCTCTCGGAAGAGAGTTTCTGTTCACCCCCAAACAGAGTCCAGGGCAGTGGACAGATTTTGGAAGCAAGCCTGTGCAACAGCAGCTTTCACTTCGAGATCACTGAATTATTTGGCTTACTTAACCAGATTCCAGAAAGGCTTGAGCCAAGAGATTAAGTCCCTCTTTATGGTATTGTCTGAAAAAGTATTATCCTGAAAACGGTGGACTCCCAGATTTCAACCCTACAATCTACCTCAAATGTGACCATGTGATTGCTCTCCAATGCACCTGATGGCACAGGCAGAATGGCAGGCACCAGCATCTCCATGCTAGCTGCATCTTTGTGACTTTGTGGAAGGCTTCAAGTAGTCTCTTGTGAATGTCCCCTATGATGGGTTAATTCTTTTGGGCCTAAGGCTAAAGACATACACTCACCAGGAGTCAACAGGATGGCAAGACTTTTTCTGCAGTGGGAGTCTGCTTTCCAACCCCACAAAGTCCTTTCTCTAGGAAGATGATGTGGCTTTGTAAATCACAATAGTTCTTACCACAACTCACCAGGTGATAGACCTCCCAGTGACAGAGGGGAAGGTAACTCCAACGGATCACATCCTAGAGGCAGAGGCATATTGCGTAATTAGGGCTTTTGTAGTTCTTTATGAAGAAAGCCTGTCAGTGCTCCAGAACAATTGCCCAACTGCTGCGCTGTGAGTTTCCAGAGGCTATTAAATTCTCTCTTCCTTTCCAGCTCAGGAAAAGTAAAAAGCCCCCAATGTTCCACCTGGTCAGTGGGACTTAGCAGCCATAGCAATTTCAAAGCTGCTAGGAAAAAAGTCATGCAGCCAGCCCTGCAAGACCAGTTAGAATCCAGAGTCTGTTCGAGGTTCGTTTTAGTACCAAAGTTGATGGGGGACTTCAGACCCATTCTGAATGTCCGTCATCTAAATTTTGTGAGAGAGAGAAAATTCTGGATGGTCACAATTCAGTCCATTTTACCATTGTTTTGAGGAAGGACGATTGAATGTGCACCATAGATCTCCAGGATACTTACTATTATATCAAAATAGCAAAGCAGTCCAGGAGATTTCTCCACTTCTGGCTGGGAGCAAGTCACCACCAGTTCCAAGCACTGCCTTTTAGTCTCACCATAGCCTCCAGGGTGTTCAGCAAGATGATGGCAGTGGTAGCATCTGCTGGGGATTCAAGTCTTCCCGTATTTTGATGATTGGCTCCTAACTGCTACCTCCAAGCATCTGCTACTATACCATCTGGACCAGGTGCTCCAGTTATTAGTGGACTTGGGGTAACTGTCAATCTGCCAAAGTGCTGCTTGACCCCATCCCAGAATATAGAGTTTATAGGATGCCAAGTAGATACCAGCTTTCAGATAGTCAGCCTCTTCCAGTCCAGAGTTTTGTCAGTTCACCTCACAGCCATGCAGGTCCTACATCAGCTGTCACCACCAGTGAGGTTCGTTCTTGCCTTTTAGGCCTAATGGTGTCCACAATTCTGATGGTTCCATTAACTACTATATGACAGTACTGCAGTGGACTTTAGTAGTACAGTGGTTTCAGTCCATTCATCTATTGCATGCAAGGATTTGAATTACTCAGGTTTGCAGACAGCACATTGCTTGGTGGGCACCGTTTCCAGGAAGTAACTGAAGGGGCATCCTGTTCACTCAGATTCACTGGTAGCAGTAGCAGCCACAGACACTTCCCTTCTAGGTTGAGGGGTGGGCACTTTAAAGGGGGAATGGTGCAAGGTACGTGGTCATCACTAGAGGTCTTCACATTGAAGCTAAGGGCATTTCCAGCATTGCAGGCATTCCAGGACCTCCTCACCAAGGGTGTGATTTCCATGCATGCAGACATGTCAGTGGTATAGTCTGTAAACAAGCAGGAATGTACACATTCATATCTTATAGGTCAAGAGGCCTTGAGATGTTGTCAATGGGAGTTGAAGTCACACCACTTTCTAGTAGCAGCACACATAACCGGGGTCAACCAGTGTGTTAGCAGACAATTTGAACTGAATTGTGTTGCCTCATGGGTGGTTCCTCAGTCCTACAGTGGCACATCTGATCTTCAGTTGCTGAGGCAAACTGACCTCTCTGCCTTCTACCTCAGCAACAAATGCAGCTTGTGTTTTGCCCTGATATAGCCACATGGTCAGTCACCAAGGGATGCTTTGGTCTACAATTAGCCCCTGGGTCACCTTTATGCTTTTCAACCTTTGCCACTAATGAACAAATTCATACAGAAAGTAAGACAGTGCAAGGCCAGGGTAATCTCATTGTCCATTTTTGGCCACAACAAACATGATTTGCAAACCTGTAGCCTCTACTAGTACATCCACCCGTGGATGTTGGATCACTGTACAAACCTTCTAACATCTGGCCAGACTGCCCCCTCCTGATCAGAAGTCGATGAAATTAACCACATGGTTCCTCCAATTTTAAATAAAGCCAAAGATGTCAAGCTTCCCCCTGCAGTAGTCAGTATTCTTTCTGCTGCTTAGAAACTGGCCACTAGAAAGCTGTACCAGAGAAAATGGAAGAGATTCTCTATTTGGGCCATTTCTATCCTTTTTCAGCACCTGCTCCATCCGTGCTAGAATTCTTATCTAAGCTCTTCGAAAAGGTTCCAGCTTTTTCACTGTCAAGGTTCAGATGGCAGCTGTTTATTGTCATGTTGGACACAGGGACACTCCTGAAAATCTCTAAAGCTTTTTTTGAAAGGTGCTTTCCTGCTGAGACCTCTATTAGAGATCCGTCACCTGCATGGGACACCACCAATTATGCTGCAAGCTCTGACTCTTGTTTCCATTTTAAGCCACAGCAGACCTAAAAGTTCCTTACTTGGAAGAGAATTTTCCTAGTGGTAGTGATATTAGCCAGACAATTTTGGAGTTACAGGATCTCTCATGTAAACCTCCCTACTTTTTGTTTTTCACTGTGAACCAGTGTGTCCTTTATTCCTAAGGTGGCATCCAATGTAAACCTAAACCAGTCCATAAGCTTACAAGTGTTTTTCCTCAGATATTGAAACAAAGAAGAATATGTGTTGCATATGTTAGATGTCTACAGACAACTCAGATTTTACATTCACAGAACAAATAAATTCAGAAGAGACAGTTCAGTTCATTTTCAAAACCAGAGTTTGGGAGATCAGTGACAAAGGTTACTTTTTCGATATGGTTATCAGATTGTATGTCCTTTGTCTAGCATAAGAAGAATTTGCTCTTGCCATGTGAACCTAAGGCAGTTTCTACCTCAGCAGCCTTTAGCAGGGGACTGTCCATTGATGACGTGCTGTGGGCTATTTGATCTACAGCACGCATGTTTGTGTCTCACTATAAACGATGTACAGTCCAGGTTACATTTCACTTTTGGTTCAACCATACTTATGTATGTCCTTCCATGATACCACCCAGCTTGACAGCTTGGGATTCTGTCCCATATGTTTGAAATGGACAAAAATAGACAACACTGAATATGAAAGTTATGTAGTTACCATAACGTTGGAGCCATATTGTCGGATTTTCATCCAGTTCAAACTCCCGCCCTGCTGACCCTTCCGGATTGTCACCTATGACTTCATGTTGATTGCGTTAGACCCCACATTCCCCATCTGTGCACAGTCATGTGAGACTGAACTCTCTCTTTTTTTTTTTTTTTTCCTCAGCAACTTGGGAGTAGCTAACCTGGGGTTCCTTATATAGGATTGTCTGGTTGCTGACATGGGGGGGCAAATGATCTGGGCAGCTAAGGGTGGAGTTCAAGGAATTATGGGCAGGGGAGGAATTGGAGCTCTGGATCCCAATAAGCTTCAGAGTTTGTACTGAGGTAGGATTCAGTCGTATCTGACGACCCATAAGTTCATACTTGAAAATCAGACAGCATAGATCTAACATTATGGTAAGTATTTAACTTATGTTTTTGTTTCACTAGGAGTCTGAGACACTGATTCTCACAGCTAGCTTGTGTCATGGTTGGTATAGTACAGCTGCTGTTGTCAGTGTTGCAACAGGTAGCGCCCTCTCCTTTAGTGTAGAAAGTTGTGCGCTCTGTTCCTACACCAGTTAGATCAATTGCTGATATTACAGTACAGCATAAGGTGGTGCTACACTCTGAGTGTGCTGTCCTTCAGAGAAGATGTTAAACCAAGATCCTTATCTGCTTGTGTTAGTGGTAACTTAAATGGTTGTAAAAGATCCAGTGGCACCTATAGGATTATGGGAAATTCCCCAATGCCCTGGCCGGATTTCCCCTAGTGGTATAAATACCACCTCATGTCTCCTCTGTCCAGTGGGACTTAGTGGTAAACAAGGGATGGACTGCTAGCCTTTAACTGTCACATACTTCAGAAAATACTTTCTGCTCTGCATAGGATAAGAATTGCAATGCAGTTCATATGTGGGAAAATGTAAGCTAGCTTTCCAAAGATATTTCAGAGTATTATAGCTACTAACTAACATTTACATTTTCTGCTTTATTTTAGTTGCTGGATGGCATGGGAACCTAGTCTTGGAGCATTTTTTGGACCAGCAGGCTTCATCCTCTTCATAAATTCTATGTATTTTCTCAGTATTTTCATTCAGCTGAAGCAGCATCCTGAACGCAAATATGAGCTGAAAGAGGCAGCTGAGGAGCAGCAACATTTAGCTACTAGTGAGCACGGTGAAATGAATCATGATTCTGCATCCATATCACAGGCAAACTGCTCTGTGGTTTCTGCATCTGCTCTGGAAAATGAACACACATTTCAAGCGCAGCTGCTAGGGGCAAGCCTCACTTTGTTCCTTTATGTTTTCGTTTGGATTTTTGGAGCACTGGCAGTTGCATTGTATTATCCTTTGGACCTTGTTTTTAGCTGTCTTTTTGGAGTCACTTGCTTAGGGTTTGGCACATTCCTTGTTATGCACCACTGCGTTAACAGGGAGGATGTGCGACGTGACTGGATAATTACTTGCTGCCCTGGGAGGAGTACCTATTCAATGCAAGTTAGCATTCAGCCAAATGATGATAGTCAAACTAATGGTGAAGCTTCCAAGTGTGCTAACAGTAGTGCAGAGTCCTCTTGCACCAATAGGAGTGCTTCAAGCTTAAAACAGTCCTCTCAAGGGTGCAAACTAACAAACTTGCATGTTGCAGCAGCTCAGTGCTACACAAACATTTTACCAGTGAGCACAACCGCACAGTTGGACAACAGTTTGACTGAGCATTCTTTAGACAATGAAGCAAAAATGCATATCTCCCCACTTGAGATGCATTTCCGCTCTAATGGGAATTCAATCAAACACCACAAAAATAGGACTAGAGCAAACCGAGCTAGCAGATTGACAGTATTGCGAGAATATGCATATGACGTACCTACTAGTGTTGAAGGGAGCGAACAGAATGGGATTCCAAAGACTCGACCGAGCAACCATGAAGGGCATTCAAGGAGTCGAAAGGCATACTTGGCTTACAGAGAGCGCCACTTTAATCAGTGCCAGCAAGACAGCAGCGATGCTAGCAGCACACTACCAAGGTACAGTAGGAACATAGACAGAGCTGGCAGCACTGACAAAGACAGTTTAAGACTACCAGTTGCAGTTGAACTGGAAAGTCAACAGAAGTCGTATGGTGTTAATTTGGTCACTCCGAATGGACTGTTAAAAGGAAGTGGCCAAGAAACACCCCTAGTAAGTGCAGACAGCTCTGGGAACATTAGAACTGGGCTATGGAAACATGAAACTACTGTGTAGTAATTTACTTTTACTGCTGTAAAAATTCATTTAAACTGTGATACATTCCCTTAAGCTATGTATTTTTCAGTTGTTTACAGACTTTGGGATTTGTATAACAGACATGAACACTACATACAGAAATGTGAATCAGTCACTTTAAAAAAAAAAAAAAGGAAAATCAGATAATGTATAGTATTGTACTTGTATGAAGAGAGCCATTTGCTTTTTTGCATTTGTATTTTATAGCAGAGTCCTGTTTTGATAGTGAAATGCAGGATAAGTTTTTTAAGCAACATTTTTGACAGTGTGTTGTAAAATATTCAGTCTTGTAATTTACTGTATAATTAAACCATTTGTTTTCAGGACAGACCTATAGAGATTCAGCTTAAAAAATGCATTTTGTACATGTTGCCAATAAAACATCAGTACTGGCTTGTTTAGGAAAACAGCACGACTGGTAATCATTTTTGTGCAGTCTTTCATTTCTTTAACTTGTTATTCCTAGTTGCATTGGATTAAGGAATGCAGTAATGCATTAACATATCTGTTAGTGTACTCAAGAGTGTTTACACTGTTCACCTGTAAGACACTTAATTGATTGCTTAAAATATGTAGCATGTCCTGTCCTTCCCAGATATATAATAGCATGTAGCGTCATGACTCAAAATATGCCCTAGCTACTAATTTATATAACAAGGAATCTGAGATTTTGAGGTGGTGGTTTGCACTGGACAGACATTTATTACAGATGGAAAATTAGTTGCATTTGTGTCTGCAGGAAATGCTAGAGAGGTTGCATTTGGGTTTTACTTGCCTTTATTTTTGTGGTATGAAAATGTTAATCGTAGATTTTTAAGACTGAAACTTAATGTTAGTAGCATTGTGATAGCTTACCTAAACATGCCATTTGCATATTCTGTAATCTTTGCCTTTAGGGAAGATTTTGCTTTCATATTTTCTTCTGTTAAGCTTTACATTCACTGAACCATGACGCCAACGTGGCTGGACTTGAAATTGGTCAATTTTTAGACTAACTTCTCTGTCTATATTTGTGTGTGTGTGTGTATATGTGTGTGTATATATATATATATATATATATATGTATATATATATATATATATATATATATATATATATATCTATAGGTCCTATTTGTATTGTCGAAAGTACGGTTCATCGAACACACTTTAGCGAAAGTGCATTTTATCGAAAATGCACTTTCGCTAAAGAAAAAAAAACATGCAGTTTGCATGTACCATTAGTTGTATATCAACGTATACTGTTGAAGTCCAACTAAGGAAACTCCTGTTGACACCGTGGTACAGTGGGAATAAGGGAATATTCCCTTTTCCCCATTGTGGAATATTTCCTTTTCCTCACTGTAGTGCGATCTCGGAGTGAGAATAATAAAGTAGGGTGGTGTGGGGGTCTTGGCCCCTGCATAATACTGTTTAGTTTGCTATGTTTTTTTTTTAAATTTTACTGTTTTTGTTCCCCGAAAGTGCATTTTCGATGTAATGCACTTTCGCGGAAGTGTAATATCGGAAATATGGTTTGATCAACCGTATTTTCGATAATACAACATAGACCCATGTATATATTCGAAAATGATGCCAGGCATTGCACTTCACTGAAAGCTCACTTGGTCGAAGTTCCTTTGGTCAAAAATGGAATATAGCCCCTGCCCCACTGCAGTGCAACCCTGGAGTGAGAATATTAAATAAGGGGAGGTGTGGAGGGCACCCCCACATAATTTTAATGTATTCACTATTATAAGAAGGTGTATCCATTAGAAATGCATTGATATATATATATATATATATATATATATATATATATATCTTTAGTAAAAACGATTGGCATAATGTGGGGGGCTTTGTCCCCCACACCCCCCTTATTTAATATTCTCACTCGGGGATTGCACTGCAGTGAGGCAGGGGCTATATTCCATTTTCGAACAAATGAACTTCGACCAAGTGAGCTTTCAGTCAAGTGAGCTTTCAGTGAAGTGAAATGCCTGGAATAATTTTCAACTAAGTGTAATTCGACCAAATGTATGGAATCCATATATGTATATATATATATATGTATATATGTATATATATATATATATATATATATATATATATATATATATATATATATATAATGTTTGTGTGTGTGTATATATATATATATATATATATATATATATATATATATATATATATATATATATATATATATATATATATATATATATATATAGTGTAAACAAAACCACCACTCCTCCACGTCAGGAAAAAATAAAACTAAAACAAGAACACCTCCGCTTGCATTTACCATAAAGGGTATCCTCCAGTGACACCTCAGCCACAAATAAAGAATGTATATCGTTCCGTAAAATAGTGTAAGCCACTCGTTTTATAAAACCATAGATTTAATGAAACACCAAGACCAGCATAACACAAACAATTGGGATTGAGCGCGCTTTCATCTATCTCATCAAGACTTCATCAGAATCCATTAAATTCACTGTAAACTGGCCTTAAATACAATACCAGCTAATTAATTAATTAATTAATTACCAAACAGATTACTATCCTATCTAATCACTACATCTTACTAAAAATTATAGTTCCTTAGACAAAGTGTAAACATTTTCTTAATACATAGTATTAAAACCCGTTCTAAAGGTTAAATTGCTAAATATATATGTATATATTTTTTATGCAAAAAATATGTAAAACACTTGATATAATACATATGTTGTCCTTCACAAGATAAATCACAAGATAATTACTAAAATACATAATAAATATAAAATATAATACATAAAAAGTGCTCAAGATGTCATCAAATAGTACAAACACTAACACCTGTCTGTTGTATATAAATAAATATATTGTGTTAAATGTGAAAATAATATCTTTTATTTTATTATTTAATATAGTCAAGAATGTCCTCTATGTAAATTCAGTTTAATCCCCTCGAGGCCATATTAACTCAATTTAGGGTTATTAGATAGTAGTTTTAGGGCCGGTTTTATGGAGAGGTGATCGTTCATCCCATTGGAACCACAGGCATCAAGCCTGAGTTGCCAAATCATTTCTCTGTATTCTAATAGGGACTCCCAATCACCTCCCCTGTCACTTCTTGTAACCTCTTCAAGCACCCAAAATTTAATGTTGGCTTTCGTGCATACCTCAGTATGCCTAAAAAGGGCATTATTATCATTTCTTTTGTTTATGTCTCTTATATGTTCGTAGACCCTTTGCTTTAACTTACGTTCGGTTTTACCGACGTAGTATTTTCCACAGGTCAAACACAGGGCCAGATAGACTACCCCTTGGGTGTGACAAGTGTGGTATCCCTTACTTTTCAATTTTAGGCTTAGTTTACTCAGCCAGAGCATTTTTTCCCCCAGTATAAAGGTACATTGCCCACATCTACCACATTTGTAAGTCCCCACCTTTTGCTGTGTTCCACTTGCACAAGGGGGCTTTTTCCTCTCAAAAAGTTTTTTGAAATTGTTGTTTTTCCTAAACCCAAACCTCAGTGGTTGTTGGAAAATGGGGACGTCAATACTGATTTTTGAGAACATTTTCCATACTTCGTTTATGCCTCTTTGTATCCAATGTATCCCTTTATAATAAGTCAACATCAAACGGGGTATATTGTTCTCTTCTGAAATATTACTTTTGGTCCTTGAAGGAATATTTATAGTCTGTCCTACCGTACCATAATTATGTATCAATAATGGCTTATATTGAGTAGTCCGTTTTCTCATAACTTCTCTTTTAACATTCTTTATTAGTCTAAGTGGGTAGCCTCTATCCCTAAATAACCCTTGTATTAAATCCATTTCCTCTACACATGAAACATCCTCACTAGTCATACGAGAGGCCCTAATCATTTGGCCTTTGACTATATTTCTCCTGAGGTATAAAGGGTGATCACTTTCAAAATGACCATATGAATTAGAGAAACATTCCTTTCTAAAAATCTGGGATTCATATTTCTTACCCACCTTATTCTTAGTAATAGTCACATCAAGGTAATTTATCTGTTCCTTATTGTATTGGTAAGTAAACTCTAAGAAGGTGGTTGTCGTATGTAAATAGTCAATGAATTCCTCTACTTGTTCAACAGTCCCTTTCCACACCAAAAGGATGTCATCCAAAAACCTGAAATACGTAATAACATATTCCCAAAAATTGGATTTGAAAACATATTCTAGCTCCCAAAAAAGCATAATAATATTGGCATAGGTGGGGGCACAGGAGGAACCCATTGCCACACCACCTATCTGATAATATATGTCTCCCTGAAAGTAGAGGAAGTTATTTTTCAACACTAATTCCATGTTTTCAAGAATTAACCTGAAGTCAATCATGTTACAAAAATTAAATTCAACCAACATATGTTCGAACCAAGTTAGACCTATATCATGGGGTATAACAGAAAATAAATCTCGGACGTCAATGGTCACAAATACAAAATTTTCATTGTATGGAACCTCATTAAATTTAGTAAGAAAGTCCCATGAATCGACAAGTATGTGTTTGTAGTCCAAATGGAAGTTCTTTAATTTTGTATCTATAAAGATGGCAAGTGGCTGTGTCTTTGAACACTGAGAAGTTACAATGGGTCTAAGGGGGGGATTGTGGATATTTTTGTGGATTTTGGGGATGCCGAATATTTCCGGAATGACTGGTTTAGAAACTTTAAAATAATTGTATAGATCCAGATTAATTAGACCCTGTAAAAGATTGTCTTCTAACCAAAAATCTATTTTCTTGTAACAGATGTTCATCTCATTTCTGGACGCTATTCGGTATCTGTCCCCTTGGTTAAGGATGTCCATCATCCTACAAGTATAGTCCCAGTGGTCCATTAGGACCACTCCTCCCCCTTTATCAGGTTTCATAATCCTAACTTTGTCATTACCCTGTAACTTCTTCAAGATAGTAACTTCTTCACTTGTCAAATTACTCAATTCTTTTAGTCCGTCATTCCCTTTATAACCTTCCCTAATCATGTATAAAACATGAGTCTCAAAATTGGCAATGTCGTGTTGCAAGGGAGGGTTAAATACACTTTTCCTTTTAAATACGTTCAAATTCGTATTAACTCCTTGTCCAAAACTGTTCTTAAGGTGCAACTTTCTTGTGAATAATTTAACATCAAGTAATAGGTCCTCCATTTTTGTTTTTTTTATAGGAATAAACGAGAACCCTTTTGTAAAGAGCCCAAAAAAAGTAGTAGTAACCTCTATATCAGTGAAATTATAAATGTAAAAGTTGTTATCCACACTAATTTTACATTTGGTGAAAATAATATTTTCATCATTGATGTTATTCATGTCCCCTGGTTCTTCCACATCACACATTATATTCACTTTATCAAAAAACACATTACTACAACTACTATCTGAAGAATCTTTGTATTCCATAGTAGTTGGAGCTAGTGTGTTTGAACCAGACCCTATCTGTAGTTGTTCGTCCCTCGCTTTCTCGGGTATTGGTTCCCTGCTGCTTCTGCGTAGGAAAAAGGGTTATACTGTTTTTTCAATCTCTCTGACCGTCTCACTCCCTCTCCCCCTTCCCCCAAAGGGAACTCGGGGTCTGGTACAATTTCCCTTATGTAATCTCCTTCTACATAATTCCCATCTACATAATTGGGACTTCCAAAATTGGGTTCCCTTTCCTGGCCTTGAGTCCTGTGAAAGGGGTGGGGTTCGGATTCGAACCTTCTACCAAAACCATCTTTACCATTGGCCACTTTCCCATTATAGGCCTTCTTCCTGTAAAATTTCCCTGGGTCCATGTATGCCTTACCCTCTCTATAGTCATGTAGATCCCGTTCAATTTTTCCTAACTTCCTCTTATAGTTTTTGGATATATTGACATCTACATCATAAAGCACTTTGCAATACACATCCTTATATTCTTGCAATGTGAAAAACAAATCTTTAGTAATATCTAATTGTAAAACATCTATACGTGTTTTAATATCTTCTATTATTTCAGTGTTACTACTAATCATCGCTTTCAACATAGAAATGCCACACTCATTCAATAAATCAGATATCGTTTTAAACAACTTTTCATTCCCCCGTATGTTATTGGGGTATTTACTAAGTCTCAGTCCTTTTGGTACAATATTTTGTTCGACGCATTGCGTCAAGTACCAGTTGTCTAAACATAAATTTTTATACTTAAATAGTTCACTTTCTAGTAGCTTACATTTGTCCTTATAGCTGTAATTGTCCGTACCAGTTTTTTCTTTTTCTTTTTCCTGCATGGTCACGGTAAACGATTTACTAAGCCATTCGGAAAACGAAATGTTTTTATATGTGTCCAGGGGATTGTTTTTACCCGAACCTTTGTCCTTAGGTAGTCCACCATGAGTCGGGTTGGTCGAGCGTTCACCATAGCCGTTATTGGAATTTGAACTGCTGCCTTCACCCTCCGTACCTAACCGTGATGTCATCATTGGCCTCCGGATCTCCTTGGGACTTCTTTGTGCACATGGAATCGACTCATTGGTGTCCACCAAGCTGCCTGAAACATTACTGCCTTGCGAATGGCTATGGATAAGCTTCAGAAGTTGGCTTAACAGTGAATTGTCCGTTTCCATTGGGATCCCTCGTAAACGCTAACGGTTGCACAGAGTAACCAAAACCACCACTCCTCCACGTCAGGAAAAAATAAAACTAAAACAAGAACACCTCCGCTTGCATTTACCATAAAGGGTATCCTCCAGTGACACCTCAGCCACAAATGAAGAATGTATATCGTTCCGTAAAATAGTGAAAGCCACTCGTTTTATAAAACCATAGATTTAATGAAACACCAAGACCAGCATAACACAAACAATTGGGATTGAGCGCGCTTTCATCTATATATAGGTTAATAGGTAGGTACTAGGCTATATATATAGGTTAATAGGTAGGTACTAGGCTATCGGCCCAAAGGCATTTATAAGCCTAACCAGAATGTGTTGGCTTTCGCCTCCCCATTAGATTAGTTCCCTGTGCCTCTGTCCAGCAGAGCCATTGAAGTGATCCCTGGGGTAAACTTTCTGTTTCCCATCCACTCATCAAGGTTTCTCTTGAAGAGGGTTAGTGAGGAGCTCTGTCTAATGTAGATTGCAATCTTGTTTCAGAGCATGGGAAGTCTCTGGGACAAGAATCTATCCCTCCAGCATGTCCTATTTATTGTTGTGGTGAGGTTTAGATCCCTGGAGCGTGTGGCTCGAGGGGATATGATTTTATGAATTTCTTTTTTTTTTTTATATTTTTATTCATTTCCAAAAACAAGAAAACATGAATGCAGGTTATTTATGACAATGAAATATTTACAAATTATTTAAAAAGGTAGGCTAAAACCCTCTAAACAGATATCAAACATTAAAACCAAAATAAAGTATTTACAAGGGTGTCTATTGTTGACATATAATTGACTTTCTGTACAATTGTTTCCTGATTATAATCTGCTGCAGTCATTATTCTCCAGTATTTCAGTTACTTTTTGCCATGCTACGTATAATGATGTAGTTCTTTCCAGTTCTTCCTTTCATAGTGTTCATTTCCAATTGCGATACTGCTGACACCATATTCATGAATTGCTTAAAAGTTGGAGAAGCTTTGGATTTCCAGTTTGATGTAATGTTCTTCCTTGCAATAGCTAGGAGAGTCCATAAGATTACATATTTTGTTCTTGGCACACAGTCAGGTACAGGTGCATTAAACAAAATAATAGATTTGGAAATCTGGAATTTATCATTGAATACCATTTGCAGAAAATAATTTATTTTATCCCAATATGGTTTAATCAAATGGCATTCGTAGAACATATGTTGCCAGTCTGCTTTTATTGATAAATCACATCTCCAGCAGCCAATATTTTTCTTAAACATAAGTTCCATTTTATGAGGGGTTACATAAGATCTGTGTATGAATTGCCATGTAAAAGTCTCCAATGTAATGAAAGTGATGTCTGCTTTGGAGAGAGAAGAATTAGTTTTTTATCTCTGTCATTTGGCACATGTCCATTAACTGATCTATAATAATTCCATATTTTGTCATTATTATGCATTTTTATTTTTTTGTTCGTTTTATAAATAGATGATAAGTATCCCTTTCCAGTAATGGGTTGATTCGTTAGTAATATTATATGTTCTATAAGGTTAGGAACATTTTGTCTTATTGATGGTTGCATTGTTTCTTGTTTGCTTAATATATACTGTCTTAATTCTTGTACATGTAACCACAAACTATCTAACATATTTAATTTCTGTTTAATCTGGTCTATTGTCAGAGGTTTTCCAGAGTTTAGCAATTGATGCCAATATATTAATCCCTTTTCTTTAAGCATGTTGACTACTTCCATATTAAATGTTATTATATTACCTTGTGTGTACACTACTGGATATAAAAGAAATGACCATGCTTTAATATCAGGATTGCTTTTAATAAGATTTTGGAAAATTTTTAATGTATAAGTAATGTATTTGGAACTTATATTTTTATTCTTATGTATCATCATATATTCCTTCATCAGCCATAGAAAATTGTTTGGTATGAAATCTGTATACTTTTTTGCTACTACAAATCCTGATTTTAACCAGATTCTCTCATGAACTAGCTTCCATTTTGATGTATATTTTGTATTTAGCCATAATGATATTGTTTTAATAATGGATGAATGCAAATATATTTCTATGTCTGGTAAACCTATGCCACCTATATCCCAATCATCTAGATGGTATTTCATAGCTATCCTTGTTTTTTTTGGATACCATAGGAATCTTACCATTAAATCATTTAATTGTTTTAGGTGCGATTTAGCTGGTGGCAAAGAACAAGCTTGTATGACATAAAGAATTTTTGGAAATATGATCATTTTAATTATATAAAGCCTTTCTTCCATTAAAAAGAAGAATTTATTCCATCTTTGTATTAGATTTTTAATATTATTTAAGGTCTCTTTATAATTTTTCAATTGTAGTATCTAGATTATTAGTTATTGTAATTCCCAAGTATTTAATTATATTATCGGTAGAGATATATTTATGGTATTTTTTATTTAGATCTTTTTTATTAGTATTTATAAGCAATACATTTGTTTTGTTCTCATTAAATTTAAGACTTGAAAAGTTTTGAAAGTTTTGAATGGAGTCCCATAATGCTTTTAAACTGCTATTATTATTTTTTAAGGTAATTAAAATATCATCAGCAAAAAGTTGAATTTTAAGCTCTAGGCTGTTGTCTAGTTGTATTCCTTCAATATTTTTATCCATACGTATATTATTTGCTAAGGGTTCAATGACTAGCGCAAACAATAACGGAGAAAGAGGGCAGCCTTGTTTTGTGCCCTTAGTTATTTTAATAGATTTAGACCGACAAGATCCCAGTTTTATATAAGCCAATGATTTTTCATATAATGATTTTATTAACAAAGTGAAGTTGTTTGAGAAGCCATATTCTTCTAAAACTAACCACAGATAATCCCAGTTCACTGAATCAAATGCGCTATTTATGTCTAAGCTAATAACATTCATTTTGTTTTTTGTGACATTTATATAATCAGTTAAGGAAAGAATTCTTTTAATGTTGTCATAAGTGTCCCTATCTTTTATAAAACCTGTTTGATCCTCCTCTATCAAAAGTGGTAGTAATTGTTTTATTCGAGCAGCATGTATTGCCATAAAAATTTTATAATCTATATTAAGAAGTGAAATGGGGTCTATATGATGAACATTCACTGGGATCTTTATTTTGTTTCAGAATTGGTGATATTAATGTGTACTTCCAAGAAGGAGGAATGTCTTTACCATTTTTAACTGATGTAAAGACATTCAATAACAACAGCAAAGCCTCATTTGATAGTAATTTAAACATTTCTGGGGTGATATTATCTATACCTGGAGCTTTGTTTAATTTTAGCTTATTTACTTCAGCTTTAAGTTCTGTCATTATTTGTTTATCTATTAGTTGTACCTGATCCTCTAATAACCTAACTTTAACATTGTTTTTGAGAAAAGCTTTCAATGCTGAATGTGTTTCTGTTTTCTCATTTTGATTATTAAGTTTATGAAAAAATAGCCTAAAAGCTTCTAGTATTCCTTCTAAATCAGATACTTTCTTTTTGGTTTCTATATTATGTATTTCCTTGATTTGATTTGTTTTAATAATCTTTTTAGTCTTATTTGCTATTCTTCGTTGGTTTTTAGGGTTCATTGAATAGTAACATAGTTTAATTTTTTCTAAGTTGATCATTGTTTTGTGGTGTAGCGTCTCTGAGTATATTTTATTAGTATCTTCTAGTTCTTTTATTAAGTTGGTGTTTCCATTTTGAATATCAAGCTTTAAATTATCTACTTTTGACTGTAATTCCATTAATTCCTTATTCCACTGTTTTGTTTATTTTTATACCATCCCACCGCTCTTCCATATAGGTATGCTTTCAATGCATCCCATATATATATATTTCAGATACATCTTTTGTAAGATTGATATCTAGGAATGTTTGTGTCTCTTTAATATAAAATTCCTTAAAATCTTTGAGATTTGTTATGTAAGATGGTATTCTTGTTACTGATATCCTTCTCTTGAAACATAAGTCTATCTCAAACGTTATGGTGTTATGGTCCGAAAATGGACATGAAATTGTCTTGACTTTATTTAATTTAGAGGTTAAATCCTTTGTTATGTAAACTCTATCTATTCTAGAGTATGTATTATGTCTATGGGAAAAATGTGTAAAGAATAGTGAATCTGGGATAGCGTACTCATTTATGTCAACTATATTAAAAGTTTCAACAAACTCGGATAACTTTGTTAAATGTGATCTCATGTGTAGTTTTAGTATTTGTGTCAGTTTCTTTTATAATGCAATTGAAATCTCCAGCTATGATTAAATTGCCTTTGGTATATTGTACAATGTCTTCTAAGTGTTGTTTGGCCACTCTAACACCTAGTCCTGGTATCCAATCCAATAAATATTCACTAATGTATATATCATTTCATTGATAGATATTGTCACTAGACAAAACATTCCTGAGTTGTCATGGAACGTGTTTATGATTTTAGGCATTAAAGTAGTGTTTTTCCACAAAATTGCTACTCCCCTTCGCTTCTGATTATAGGTGGAACTTACTAGTATTGTATAATTTTTATTGTTTATTTTATTTGTCTTCCTGTGTAAGGTGCGTTTCCTGTAAGAATACTAGTTGCGCTTCACATAGCTTTAAATATCTATAAAGACTTCCCCTTTTGCAGCTATTATTTAAACCATTTACATTAAGAGATATACATTTTGCAATTGGATTTATATTAGCTTTGCTTTTATCCATATTCATATACTCGTAACAATGTGTAGATGTGTGTATATGAAGAGAATGACTTGTTCTTTCTTCTTCAACAGTATTACAATAGATTATAGACACCCAATAAAAGTAAATTACAAGATCATAACTGAGAACAATATAAGATAAACAACCACCAAACCCCTCCATGAGAAAAAACATCTCATCCTTGAATGATCTAATCATTCAAGCGATCTCTCTAAGTCTGCATTTCAACATCCTCCCCCGGCCCCGCCATATGGTAGTTTTATAATGAAAAGTATCTTATTATCTTTTAAGTATACATGTATCTGTCTTTACAAATTACTTAAATACAGTCTTTATCTATTTTTAATAATTTATAAAACACTAAGGCAACACAACTATACATAGATTTAATACTTAACTATTTGGTTTTGTTTAAATTGTAAAGGAAAATCTTTTATTTTAATATATCTTTTGTGTAGCAATAACAGTTATGCATCTTAAAAATATGCTTGCTGTCTATCTCCCTTATAGTGTGAGTGGCATTCATAGGTATCAAATTTATTGTAATGGTCTACCTATATATATATATATATATATATATATATATATATATACATACATATATATATATACAACACACATATATATAAATATATATATATATATATATATATATATATATATATATATATATATATATATATATGTATACATACACACATATATGCATACATACATAAAAAAAAAAAATGTTAAGCATTATATGCATCATTTAACCATGCCACAAGTTGATTAAATCAGAAAGTATCCGTAACAATGAATATAACGTTACATTTGTATTGTCATTTATCAGTAATCTTATAGTTTTCTTTTAATTCAAAAAGTCATATTTTAGTGGTATGAATGCTACTAATTTGTTTTTGGCATTGGTATTATATAGTTTAAGACTATATTTCTTAGCAATTCCTATATATATATTAGTGCCACTGGCATATTTCATCGCTAGTGTACCACATATGTCATATGTCAAATAGCAACTCATGCTCCTTATGATATTACAGGATTTATCTGCAGCGTTATAACTGTAAGGTTGGAAAATATGAGAAGCAAAGTAGGCTGTAAATATGCTATAACACAATTGTTTGGTACTTATTACTGTCAACTCTTCTACATACACAGGAAAAGATAACCTTATATGACCATCAACCATTTTCCTTCATTTTTCTCTTCATCCTTCTATTCTCCATTTTTAATAAATATTTGTCTCTATTGTGGCTTCTTTGAATTTAGTGAGGGTACTCCATGTCATATTATAGATAATATACAACGTTCAAACAGAGAACATGCCCAATATAGAGACATATTCTCAACTCAAGTGGTCCACACCATATATTTATAACACTGCAGTCAGAAGTATACTAATGAATATGCAATAACTAGCAGCTTTGCAGCATGTGTGTGTCTCTAACAAGTACGTACCTATAGGATATTAAAAAGAATAGATAGCACGCTCTTGTTTCATAATTAACAAATGCACACAGCCTGGTATTTACTTTCATAGACAGAAATTAGACCTGTTACTTATATGCATATCAGGTACCAACAGCAATATGTTAGTAAATGCCTATGCTATTCAAATCATATTTTAATGCTGATTGATATGAGATGTAGCTGACAATGGCTTTAGCGTTTGTGATGTTATATAATATATATTCAGTATTATAAGTAAAAGAATGTTGCATGCCTATTTGCAATCTAAGGTTCAAGGCTGATCAATTTAGACATACAAGACAAACTCTTTAGCCTTGTTTATATAATGGGAGTTACTGTGTCTCTACACAACCATTCATTTTCAGTGAGGATGTTCAATATTAATATAACTTGCCTTTAATAAAAGCATACTTATAATTCAGCAATTCGTTCCTATATATATATATATATATATATATATATATATATATATATATATATATAACAATATCATAAGCAAGACTGAGATTTTTTCTTGCTCATTACTGCTTAATGATTGTGCTACTTGAACAATTTAATATTTACAGAGTATCTTGATAATTAAACAGCAACTCCTTTTTACCCTTAAAATACCTAATAACACATAACATGAACTACATTCATGAACCTTAATTGACTTACTATCGTTAAGGTTGAGTTCACTAGCTGCAGTGTGTTTACATATATGTTGTATAGTTCCAGTCAAGGACTTAAATATATTAAATTTTTATAAAATTAAGTTAAATTATAGTAATTTACGTGGGTGATCTTATCAGAAAAGATTATAGTAAAGTCTGTATGTGTTAACTATTCATACAGTTTCTTCCAAGTGATATACTTCTTTTTAAGCTTTGTGTGTTGTTTATGTGTACAATTCAAAATGAATAACAAATATTACAATATAATAAAACGTCATGTATGTGTTGATACCTTCTAAATTCATTAGGTACTTCAGTGTACTTTTAATATTTGTTAAAACTGTAAAAGCACTTTGCCATCTCATAAATAGTGTGCTGGTTACTTTAAGTAACTTAGGAGCTGACACCACACCCATACTGTCTTGTTTTAGTGCTGACATCACTCATGACTGTTTGCTTTCATTTTGTGCTGTTAGAAGGTTTAACACACTGTAATGGATTCTAACTGAAGAACCTTCATTCAGAGGTGGTAAAATAAGAGTTCCTAGCTCGTGACCATGGTGGGAAGACAAAAACAAAGTAAGTGAAGTTTTTAGGGCTTTTTTTAAACTGAACACCAGCTCATTAAACTTCTATTAGTTTTCTTAACATTAAGGGCAGATATACAAGCCAAACAGTTGTTTGTTAGTCAAAAAGGCACTTTTAGCATCAAAGAATAGATAATTACTTTTCAAGGCACTTTTTGACAGTTATTACTATCAGTTTTTATATATTATTATGTGTATTAAATACATCAGTTTAGATATTTCATGCAGCTTAGTGTAAATAATATAAAAAGGAATCATGCTCATTTAAACACACCACATTAATATGTCAATGTAAATACATCATATTCTATACTAGCAGTAAAAGGCAGGTAATTTATAAATGAACTATCTAAACATCATTTAGTTAGAAAAATCATGACTGTAAGTATTTACGCTGTAATACAGAAAGATATGTTACCTTGCTTTCTTTAGGGTTGTTTCCTTTTGTTATAAAATGTCCTGCTTATCTTGTATTTATATTGTTTCAAAGACTGACACATGTGTAAAGCATGAATGCTTTCAAAGAACTTTTTTGCCTTACAGAGCAAATAGAAGACAATAATGTTTGTGTTTTTCATATGTCTTTTATCGTTTCTTCTTCTTCTTGTCAGCAGTGCTCCATTCATTTTTTTCTAAGTGACGCTTAACCCCAAATTGGGAGAAATCCATTTCTTCCACATTATCCAAGGTTTTATTAGCTGAAAGATAAGAAACTGTTGCTTGCAGAGTGTCAAAAGTTTTAGGATCTTCAGTAAAAAATATTTTTATTCTTGCAGGGAACAGCAAGTGGACTTTAAGTTGTCTTTTTTTTCATTTCCTTTATCAGAGGGAGACATTCTTTTCTTGCAGTTATAACTCCAGCAGAATAATCATTATCAAATCTGATTATGTTGTCTTTGTATTTAACTGGAGAAGTTGACCATGCTGTTTTTAAAATAAGTTCCTTGTCCTGTGATGAAAAAACTTTACTATTATTGATCTCGGGTGATTTTTTGATTTGATGGTTGATGAAGCAGCTCTTAAGGATCTGTGGGCTCTTTCAATTCCATAAGAAAGAGCTTCAGGCAATTTTAAAACTTCTGGTAACCAGGTAGTAAGGAAAGTCACCATGTTATCTCCCTCTGTTTTCTCTGGTAGCCCATAGATGCGAAGGTTATTTCGTCTGGACCTGTTCTCTAGATCCTCTATTTTATTTTGTAATGAAGCATTTTGTTGTGATAAAAATGTAGCTGAAGATCTTGTTCTGAGAGTCTGCCCTCAGTATCATTTAAGGATCTCTCTATGTCAGCTATTTGAGACTTCTGTTGTGTCATTATTTCTTGTAGTTGCTGTATTTGTTTTGTAGATCTCTCCTCAAAAGTGTCCAGTTTGGTATTCATTTTGTCAAATTTCACTGACAAGTCTTGTATAGCATTTAATAAAGACTGTATCTCCTTTTTCATCGTCTGGTCCTGTGTGGTATGCTTAGAAAAGCTCATTTTCAGTAGATTCAGATACCTTCCTTCTTGTTTTTGACAGGAAAAATGTTTAAAGCCAAATTTTTTGCACTGTAGACGTCTAGTGATATTAGTAGAAGTAATTCAACAAAATAGGTTTGTCTACAATATCTAGTTTTTAAAAATTCCTGTCAGAAATATCTTTTGAGTGCAGAGCTGAGAAAAAATGCTGCCAACCAGTCTACATCCTAGCCACGCCCCTCTGGGATATGGTTTTCTTTAGGTGGAGCATTCCATCAATTTGACCATGCAAGCCCATAAATTATTCCTTTCAGGGGACAACCCGGGAGCACTGTCTGGTTAAGTGACTTGCTCAGAATCATAGAGTAGTCAAATGTAGGTGGACAAGATTAAACCCTCTACCTTGGGCACCAGCAGCAGCTCAATAACAGCCCAAGCCTTTAGTCTTTTAAGCTAACTGCCAGACATCAACAGTAGAAAGCCAATGACCTTGCCAAACAATTAATGTAGAGAAAAATCTTGATGTGGAAACCACTTAATATAAGGCTCTCTCCCACAAGACAAGTCTTCTATGTATTTCTGCCTTCTGTAATCTCACATTCTAGAATTTAATATGCATTAAATACAGCTTATTTATTAGACCCTAAACCTGGGCTTTTAATTAGAAACATCCTAGCAAACATACAAAAATATTTGATGATAAATTCAAACTAAGAATCAAAAACATTATCTGCAATCATGAAAAAAGCCTTATGAGATAAAGGCTTAAAAGGACATTAGGAGCTCCAAGGAAGGTTTTGACATTAACCAATAATCAGTAGGGTGGCAGATTCTGCTGGTAAGGGGCCGGTTTTAGACCTGATTTGAGTACAGGCCTCAACAGAAGAATAGCTCAGACCAGAATTAAAGATCTCCGAGGTCTTAGTGTACATATTATAGTTATTAGTGGAACAGAGGGTGAAAAGAAATCCAAACCCCTGTGTACTGACCATACAGGGGAAAAATGCATTTATCACTCCTGGTTCTCTAAGCAGATGGCTGCTTTGCAGATCAGCTGAAAAAATGGACATACTCAGCAAAGACTGAACTAAAACAGCCAAATGGGACAGTTTGTCAAAACCGATGTCCAAACAAGACAACAGGATCTTGGCCAGTGCCTCGGAGACTACTGGAGGAGGTAAAGCTTAACAGTAAATCAACTCAGCAACAAGAAATACTTTGGTCATGTGTATATTACAATATATGAATAACTGTATACCACAAATAACACACACTGTAAATTGTTATTCTGATGCTTTTTCTCCCCTTTGTGCCTTACTGAAAAGGAACCTCAATCAGAAAAAAACAGGGAGCACAAGAAAAATGTCACTTGAACAATGGCAGGCGACAGGATCCTTTGCTTTACCTCCCAGAGGTACAATCAGCAAAAAAGTACACTTGTGTTAAGTAAACTTATAACTGTAGATGTGTGAATGATCACTGCTGCAAGTAGCCTTAACTGTATGCAGAGTTTTGAAAATCTCAAGGACTGTATGGGAATTCTGCCTCAACATGTTGCAAGTCATGCTCCATACCTCTGGAAATGAGCACCAGGAAGACGGGGAGGAAAATGCAAACTCTTAAGTTATCAGCAAGTACTAGGTTTCTAATCTGCAGGATGGGCAACAGGGTTGCAAGTACAGAAGCCCTACGAAAGGCTACCAGTGACATTGTGTTCGTCAGTCTCTGCTCTAACACTTAGACAGCAGAAAACTGGATCCACCCTCCTGGGCATGGACGACGCACTGCAGCAGTTTTCGCAACATGCATCTCACTGTATTCCTGGAAAATCTCCGTTGGGAAGGGACTACCAAGAGGACCAAGGAGAAGAGTGATAGGCCTTCTGAAAACTCCTGGGGAGAATGGGTTCAGAGGGCCAAACCAACAGCATAATAAGGAGGAAACCCCCAAACAAAGTCAGTAGGCGAAAGGGTGGAAATGTCCTTTTGCTTGTTATCCCAATTGTTATTCAGAGGGCAGAATATTAGTTCTAAATACTTTAATTTTCAGAGACGTTCTAATTTGCCAACTAAGCTTGGGTACCATAGGGAAAGTGCAGCTGTGTACACTTACCATAAATGTAGATGTTAAGATTGTATTCACTGTTGCAGTCATCACTTGTGGGGTTATTCCTGCTGGGTTGCCCTCGGCCGGCCCGAAAACAAGAGTAAAGGATTTCCCCTCCTGCGTCAGCTGCAGGTTGCCAGAGACTGATGTCAGGTCATCAGTGCTATGAAGAGAGGCAGACGATGCCATTACATCAGTTTTTTTTGCCCCCAGCCCCTAGACGCCCTTCCAAGAAGGCCAGCCTGGGTAAGGCCATAAGACAGATGGAGAAGAGAAAGGGGGACAGGTGGGAAGGAAACAGGACTGCAACAGTGAATACACTCAAACATCTACATTTACAGTAAGTGAACGCAAGTGTACTATGTCCTTTGGGTTTCACTGTTGCATTCATCACTTGTGGGAAGATTCTCAAAGCTGAAAGGTAGGGTGGTAGGAATGCAGTGAAGCAGCTGGAGAATAGACTTGTACTGCTTTAAATGGAAGCTACAATGCCCAGCAAGACTGCTGAAGGAGCCTGCCCTGGATTTGGAAAAAGCAGCCAGCTGATGGTGTTTTGTGAAGGTGTGGACAGATGTCCAGGTGACAGCTTCTAAAATGTCCCTGTTAGGGACACCTCTGAGGAAGGCAGTAGAAGTTGATGCTGCCCAGGTAGAATGGGTTTTGACTGATTTGGGAGGTACCTTTCCATGAAAAGAGCAGCAGAAATGGATGCAGTGCGATATCCATTTGGAAGTGGTCTGTTTGGATATAGTTTTTGAGCAGACCTATAGGTTTCCCCTCTGCCCCAGGGGCAAAGCTGACCAGCAGTTGGTCAGTCTTTCTGAGAGACTTGGTTCTATCTAGGAAGTATCTAAGCTGCCTGTGCATGTCTAAAGTATGGAGAATTCTTTCCCCCCTATTTTGTGGGTTTGCAAAGAATGTAGGGAGATGGATGGCCTGATTAAGAGCCACGTCATATACCACCTTAGACATAAAGAAGGGGTTGGTCCTAAGGGATACCCTGCCTGGATGGAAAATGAAAGGTTCAATGGCCATGAGAGCCTGTAGTTTGGAAATTGTTCTGTCTGAGGTTATGGTCAGCAGGAAAGCACTCTTCCAAGAGAGGTGCTTTATTTCTACTGAGGCAGCTGGTTGAAAAGGAGGTAAGGTCAATTTCTCTAGGACAAAATTCAAATCCCATGCTGGGGTGGGTGGCCTCCTAGGAAGTCTAATGTGTGATGCCCTCTAAGGAATTGTTTTTGCAGGGGATAGGAGAATAGAGGCTGCTCTGCTGGGGAATGAGCAGAGATAGCAGAGGCATGGATTTTGATAGAGGAATAAGACAATTCCTTTTGTACGAGCTCCGCTAGGTAGTCCAGAACCAAGTTGAGAGAGGCATGGGTGCTGTTTTCACCCTTATTTTAGCACCATGCAGTGAATCTTTTTCATTTAGCAGAATATGATTTTCTGGTACTGGGCCTTCTGGCCTCTTTAATGATATCCATGACCTGTTTGCTCAGTAATGGCCTGTTATCTGCCTCTGGGGTATAAGCCATGCAGATAGGCTGAGTGTGTGGAGATTTATAAATATATATATATGCGTGTGTGTGTGTGTGTGTGTGTGTGTGTATATATATATATATATGTATATATATATATATATATATATATATATATATATATATATATATATATATATATATATATAAATTGCACCACATCTTCCAAAAAATCTGTTCAGACTGTGGTTGGCTATGTATTACAGGAGCAACACCTGACTTCACTTTGTTGTTCTTATGTGGCTAACAGTCTTAGTCTTTGACAACTATCCTTTTTATCTGATCTCATCATTGTAATTATCACTGTGGCAATACCCCAAATGCAAACATTTCCAGGTATCATCCTGAGGCCAAAGCAAATTAAGAGGGCTTTAAGTGATTTGTCTTTTTGCAATTTATCCACCCCTCACCCAAAGTACAGTTGATCATACTATTCATGTGTGCTGCTAAGTGCATTGTAGAGCCGCAGTTATGTTTATGTACTGATGTCATTGTTTTATGGTAATCTTTGTTGTTCTGTTATAAAAGACTCCGTGTTCATGTCTGTCTCCTATTTTGCAGTATTTCATCCAAAGTGATTGACACTGGTTCTTAGTCACATAGTGCTGGTTTGAAGGAGATGAGGTGCATTGGTAAAGTCCTTAAGAAAGACTAGACCTAAGCCACATACTACTCTCCCTTGCTCGCTCTGTGTTGTTAGAGTTCTCTGAGGACTTGGAGAAATTTAGGGCACTAAGAATGAGGAGCAGGCCACAACTAAATTCTAATTTAGGCATCTGTGAGATAAAGAATGTATCTGTGTGTGTGTGTGTGTGTGTGTGTGTGTATGTATGTGTATATCTATACATATATATATATAAAGCGAGAGAGAGGCTTTTCAGAGCATGATATAAACACATGCAAGTTCAACTTTGCTAATAGGCCAGATAGGTAACTGCCTAGATTGCTTTGCTTGGGGAAATGATGTTTCCAAGTCATTTATTCATTTTTTTAGAGAAACAAAATGTGTCATTTCATTGCTCTAAAAATAAATAAAATGTGCCATGCAACAACAATATGTGCCCACTCCACAGAGCAGTGGGTACTTGACTTTGACCATTCAGGTCAAGGAGCATCAGTTTAGACTTGAGTGTTGCGAGGTCATGGAGCAGAGACCTTGCAGTGTTCAAATGGTAGACATGTAGCCTGTGAGCTGAGAGTTTGCATAAATGTTATGCTTAGTTTCATTTGAAAAAAAAAAATTGTGAATGCCTGAAATAAGCACATTTTGCAGAATTCTGGATAGCGAAGGTAATGGTGTGACCATACGAGACAGAACAAGCAGTTATAGGCAAGTCTTATTTTTCCATGATGCTAGCAGTGATCTGCCAAATATATTCTGCAGTATTTATGGCAGACATCTGTTTTATGATTTGTATGGAGCAATTTATAATTCTGTACTGAGTGGGCATGTGGCAGGTTAACTTGTCCATGTCTGTGTGGAAAGAAACTATCAAAGGTGAAATTTATTACGTGGCCATCCGACCTCAGGGCTTTAACTGCCTTGAGCATACCTTTCAGCTTTCCCTGATTTTTTTTCAAACTTTAGTTCTGTCTTTCCTAAATCCCTAGTAAAAGTGGTGATTTGGGGAGAAAAGGCAGAGGATTTACACATAAGTATTGACAATTAGTTAAACTTCTTTTGCCTCAGAAAATGCATGCTATTTTACAAGTTTTTATTTTGTCAATCTTAATCATAATCAACCACCTTTCCCCATTGTCTACATGGAGTTTGGGGTGTCATGTCAAATGTTGTCAGACTGTTGCTGTTTTTCTGTCACAATCCATCTTCCTCTTTGCTGGATGCCCTCATTTCATCATGCTGCCTTCTTATCTGTCCCCAATCATATTCACTAGATTGTCTTCTGCTTTTCTGCACATAGGTTCATGGGTAAGTACTGGGCTAGCTGATGTGTGCCCGAACCTCCATAACCTGATGTCCTGACTGAAATCAGTTTTGCAGTATTTAGGAGCAGAATGCTACTTATAAGGCCTATTCAATTTGCCAGTGATTTGCACAAAGACTTTTGCAGTCCTGTTTATCCCGGGACTTAGTACATTTCTGGAGACCCAGTGTCTTAAATGCATGACCCCCACTCATAGATGGTAGATTTTACTTTCCCAGACATACCGCTACCACTCAAGCTTAAAAGACCAAGGCTGTAAATTCGGTTGACTGTTTCTGACTATGACGTACTGATATTATTTAGGGAGGAGATAACCTATTGATCTGAACCACCATGTTTGATTCAGGCAGACGTCTCATCTAAGAAGAAATGCCAACAAACTAAACTTATAATTCCTCCCCTCCTCCTCCTCGGATAAGGAATGGATAGACTTTTCTCAAGGCCCTTGTGACACTGAAACCACCATCCTTTTCTTCCCAGCTCCACACCACCACCTCTGAAAAGGTTGCTCTGGATTTGTCCCTTTCTGAAGATGAGAAGGCTTATAATGCAGGTCATTCCCTTCCATTTTCATATATCTGCTCCCTTAACCAACTCCATTCAGAGGATAAAGACTCCCCTTTCTTCTGTGGAAGAAGCTTCTTTTGGAGAGATGATGTTAAATATGATGAAACATTCTGAAGTGGGAGTCAGGACAGATCACAGAGGTTCAGAAAAGATACTACAACCTCTTGGAATTGGGTGTGACTGCCTCAATTCCCCAGGCCAGTAATTAAGGAACCTCAATCCTCACCACTGACACCAGCAAGAGACAGTCACTAAGAACAGGAATGGATTTGCACAGTATTTTAAGATGCAGCTGTCTTGTCGAGCACATTTTCCCCCAAGAGCACACAGAACACACACCAGACCTGGGGCTGGACTGTCTCTCTCCACATCCCAAACAAGACTCACTTTGGAGCACCATGTCTCAGTTTGAAGTAGCTGACACACTCACACATGGGTATTTGATTTTGACACACACACACTCCTGAGAAAGGCTGGCACAGATTTATTTGCTGTCCCCCATTCTTCCCAGATAACTAAGCTGCCATCAGTCAACTACTCTGACTCTTACAAGGGTATCCAGTTATACTGAGTAAAATCAATACTAATATAGCAGTCTGGCTTTTCAGAATGGCCAAGGTGTCAATAAAATGAGCACAAGTACTCTCAAGATGTTAAAAGTATTTTCTAAAAGACGAGCGAGAATCTGGTATAAAAATGTTTACTACTAAAATAGAAAACATGAGAGCACTAAATATGAAAGTACAATAAACACAAGAGTTTCAATCACAGGAAAAATAAAAGTAACACAGTTGGACAGGTTCAAACAGATGTAAACAGATGCAGAATAACACTACTTAACTAATCTCACTGTGACTGTCTAAAGAGTTACCGTTTCCTAGCTAACTTAATTAATACAGGAAGGCAAGATTAGATGCTGGGATGCTTACTTCCACAAGGCAAGGGGATGAGCTTCCAACTTAAAGAACTGATCTGAACTAACTGAATGTGATAACTGACAGATCTTTTATATCTGGTTCCAAAGAAAACAAAACTGCTGAGAGAGTTCCATCCTGTCAGTATTGGTTATAGAATGATATCACGTTTGATCACCTGACTGTGGCACAACACACACCCAGACCTCTGCCACGGTCCATTGCAGTACCTGAAAACTACAGAACAACCTCAAAAACATCCAGTCTTCCCCTCCAGAATTCCTTACACAAACACACAGTCAGCTACAACACTCAACACAAGCATCTGTACAAGTCAGTGTGACAGTCAAATAACACAAATGTATTTACAAAACTCCAGCTAACTATCCAGGCATATGTTACATATGCACTGTCCTAATCTCCTTGGCATAGATGGCAGTACCTCACATCATCACAATTGGACTCCCCCCCCCCCCCCCACTTCCCGAGTTCCTCCTGATGTTCATCGTGCATACAGCTGCAGTCATAATAGATGGGTTCTCCTGCCGTCAGGCGGGTCCTCGGTCGGCTGAATTCCAAAGTCTAGGTCAGGCATCGGTTGTCGTCGCTTCTTCCCTGACGTCAGTGCGCCAGGGGTATAAAAGAACCAGCCGACGCCATTTTCTTCAGTCTTTCTTGCTGCGCGGTGCCCAAAGCAGAAGCAGTTCGAAAATTTTGCAACCGAAGTCTTCTTGAAAGCTAAGTACCCCATTGGGGAAACTTTTCTTGCCTCAGACCGATGTCAGACAAAGTTAATAATTGTATTTCTTGTGGGAAGCAAATACGCATAAGGATTTTCATTCCCTCTGCATTCCTTGCTTAGGCCCAGACCACGACGTCTTGGTCTGTCGTTTTTGTGCTACATTCAACAAACGCACCATTAAGCATCGGGCGGAGTTTGCCCAGCACTATTTTGGCAAAAAATTTAACTATATTATGTCGTCAGATACTCCGACTCCAGTTTTGTCTAAAAAATGCAAAGATAAGGACCGACACACGAGGTCCATGGCCTCTGATACCACGCCAAAGCCGACTACAGGTGGTCTGGTTCTCAGCGAGGCGCCTACGCAGCTCCTGCCTACCGACGACACTTCATTGGCGGTGTCTTCTGTGCCCGAGGTCGCAGGCTCCTCGGCCCACACCCCGACTACAGATACCGAAGCCACTCTTGGTGGTGAATCTCAAAATGTAGACAGGTCTGCCTCCTCTCAAGGTGTCTTCAGACCTTCCTCTTCTTTTTCTATCAAGGCTTTCACGAAGTCTAAAGCAGCCATGCATTCTAAGAGACAAGCTCCACAGGGCCCTTCTCCAGGCCCCATGCGTAAAAAACAGATGCTTAAAATGGCTGAGGATTTGATTACTCTTATCAGGGGTTCTCAACCCCCCCCCGGACAAAAGGCCCAGAGTGGAGGAAGAATCCCCTTCCTCTGACCAGGCCTCCATTATTTCAGAGCACTCTGATGAACAGGAACATTCTTACTCCCCCTTTGAAGATTCTGATGCTGAGGAGTCCATTCCCTCTGTCTCCCCCCCAGAGGATTACTCATTTGGGGAAACCTTGCATACCTTAAGGGGACACTTCCACTGGGAAGGCCAAGAGTACTCAGATTCCAAGAAAAGGCTGAGGGATTTTCTCTTGCTACCTCAGCACAGGCCTCTGGCTATACCTCCTGTCTCAGACATACTAGGTGATGTGTACTCGGAGGCCTGCCTTAACCCGGATTCTTTACCTCCAGCCCCAGTCAAGCCTGACAGGTACTACCAGGTTCTTGACTCACACCAATTTTTATACAAAAGCCATGCGGCCTCCACTGCTAAAAACCCATTACCTTCCGAGAGAGATTCCGGATCCTTAGAAAGGTGGGGGAAAAGGTATACACCTCGGCCACCTTAACTATGAGGGCATTAAACTGCCAGTTCCATATGCTAAAGTACCAACAGTTTCTGTCATCACAGTTGAGAAGCAAAATGTCACAACCTGAACAACCAGACTTGAAGGAGTTGCAGGATTTGATGCATAGTGCAAAACAAGTGGGTAAACATACCTTGCAATGTGGTTTTGATGCTCTAGAGGCCTCATGTAGAGCTGCTGTTACAGGATCAGTCATACGTAGACATGCCTGGCTCAAGGAGCAAACCTTACCAGATCATGTCAAAGCTAAATTACTAGATGCCCCTCTACAAAAGGATGTATTATTTGGTGTTAAAGCTGAGGAGGTATTAAAGAAAATGGAGGAAACGGCTAAATCAATGCAAACAATGAAAGATTTTCTACAGGTACAACCTCCACGTTTCAGTAGAAATTGGCCTTCCAAAAATTGGTCCTTTCCAGCCACAGACAGACCCCAAAGAGGTAGATACAGGCGCCCGAGGGGCAGAGGGCAATCTCAAGGATCGTTTAGGGGCAGACAATGGCAAGCTCCTACACAAAGAGGTGGTGAGGATAGTTCGCAGCCATTCAGAAAGCAAGCCCAATGACTTTCCCCTTTGCATGCCAAGCAAGGCTCAAATGGCAGCACCCTTAGGCGGAAAACTGGCATTATTTTCAAAAATTGGCATATTGTCACAAAAGACAAATGGATCCTAGACATTATAAACAGAGGCTACAGATTCCATTTTCACACCCTTCCAAAAATGAGGGGCATGCCATTCCAAAAATGAGGGGCATGCCAAACCTGCCACACAATCAAAGGGCAGAGGCACAAAGACAAATTTCAGATCTCATGGACATGAAAGCTATTCAAGAGGTACCTACTCACAAACAAGGTCAAGGTTTTTATTCCAGACTATTCCTGGTACCAAGGAAGGGAAAAGATTGGAGACCTATTTTGGACCTATCCATCCTAAACACATTTTTACTCGTACCAAAATTCAAGATGCTCACATTACAGCAGCTTCTTCCCATGCTGGGCAAGGAGTCTTGGCTGGCAACATTGGACCTCAAGGAGGCATACCTGCATGTCCCAATCAGACAAAATTGCAGAAGATACCTCAGATTTCTTGCAGGTTCAACCCATTATCAATTCTCTGCATTGCCCTTTGGCTTATCTACTGCGCCCAGAGTATTCAAGAAATGCCTGGCATCAGTAATTGCCTACTGCAGACTTCAAGGGATACAAATATACCCATATTTGGACGACTGCCTCATCCAAGCGGACAGCAAGCACATACTTCTGAAACATCTGGCTTTTGTAATAATGTTGTTGAATTCTCTGGGATACACAGTCAACAAAAAGAAATCAAGGCTAATACCCTCTCAGAAAATAATTTTCCTGGGTGCCAACTTGGACACAAACACCCAGATGGCCTACCTCACGCCAGAGAAGCAGGGGCAGCTAACTCAATACTTCAGAAAACTAGCAAATTTCACCAGGCTGACTGCAAGTAAAATCCTGCAGGCTCTGGGATTCATGGCATCTTGCATCCTACTAATCCCATGTGCAAAGCTGCATATGAGGAAACTTCAGTGGTACCTGAAAAACCTATGGTCTCAACACAGCCACAGTTTGGAAACAATAATACCACTAATTCCATGTCTTCAAAAGGAATTTCTGTGGTGGGCTCAAGCATGCCAAACAAACACAGGTCTCCCATTCTGCAAGCCTCAAGCAAATCAAGTAATCACAACAGATGCCTCGGACTATGCCTGGGGGGCACACATGACAGATCGGTGCATTCAGGGCAAATGGTCCCAAAAAGAAAAGCACCTTCACATCAATCAAAAGGAAATGCTAGCAGTAATAAATGCTATTATAGCTTTCAAAGACCTTCTGCATCCAGGTCAACTATTGATAAGGACAGACAACACCACAGTAATGTGGTACATAAACAAACAGGGAGGAACCCATTCATACCTGCTATGCAGGCTGGCCATGTCACTTTGGAACATGGCCCTGGAATTACAAATCGAACTTCAAGCACAGTATTTGCCAGGCAAGGAAAACACACTGGCACACAACCTAAGCAGAAATATGACAGATCCACACGAATGGAAGTTGCATCCTCAAGTTTTTACAGAGATAATTCAAGCATGGGGAAGGCCAGACATAGATCTCTTTGCCTCCCACAAAAATCACCAATTGACAAAATTCTGCTCAAGGACTTTTCATCCACTGGCCTGGAGAGTGGACGCTCTGTCTTTCAGTTGGACAACAATGACAGTTTATGCCTTTCCACCTCTTCCTCTGCTGCCCAAAGTTCTATTAAAAACCAGAGCAGACAGGCTAAAGATGATTCTCATTGCTCTAGACTGGCCAAGACAGCACTGATACCCACTCCTGAGGAGCCTGACGCATTCCCCTCCATGGACCCTACCTCTAATGCCTCTTCTTCTGACTCAGCACAGCTTCAAAACTCTTCACAGTCAGCTGAAAACACTCAATCTGGCTGCATGGAAGATTCCTTAACATCACAACAGACCCTACTCTCCAAGGAGGTGCAGGATGTCATTTTGGAGGCCAGAAGGCAGTCTACTAGAAAAGCTTACTCCGCAAAATGGAAACGGTTTTGTGCCTGGAATGAGAAAAAGGGCCAGAATCCTGGAAAACTGAATTTACCTCAAATATTACAGTATCTAGCTGAGCTGCTAAGCAGTGGACTTTCATTCTCCTCCATCAAAATCCATGCCTCAGCCATTTCTGCAGACTACAACACTGATCCACCTTTATTCTCTCACCCCCTCTTAAGACAGTTCCTCAGAGGGGCTAAGAATATAAAACCCCCAAGGAAACAACCAATACCTGCTTGGGATCTCAATTTCATTCTAGAAAAGCTGACCTTGCCCTCCTTTTGAACCAGCTGCCTCAACAGATTTGCAATATTTGTTCTGGAAAACAGTTCTGGCTATCACGTCAGCTCGTTGGGTATCGGAACTACAAGCCCTCATGGCTGTGCAGCCTTTTATCATCTTCCATCAGGACAGAGTTTCCTTACAAACCAACCTGTCCTTTATGCCAAAGGTGGTATCCAGGGTAGTTTTGAATCAGGGTATACACTTACCTACCTTTTACCTTAATCCTCAAAACAAAGGGGAGAGACTACTACATTCCTTGGACATCCACAGACAGCTGCGTTATTATTTGGACAGAACAAATCCTTTCAGAAAATCAAAACAGCTCTTTGTGTCGTATGCTATAGGAGCTCAAGGGAAGCCAATTTCCAAACAGACAATCTCAAAATGGATAGCCCACTGCATACGCTTTTGTTACTCTTTTCATGGTAAAACTGTACCTGCAGGCATCAGATCTCACTCCACAAGGGCCACAGCTACCTCTGCAGCTTTCCTCAGAGGGGTTCCTACCAAAGATATTTTGGAAGCAGACACTTGGAGTTCTGTGCATACCTTCTCCAAGCACTACCACCTACCATTATACTCCAAAACTAGAGCAGGCTTTGCCACTGCAGTCTTGCAGGGCATTCTGGCTCCTCCTAGTTCCACCTAGTGCCTACCACCCCTTCCTTAGCTTTGGGATTCTACCCATCTGTTATGACTGCAGCTGTATGCATGATGAACATAGTACAGTTTTGTACCTACCATAAATGTAGATGTTCGAGTGCTAATACAGCTGCAGTCCAGGTTTCCCTCCCTCCTTCCCCTCTTGGGACAGGCCTATTGGCTAACACCTCCTCATACAACCTGATTGGGGTATTCTTTTATGGTGTATTTGCTTGCAACTACTGTATTTTGATTATATTGCATTGCTTTATTACACAAATTTATGTATTGCCTTCCTTCTGGGGGCACCTGACATCTGGGGCAAGAAAAACTGAAGAAAATGGCGTTGGCTGGTTCTTTTATACCCCTGGCGCACTGACGTCAGGGAAGAAGCGACGACAACCGACGCCGGACCTAGACTTTGGAATTCGGCCGACCGAGGACCCGCCTGATGGCAGGAGAACCCATCTGTTATGACTGCAGCTGTATTAGCACTCTAACATCTACATTTATGGTAGGTACAAAACTGTACGTACTTCAGGCCTTCCTACCTTTCAAGCCACCTCTACTGCCCCTTACTTGTAGTTTTCTGCTCCCAAAACGCCAGACCGATTTTATAAAGTCCCAAATTATCTTAAATTCTTGTGTAAAAATCCTATGTCATGTCCTTTTGCAGTATTTGTCTCTCCTGAGTAACCTTCTAAACTATTGCCTAATGCCAGTGCCATCCTTTCAGGCAAGGTTAGTAGAGCTATGGCTAGGTGTGGTACAAAGGTTTATACCTGCTCTACTTTGGCATTCAGGGCTGTAAATTACCAAACCCAAATGACCAGGTATTTGATATCCATCCTCAGTTCCTTAAACAAGGTATTGGTGGACTCAAAAGAGACTGATTCTAAACAACAAATGACTTTGCTTAGTCAAGTTACACAAGCAGCCAGACGCAGCAACAAATGTAGTTATCATACTGTACAGGCCTCTTCAGAGCAGCTTCCATCCTCCATAGGTGTACATAGTTGCACATTCATCCCACACCTGTGGACTTGAAAGCTAAAATTATATTTCCCTTTAGACAGAAGGTTCCTATTTGGACATCAGGCAGCCAATCTTTTCAGAACCCTTCAAGAACATGGAAAAGCCATGAAGGACTGTAGACCACTTCTCTTAACCTGTTTACCCAAATACCAGAAGAATTGCCCAACAAAACCAACCTCTTTTGTTAGAAGAGATCATAGGCACAGCCAGAAACAAAGGAAAGCCTCCAGAAAGAGAGAACCACTGAAGGCCTGCCTTTAGAGAGAAGTCTCAGTGACTATCTGCAAAGTCTCTCACCCACCCTTGCCCCATCCAGGCCCTTTACACACTCAAAAAGGCTCACCCAGCCAGTCTCCACATGGGAAAAGATTGCTACAAGACTGTTGGGTGTTTTTGATTATAAAAAAGTGGTATGCTTTTTCCTGGATAGAAATAGCTACTCTAAATGGCATGCCAACCCCTCCTCACAACCAGATGTACCTGCTTCCACCCATCCTATGGGAATTGCAGGCATAAAAGCCGCAATACAAACAGAAATTTGTGGGAAAGGGCTTTGACTCTACACTTTCTATTACCAAGGAAAGAAGAGCAATGGAGACCCATACTAAATCTCTCTCTGCTAAACACTTTTCTGAAACTTCCAACATTTGCACAATCTGCTTCCATTCAGGCTTTTCTAGTATCTCTAAATCTAAAATATACCTAGCTCTGTATTCTATTTTAACCCCCTTTTCAAGAGGTTGCTCAATTATTTTTTGCTGAGTCCATCTCATTTTGCTTTTGGGCTTTCTACATCTCCTTGAGTCTTCACAAAGTGCCTAGCACCAGTAATCACCTTCTGTCAAACGCAGGGAATCTAGATTTTTTCCTACTTAGATGACTTGTTAAGCCAAGCTTCCTCTCCTCAGATACTCCTGCAACACCTCCAACTTACCCTCAACTTCCTTTCACAGTTGTAGTTCACCATCAACTACAAGAAATCCTCCCTGCAGCTAATTAGAACCTCATTTTTCTGGGCTGCAGACTGGACATCCTAAAGATTCAGGCTTACCTGCCTCAGGAAAAAGGTGTAAAGCCTTACAGATTACTTTCACAACATGAGCTCCTGCAGCCAATGCTCTGCAGGAGAAATACTAAGGGCCATAGGATTCATGGCAGCAACTATTCCAATGCTCCCTCTAACCAGATTGCTTATGAGGAAAAGCCATTGGTACCCAAAACAGTTTGGTCCCAGCATTCTCACCTTGTAGACATAGTAATCCTGCTATTACCTTGTCTCAGAAGACAGAGCTGTAATGTGGGAGGAACCAGGTGATGCTCAAGCCAGGACCTACTTTCACCCCATTACTACCAGTTCAAGAAAGGTGCACACATACCTCGGACGAGGCTTGGGGAACCTGGGCAGGGACCCACTGGGTTCAGAGCAGATAGCCAAAACTACTAAAGGAGCACATCAACATGAAGGAGATGAAGGCCCTCATCCAAGCTGACCATCTTTTCCCATGTGTGGAAGTGAAGGTCCTCTGAGTGTTCAGTCAACACCACAGTCATGTGGTACATAAACAAGGAAGGAACCAAGTCTTGCCAATTGTGCAGATTAGCAAAGACTTTCTGGGAGATTGCCACACACAAAAACATGTCTTTAGTAGCTACACACATTCCATTGCACAAAAATATGTTGGCAGGCACAGAAAGCAGGACCTGTGAGGATCCTCATGAATGGACCATCAACAGACAGGTCTTCCTGAACATCCTTCACTGTTGGGGGCCACCAAAGATGGACCTTTTTGCTTCAAACAGCCTCTCCCTGTTTTGCACCAGGGTCACTTGCCCCTCAGCCTGAAGGACAGATGCTTTCAGCTTACAGTGGACAGGGAGATTCATCTACACCTTTTCTTCTCTGCATCTCCACCCAAGGATTCTTCTAAAGGCTCAGAAAGAAATGCCAGACAACATCGATTTCCTCCTCTTTGTCCGCACGAGGGGTAGCTACCACATACTGCCACTACAGATCTCGTCACACAGCAGAAGGGGCCACTACTACACCTTTCATCACCAAACCTAACTCTGTGGACAATATTGTTGTAAATTCCTTACAGGCTTCACTTTTCAGAGGATTATTAAGGTTCTCCAAGAAGCCAGGAGACATACTACTTGAAAATTCTACATAGTCAAATGGAAGAGATTTTCCACTTGGAGTCACAGGAATGGATAGGACTCATAAAAATCACAGGCAGCATCCATACTAAAATATCTGTGTGAGCTCAAACATACAGATCTGGCCTACTCTTCCATCAAAGCCCACATATTAGCCATCTGTGTATGTCTACCCCTCAATCCTCATCTTGTGTCCAGAACTGAGGTAAAGTTATTCCTTAAAGGGGTGATGAATCTTAGACTGCCAAGAAAACCCATAATTCCTCCCTGGGATCTCTTCTTTGTGTTAGAAAAACTTACCTTGCCTCCTTTTGAACCAGCAGTCTCCGCAAACCTCAAATTCTGCCCCTAGAAAACTATTCTACTGCTGGCTCTTACTTCAACTAGGAGAGTCTCAGAGCTTCAGACTCTCATGGCTTTCCTGCCTTTCCTGTTTTTCGCAAGTATAGAGTGACCTTGAGTGCTAACCCTTCATTCATGTGTAAAGTATGTATTTTTATTTTTTTTATTTAACATTTGTTTACTGGGAGAGTCCAACTAGGACAGAGGCCATTTTCAGCTAAGGCCCAGGGAGAAATGCTCAAGATGCATGTCTTTGCAATGTGGAAGGAAACCGGAGCACCCAGAGGAATCCCACACGATCTCAAAGGGCATGCAGACTTTGCACAGAAGATGGCACCCCAACCAAGAGTCTAACTGGAGAACCTCATGCTGTGAGGTGATGATGCTAACCGCTGGGCCACTGTCATTTAACCAGGCTATAAATCACCCTACCTTTTTACCCAACCCAGATCACAGGGGAAGATTGCTACACACTCTAGATGTTCACAGACCGCTAACATTTTGTTAGACAAAAACCAAATCCAATAGAAAATCTGACCAACTTTGTCTCCTTTATGCATTCAAAATTGGGCCAGCCAGTGTGTAAACAAACTACTGCAAAGTGTTAAGTACATCTCCCCTTGTTATTCCCTATATGGTAAGTCCTTTCCCTCATGCCCTCAAGCTCATTCTACCAGGACAGTAGCATCATCTGGGGCCTTCTACAAAGGGGTGGGTGCTAGGACCATACATAAGCTGTCACCTAGTCCTTTGTACAGACCTTCACTAAACAGTGTAGGATTTAGGTCTTCTCAGAGTCTAAGGCAGCCTTCACTAGATCAGCCCTTTTGGGCCTCTTGGACAGTTCTGCAGCTCAGTAACCAGCCACCGTTACATCCCATTCACCTCTGTGAACCACCCATGCATTATGAATGTTGCAACAGTGATTTCAGTCAGGACATAATACAGCTGTGTAAGAACTTATCATAACAGCAGGTATCCTACCGATCACTGTTGCAGTATTCCATCCCACCCCCTGCCCATCTACATTCTTTTTTTCATAATCTCAGGGCAACGGTCTATTTGTCCTCCTCCTGTCCCCATACTTTAGATAGCATATTAGAACTAAAGGGGCATCCATACTATTTCATGTTTTGCCCCCTCCTAGGTGTCCAGTCTGTCACCCTCAGAGGTTTTCAGTCCACTGGCTAGAAGATGGTTTTGAGGAATTATGCTCATGCATCTGCCTATATACCCCTACAATTAAAATGTTGGACGTACAGTCCTGGGAAGTTAAAGCTTTGGTACTCCAGCCAGACATCAGTGGTGATAACCCATTCATTATGAATGCTGCAACAAACCCTATGGTGTCTGGGGGCCTTGCAGTTTTCCATACACCCATCTTAATACAGTTGTTTCTTCTGTAGTCTTGGTTAGTTAGGGTGTGTTAAAAGTATTCAGAGAAAAATGAAAGATGAAGAGCAAGACTGAGCTTCTTCCTTAAATCATGTTTTTGTTCAGACAATCACTGAATAAAAAGGTTGTTAAAATATGTAATATGCAGCTCAGAGCATCTGGAATCCCCATGGCTTCTGGGACCTTGCTGCCCCCAGACCCTCAGCTTAAATCCGTTATTTCCACCACAGTTGTTAGTCTTCATCATTTAGGGAGTGTTGAAAGGATCAGAGAAAAATAAAGTTGAAAAACGAAACTGAATTTCTTCCTTTAGTCATTATTTTTCTTCAGGCTGTCATCACTGGGTGAAAAAGTTGCACTTCAGAAGATTTAGAACCTTTGCGGTCTAATGCAGTTATTTCCAAAGCAGTTGTCAAGAGAGCAGTCTTGCCTAAAATGTGTTGAATGAAAAAATAAATGCAGTAAATAACTGAAAAGTAAGGCAAACTGTGAAAAAAAAAGGAATAAAATGTAATCTAGATGGTGTGAGTAGGCCAGGTTGGGAGGGCATTGGATGGTGTATGAATCTGGGGGCACAATAGAGCCCTTTTGCATAGTGCACCAGTTGACCTAAGGCCAGTCCTGAGCAGCACTTGTGTTGCTTTTGGTGTGGCAGTCAACACTATTAGCATTCCAGTTAGTGTTTAGGTTGCATTTTTTCATGTATACAACAGATTGCTCTGCAGTCTGGCCAGAAGTCATCAGTGGTCAGATCATAAAACCAGATGCCATCATTAAAGATCTAAAGACAGTGATGAATAGCACTTCAAACTTTGACTATTGTGTAGCTATCAACATCAGAAAAGCAGTGTTTATGGTCAAGCTAATTCTATAAGGCAAGTCTATGCACTTCTTGGAACTCCTTGAACCCATTTTATACCTCAGTGATTGAACCCGTTGAATACAGAGCTTAGTTTTGTAGCCTTCAAAACAGCCACCTGAAAGAACTTAAAAGGGTACAGTGATTTTGTACTAGAAAAAATACAGGGTTAGAAAGCAAACTAATCAGAAAAGCTTCAAATTTGTCACCCTGTTATACTTTCTTATAGGTTACTAGGTAACTTAGATGTGGCCTCAGCTTGGTCTGCAAGACCGTGCTTCTTAGGCTTTATTTGAAAATCTATGCTTGGAGCACACTTGTATGCACGCATGTGTGTGTGTGTGTGGGGGGGGGGGGGGGGGTTAAACATCAAATTAGAGAACCTAATATTAAAAATGAATATCCGTAATAAAAAAGTGCTAGATGCATTTCACAGTTCTCAAGATTATAGAATTAAGGTTTTCTTATCAACAGACGACTTCACTGATTAACTTCAGAATCTTTTAATTATCTGTATCTAACTAGCTAGTTTTCCCATGTCAATGACAAAAATGCCTGAACAGTAGACACATAAATGTGCAATCACAAACTGTCAGTTCAAAAATAAAAGTCCGAATATCAGAATTTGCTAAAACAGGTATGAATTCAAGAAACTATCCCCCACACTTCCTTCCTATTTGTATATGCTTACCGAAGATTGCTGTGCTAAGGGTAATTCTCACAGATACTGCTGTCTTGAGGTTTGTGTGCGTACTGTAGCAGTCAAATTTTTGCAATCCGATGTTTCAGTGTATGTTGTTCATTTTTTTTTTTTCATTTTTGCCAAGCCACTGTGATTAATTTTTTTTCTGGCTCCTTTTGCTTGTCTTCCATCTGACCATCGGCTTCCATTGCTTCCTTTTTACCTTGATATCCCTGATGCTGCACCAGTATGGAAGAGGAGACCTCCCCATTGGTAGGTTGGGAATTGAAGCTGGAGAGGAGCTGCTGGCAGTGCCAGGACACTGTGTATGCTGTAACTAGGTGGAGTTACTGCCATCTTGTTCATCTTCACACACAGTGTCAGTTAACTCCAGCTCCCACCTCTGTGTTGAGTTGTTAATGTCAGTCTGCTGCACAGTTCCAACAATGCACCCATCACCAAGGGAATGTCAAACCACAGGCAGAGCCTCTAATGAATCTCCTGGAGTGGGCAAGCTGACAAAGATCTGGTCCTTTCCATCTCCCCACTTGACTCCTGCAGCACCTGAGCTGCTACTTGAACTCTGCTCGCCTGTGTCACAGTCCGGGCTTCATCCTTCTTGCACCATGAAGCCAGACGTGTGTGTTTGTGAGAGAGAGAAGAACATACAAGCACTGGTTTGTGGCAGTTAAGCTTCATGAAGAACCAGACTGTAAGCCATTCATTCACACTTTTGTAACTTAATCCTGCCAGGAACAGTTCCTGTGAATACTCCAGTGATGTCAGTGTCATTTGTTGCAAACCAGCTTTCTTTACTGCTTTTGCCTATAATAGGTTCATTGGTACTTACTAGGCCAGTGCTGTGCAAGGATCTTAAGAAGCGTACCTCTGCATTCCCATAGTAATTTGTAGCCCTTATAGTTTCTGTAGAAATAGCCCAGGAACAGGCCGAACAAGGATATGTTGGAGCATTTAAATGCTGACCGTATGTTTGAGAGACAAGGGTGTTAAATCAGGGTAGAATTTGCAGTTACCCATCCATTTGTCCAAGTAGCATTTGAATAGAGTAAGGGAAATACTTTGCTTTACGTGGAGTTGAAGATAGAGCCATAGAAGCAGAATTCCCTGTGATACATATCCATCCAATATGTTCTATTTTATGTTGAAGAAGAGTTTGAGATTCCTTGACTAGGTGTTTACACCACCACTAGACTTGGAAGTGTGTAGTAGATCTGACAGAGTAGATGTTCATCGTGTTACCCTGCTGCAGTCATCACACTTGGGTTATCCTACCATCCGGCGGTCCTGCAGTTGGCCGGAATTCCAAAGTCTTGGTCCGGCATCGGTTGCTGTCGCTTCTTCCCTGACGTCAGTGCGCCAGGGGTATATATAATGCATCCGACGCCATTTTCTTCAGTTTTTCTTGCCCCAGATGTCAGGTGCCCCCAAAAAGGTGGTCAGTAATTAGTACCAAATTGAGTGACAGTGACTTCATTATGTTTGATTTCCTACACTTTATAAATCTTTTTTATGCAAGCTGTAGTTGTATAATAATCATTAACCAACTGGTTGATATGATTAGAAAAACACAGCTGAATCTACCCATACACCCAGGTCCTGAAATGAGTCTACAGTTTCAATCACTGTGTGCTGTATTAAATACTCACCCTTCAATTTATGTCTCCCACATCTCATATGCTTAGTTTTTGATGCATTTATCAACATATTATTCTCCTGTGCCCAAATGGTCAATTTAGTCAAGTTATTATGCAGACATGCTTTATCTGTAACACATGTAATCAGTTTACCCAATTTCAGGTCATCTGCATATAGACTATAAAACACGTCAGATGAAAAAGTTAGGTCTAAAAGATACCATCTAAACAAGTAAGAGCCTAGGACAGAGCCCTGTGGGACACCCTGACTGCAACCAAGGAGTTCACCTGTCCAGTTGCTGTATGATACTTGCCATGTCCTATTTGTAAGCCATGCAGCTTATCCATCTTATCAAAAGTACATCAATACCTAGTTGGACTAATTTATTAATGAGTGTTTTGTGTATGACATTGTCAAATACTGAAGTTCAATCTATATAAATTACATCACAGCACATGTTTTTCATTAATAACTGTTATATTGTTATAGAACATCATGTTGCAGGTGGTAATAGATCTGTTTTCAACATATGCATGCTGATATATGGTTTCAAGTCCCAACCTATCCAGTTCTGACAATAACTTGTACAATATTACCACAACATGAAAGTAGACTGAAGGGTCTGTATGGCTCTGGGTTTGTCCTACTCCCCTTTCCCTTAAAGACAGATTTAATAAGCACGTCTCCAGTCTTAGGAATCTCCCCATATGTATATGATCTAGTGAATAATAAATATAATGGTACCTTAAGTTCTTGCTGAAGTGTTCTCATGTCTTTGTTACTAATTCCATCTCCTCCCTATGCTTTGTTTGGATCCAGTCTGCACAGTTCTTTTTCAATAAAATCTAATTTGATTCCAGTATCTGTGGTTACCTGGATGTCACTAGGACAACTTATCACACATTTTGTGGAGCCAAACTGTGTTCCATAAGATTTTGTAAATATATCTATAATCTGTTGTCTGAGAATAAATTTTAGAAACTGCACGCAGTTTATCAATTTGTTTGTCTTTACGCCGTCCACATCTTTTGTATTTATAAAAAGGAATCCTGTTATGCTCGATATCTTTATATAAATTTTCTTCAATTTTTTCTTGATCGTCTCACTATGCTTTGTTTGTCCAGCTTTTGTTCAGTTTTCAAAGTTGTAGTTTAACCTCTCTTTCATTTCTTATATTTTTTGTCTCTCACCTTGTGTCTTGTTCTTATGGAAATGTATCTCCCTGACTTTGTATGCCCAGATCCTGATGTTAAACATATTTTTTGCACTCAGTTTCACTTTCAAAGCTTTCCACATTCATTCTGCAGTTTTTCCACTGAACATCTCATTCTAGTTAGTTTTACATAGTGACTGTTTTGCATCCATTTAATCTGTAATTAACCTTCTGTGCATTGGTTTAGATTTCAGTTTGGCAGAAATCTCAAGCAACAAATTAACCTTTATAACCCAATGATCACTGCACATCAGTGGTGGTAAAACTTGACTTGAAGTAACAGTGATTTCTTTAGGAACACAATGTCTAGTGTGTTCCATCCTGTCGTAGTTTTTTTTTTTTTTTTTTTTTTTTTTAATAATCTGAAGCAATTGTTCCTGAATATATGTTGTGAATAATTTCTTTACTAATGGTGTTGAATCAATATTATTCCAGTCAGTTTCTGGTAAATTTAAGTCCCAGTTAATATTATTCATCCCTCCTGTGTTTCATGCAAGAAATGTATGAATTCCTTTAGATCATCTGCATTTGACTTTAGTGGTCTGTACACTCCCAACAGTTGTTATATGTTCCTGGGTTGTCGTCAGTTACACAGTCTATAGTGTTGGTGTTATCAGTGAACATGTAGTAATTACAGGTCTCATAGCTATCTTTAATCCCCGTCATAACACCTCCACCTTATTTTTTGTTAGAATGTCTGTTACAGTAAAAACATTTATACCCTGACAGAGCTGGTTTCCAGTCATTGTTCTTTAACCATGTTTCACAAACAATAACAACATCAATTTTGTGAGAACGTAGCAAATTTTCCAATAAAAAATGATTATTGCTGCTAGCATTAACAACCATCAGAGGTACAGCAAATGTTGCTATCTGTGAACTGTTAAATTTACGACCTGGCAAAAATCCTGCTTAATGTTTGTCAAATATTGCAAAATATCTGCTGCGAAAATTCTCTTCCCTGATCTTGACAAATGCATACCATCCTGTCTGAACACGTATGTGTCACCAAACACGTATCAGCTATAATTAATTGCACCAGATCTAGAAACAGATCATAAAATTAAAAAGTAACCTGATGAAAAACGCACACTTTATTTAACAAAATAAAGCTTTCAGATGTTACCCTTCCTCAGTATTTTAAAGCTTACTTAAAACATCTTCCTTTTATACATAATTTCAAAAGACACACATGACACAGCCTTCCAATAGTAATTGTGTAATCTCATCATTTGTCTCAAATATACAACGACCATTTAATAGCATAATAAGGCCAAAATGACGCCCTAAATATAATATAAAAATGTCAAATCTAATATAAAAATATTCATATTATTTACACTGTTTCACCACTAATACTGGCTTAATGGTTACCATGTTGTTTAGGCCTGGCAGTTTATCCGCCTCTAGCTGCTAATCCATCTATATTCTGCCAGCTCTATCTTAATATCTCCTTCAGTTAGGGTCTTGTGTATCACCTCTAGGACTTTAAATTTAAAACAATGTGATGGACCATATTCCATCATATGTTTGGCTATGGCGTTAGTAACTACCCCCCTCCTCACCTCCGACTTATGCTCTATTATACGGTCCCTGACGTGCCTAGAGCATTTACCAACATAAAACCCTATACATACCATACAGGTTGCTAAATATACTATAGCCACTGTGTTACAAGTGGCCTGATGTTTAATCTTGTGCATGACATTAGTTACTGGATGTTGAAAATAAACAATTTACTACAAATATTTGCACAGCAACTACAATTATAGCAGGAGACCATGCCAGGTTTATATGTTACTGGGATCAATAAATTGACATCAGAGTCCTTGTAGCATAATTGTCGCTTAAGATTGTTGCTGTTTCTATAGGCAAATTTTGGTCTAATGCCCAATAGGGTTACTAATTCAGGTAAAGACATAAGTATTTGCCAGTTCTTTCGCATTATTGCTTCCACCTGTCTCGTCAGTGTTATACGTGGTGACATACCTTTGTATGTTGGGAGTACTCCCTATCAGGTCTTCTCTCTTATTATGATCACTAAAGTGTGGGGGGTGCTGTCATGTCTCTCTCTCTTAGTACACTGCTCATTGTATCGAAGACCTGCTTCTCATAGCCTCTGTGAATTCCTTTGATGTAATCTGCAGTTGTTCTTTGCATCTTGCAACCTACTAATTCTCATGAACTGACTTATTATTCCTTTAAATATATGTCTAGCATGCATACTGTTTATATGCATATATTTACTTGAACGTTTTTTTCTATGTACACAAGTTTTCAAGACATTAAGCTCCTTATATAATTCAATTATGTATAACAGGAAGATGTTTTAAGTAAGTTTTAAAATACTGAGGAAGGGTAACATCCGAAAGCTTTATTTTGTTAAATAAGGTGTGCGTTTTTCATCAGGTTGCTTTTTTGTTTTATGATCTGTTTCTACATCTGGTGCAATTAACTACAGCTGATTCGTGTTTGGCGACATTGTCTGCTTACTTGGATCTACTGTGGGCACTTTGAATTACTGAATGACACAGCCGATACAGAGTATGCAGGATACTTTCAAACAATCCGTTGCTGGCTCAAGTTATGGTTACTAATGAGGTGAATATGGGAGCCGCTCCCCAAACCAGTGGTAGCCTAGGCAAACTACTGGTCCAACTAGAAAGTAAAGTTCAATCATTTAAAAAACTCCAATGGCAGCGGCTTAGCTAATTTGGAGTTAAATGTGGTACCAAGGGGCCTGCAAATTTTAAAATTGCCAGCATATGCTAATACTTACCCGGATTTGTTAAAAGCTTGGTAGCAGCAAAACTTGAAGTTAAGTAGAGACTATATGATCTTTATGAATGAGGTTTTTCTAATATGGAAAAGGAACTGTCAGATGAGATAATGAATCTTTAAAACAAAATAACTGGCTCTGCTTCTTTTATAAATGTAGCTAACTTATATCAGCAGATGCTTGAAAGAATGAAAGTACTGGACAGTAAATTGCAAGCTACTAAGCAGCGTAAATTGCAAAGGGGCATAAATGATTTCAACATGGGACATATTTTTTTCTCATGGCCGAGGGCTTTGGCCACATCAAATAGTCACAATATTCGTAGAAAAAATGGTTCAATGTATGATCTTGATACTTTTACTGAGCCTGAGGGCTCAGAGGACAGTGTCAAGTATCCAATCAGCAGGCTCCCTACAGTGACAGATGAGCGCAGTCCTCGCATAAGACCAATGAGGAAGCAAGTAGTAATACAGCTAAGGAGGTGATTGTTCAGGAAGCCGAGAATAGTCTGGAAGACCAAAGGCAAGTTTCTTTTAGTTCTGCGAGTACATCAGCAGGCAACATGTCCATGGAACCAGCCTCTACTCCATTGAAATTAGGAATAGAGACTTTTTTTAAAAATGTCCAAGCCGGTAATGACGAGACTCCCCAAGAAGGTAGAAGAGAGCAAGAGATCACAGTCACAGGGGTGTTCCCAGCAGCGGCTGGGTTTGTCAACAACCAAGAGAAAGAACAGCCATTCCCTACCTCGGAGCAAGCAAGAACACAGCTGGTAAGCTGGAAAGTTCCGTAGTTAACTTATCAAACTTTAATTTAACACCAGCAGCTGAAAGCCTTTTAAACAAAGGCTTACAATTTATTCCCAACAGTAGAGACTCAATTGTTGACGCATTGACTGATTTAAAAGTTTATATAAGGAATGTTAGTCTGAAAATGACTTATAAAGTTTCAGAATATGAACAAACTAACTCTTTGAAGAAATCAAGTGTATTTATTTCAAACAACTGTCCTATTTTGAATGTTTATCAGTCTGTATGTGAGGAAGATTTAAGGTGTTTATATAGTAAATGCTATGCCAGCAAACAAAAGGCTTGTCAATACAATTTGTCTTATGATGAGTTTAAGGCCCTGAAAGACTTGAGAGAAAATGAAGAAGTAATCATTAAGCAGGCCGATAAAAGGGGATCGACTGTTATATTTAGTAGAGCTGAATACATTGAACTAATGACTGATTTTTTGAATGACAAAATAACCTTTAAAGAAATCAGTTTTTATTATGAGAATTATATCCCAAGTGAACATGTTTGTTTATGACTTGCAGATACAAGGTGATGTTTCATTAGATCTGTTCAACTATGTTATAGTAACATGTCCAGTAGCACCAGTGATTTATGGAATCCCTGAGTTACACAAGTCAATGATAAAGCCACCTATGAGACTCATAGTCTCAGGAAGGGGATGGGTAATAGAGCCCTTGTCAATTTATATACAAAATGTATTGCATAAATATCTGAAGATGTGTCCTAGTTATATAAAAGACACAGCTGATTTTTAAAAAAAGTTGTAGGCCTGGTATAGAGAAAATGCAATGAATATATACTTGTGATCCTTGACGTAGGCTCCTTGTTCACCGTGATCCCCAATGACTGTGGAGTTAATGCAATTTGTGAGTTTCTGTGTAGCCATACAGATATGTTAGGTAGGGAAATCGAGAGCTTATGTAGCATAATTGAAACTGTTTGGCAAATGTGTTTCTATTCAATGGAGTACCATTCTTACAACTTACAGGTGTGGCCATGGTGACTCCCATGGCTAATACCTATGCAAATATTGTGTTAAGTCGATGGGAAAAGGTCTATATCATGGGTGACATGAATCCATTTAAAGAAAATGTCTTGTTTTATCAACGTTTCGTGGATGACTGCTTTTTAGTATGGAAAGGGGATGAGCAGTTTTTATTAGAATTTAATGAGTTTTTGAATAATACCACAACTTTTTTGGAATTCACAATGAACTTCTCATATGATAAAATGTCCTATTTGGATGTTGAATTACATAGGGAGCTTAATGTCTTGAAAACTTGTGTACATAGAAAAAATGTTCAAGTAAATAAATATAAGCATATAAACAGTATGCATGCATGTAAGACATTTATTTAAGGGAGTAATAAAAAGTCAGTTCATGAGAATTAGTAGGTTGAACACTGAGGAGGCAGGATGTAAAGAACAAATGCAGATTATATCAAAGGAATTCATAAATAGAGGTTATAATGAGAAGCAGTTCTTAGATGCAATGAGCAGTGTACTAAGAGATAGAGACATGATAGCACCCCTACGCTTCATGATCATAATCAGAGAGAAGAACTGATGGGGAGTACTCCCAACATAGTAAGGTAACGCTATGATGAGACAGGTGGAAGCAATAATACAAAAAAACTGGAGAATACTTATATCTTTACTCGAATTAGTAACCCTATTGAGCATTAGACCAAAATTTGTCTATAGAAGCAGCAATAGTCTTAAGCGACAATTATGCTACAAGGACTTTGATGTCAATTTATTGATCCTAGTAACATTTAAACCTGGTACGGTCCCCTGCTATAGTTGTAGCTGCTGTGCATGTATATTTCTAGTAAATTGTTTTTTTCAGTATCCAGTAACTAATGTCACATACAAGATTAAACATCAGGCCACTTGTAACACAGTGGCTGTAGTATATTTAGCAACCTGTATGGTATGTGTAGGGTTTTATGTTGGCAAATGCTCTAGGTGCCTCAGGGACTGTGTATAGTAGAGCATAAATAAGAGGTGGTGAAGCGGAATAGTTACTAACGCCCTAGCCAAACATAAGATGGAACATGGTCCATCACATTGTTTTAAATTTAAAGTCTTAGAGGTGATGCACAACACCCTAAGAGAAGGAGAAATTAATAAGATAGAGCTGACGGAATATAGATGGATTAGCAGGCTAGAGGCAGCTAAATTGCCAGGACTCAACAACATGGTAACCATTAAGCCAGTATTAGTGGTGAAACAGAAACAGTATAAATATGAATATTTTACATAAAATTTGACATTTTTATAATGTTTTTATATTTAGGGCCTTATGTTATTAAATGGTTGCATATTCGAGACAAATGTGAGTACAAAATGATCTTTTAGATTTGAAATTAATTGTTTAATTACTTAATTGTATAATTCTATCTGATGGCTGTGTCATGTGTGTCTCTTGAAATTATGTATAAAAGGAAGGTGTTTTAAGTAAGTTTTAAAATACTGAGGAAGGGTAACATCCGAAAGCTTTAGTTTGTTAAAGTGTGCGTTTTTCATCAGGTTGCATTTTTGTTTTATAAACACATGTGCCCCCAAAACTGGGCTTGGAGGCTTTACACATTTTCATTTTTTTAAAACAGGACATTTTTTTCCATGTAGGTATTTACCCCCAAAAATCTCTTCATTCACAGTGACTTGACTATTCTTTCTATAAGTGATTTGTGAAAAATACGTCCTAACACCATTATAAGCTATACTATCTAACTGTCAATTCCCTACTAACAGTCAGAGAATCCTTGCAGATGACATCATTTGTACCAACATAAATAAAAATGGATCTGTACTTCCTTACATTAAGGCATTCCAAGGCTCGTCTCATTTCTTCTATTTTTGCTCTTGGCAAACATACCACTATCCGATCATCATCTTCTGTGCAAATATAAGTCTCAGTTCCTCTGATAATTCAGTCTCCATTTAGAAGAATATATTTGCTGACCAGCTCTGAAGAATTTTCAGCTTCTAATACAGTAATATCTGCTCTATCAGTTGCTACAAAGTATAGATCTTCATCACTATTCACCATATTAATCCAACTGTTTTCATTGTGTATTAAATTCTCATCAAGCTGATATTGTAAATCCACAGCTTGAGCCATTTTATCAACATCCGTCTTTCTCTTCTTTTTTCTTATAGTAATGTTCAATGTTCGATGTCCAATTTTGATCTCTTCATTTTCACCTGCCCCTTGCCTCTTTTTTTTCTGTCTTCGGAAAAATTATGCCTTTTACTGTAGTCTGAAGGTTTTCTAATAAACATAGTATCATTCCCTGTAACCTGTGTGATACATGACAAATCAGTGTCCTTTTTAATATGTATTCTCTTTCCTTTACAGTCATTAATCAGTTTCTTTTTCTTCCTTATTTGTTGTGAACTTTTTCCTTTTTTCTTTTTTTGTTTCCTTCTAAACAAACTGGATACTCAGATTGCTGAATACTTGCATCCAGAATTCCAGAGTTGTCAGGGGCATTGTCTTGTTTCATAGGGGTTGAATGATCTTTGCAGACAGAAGATGCATCATTTCCTAAATGTGTTCTATTTGTTCTATGCCTAACATTAGTTCACCAGTCCCATCATTAATATATGAAACAACAGTTCTCCAAGTCATGCCAATTGTACAAGTGCAATCATCAAGTCTAGGTTTACTTCTAACAATGGTAAGCAAATCCTTCATCTTTTGACATGAACACAGATCACCAGTGTTATCAGCTGTTACCTTTAAATATGTATAGAATTTATTACACTGTACAAGATATTTGTGCATTAGCAAATCATTAATTGCATACTCATTTAAGGAATCCATATTCCACTTCAAATGAATAAAATATTGTAAAAGAAAATAATCAAAATCAGTAACCACAGAATTCAAAAAGAACTTAAATCAACTTCAATGACAAAAACTCATAAGGCAATATACAACTAAATACTAAAGTAAGTACAGTAAAGTTGTTCTGACCGTACAAGTTCTGCAAGCCAAACGAAAGTTGTAATTCCTTTGACTATCGCTCACAGTCGCACTTCTTTTTGACAGTAAAGATCAATAAATCACAAACCAAGGTAGGATTGTTTAGATATGCTCAGGATTTTCCTGTCTGCAGTCTGTGCAAATTTATAGCTGTCTAGGCCCCATGGGATGACTAGAACTTGCCTGTCTAAAACCTATCCCATTCTAACAACCAACAGTGAAATTAAAGGTAAAACAACAAAATATGAATCAAAGTAAATCTTGTTAACAAGCTATCCCTTCCTCCTACAAACAGTGAAAAACGGTGATAAAAATCAATTCAAATAAAACTTCTCTTGCCAGTCAAACTCCACAGTAAGTCGCAAACCAAGGTAGGATTGTTTTACATATGCATAGTTTTTTATTGTTTACAGCCTTGAATTTCTTATTTTTTCCCAAACATTTTATTGAATTTAAGGTAGTGTTGTGGTCATTCCACTTGTGACAAATACATACTAAAAGGGCAGTCATTAATTTGTGGTATTGTCAGTCATTGATTAAAAGTGCTAATGTCATGTTGCCCAAAGAGAGCATGACCCAGATAAAAGTCATATGATAAATGATTAAAAGGCACTCTATTCTTGTATTGTGTAATATTACTGAAATGTATTGCATTAGGGTGCTGACGAAAACCTGAATTCATTGCTGCAGGTTTTGGTAGATGTGAAGACTGTGTGCGCACTGAGATGTGATGGGTTGTGGTGATATCTGGAGTGTCGAGTCATCAGTCATTTTTACCTTTTTTAACTCGCACTACCATGTTTGTGCACAGAGCTGTGTTGGGCAGGTGCCACTTCCAGTTCCCCATTTTATATGGTGAACCTCAGCCAGAAAATCAGCACAGCCTTAATTCTTTAATTTGTTGGATCAAAGTGTAGCATTCATTTGTCTGTTTCAGTCAGCTGCTTCTGCTGAAAGTGTAGTAAAGCATGTAAACTATGCTTGAATGCCTTTGCCTTCCATGCAGTGGCACAATCCAGAGTTCTATAGATTCTGACCACTTTTTAATATAACAGCATATGCTAAATTTGCTTCATAAGCATGTGTTCCTCTCCATCCAATGAACTGGATATTGGGAGCTTCCCTAGACCATAGTATAAACAGGATGGCCCCAGTGCTTCAATTCAGTGTTACATTTACCTATAATTAACTGTTTTTGTAAGACTGTCACCCCCCCCCACACACACACACACACCCTACCACAGTTAATTTATGAATTTTTTCTTTCACTGTGTTTACCTCATAGCAGCTCATAGTTTCTTTTTAAACATATGGCCAAGAGACCATCAGGAAGCTTGGTCACATCACCCAGTACTGGTAGGAAACCTAAACAGTAGTCACCATTAGGTTGATTTTCTTCACATATTCCAGTTATAAATTTGTGATCACCCATCCAGTCATCCAGACTGGTTTTAACAGTTGCAAGGGAAGCACTGTGCTTGGCAGACTATTCTCGAAACTGGGTACACCGTGGGTTTGGTATCTGATGTTCTTCGTGTTTCACAGTTGCAGTCATCACACTTGGGTTATCCCGCCTGCAGGTAGCCCTCAGTCGGCCCAAATACCAGAGTCTTTATTATTTCTGTCTCAGATGCTTGTCACTTCTTCCATGACGTCAGGGGTATAAAGCAGGCAGCCGACTCCATTACATCAGTCTTTCTTGCCAAGGAGAGCCCGAAGCAGAAGCAGTTGGCAAGTGCCGGTAGGATGCTACCTGAAATTTTCATTTTTGAGTTTATAATCCTGAAGTCTTCTAAAGCTAAGTACCCCATTGGGGATCCTTTATTCTTGCTCTAACCGATGTCAGAAAAAGTTAACAGTTGTCTTGCCTGTGGAAAGCAAATACCTTACAGAGATTTCCATTCTTACTGCCTCACCTGTTTAGGCCCAGATGATGACGTCCCTCGCTGTTGGTTTTGTGCCTTGTTTAACGCCGAACCATTCGTCATCAGGCTATCTTTGTCGCTTAATTCTATTGCGCTCTGTCTCCGTATTCCGAAATGGCTTCAATAAGCTATCCGACTACCGATCATCTGAAAAAACATAAAGATCAAATCAGAGACAGACCGCATAGGTCCAAAACTGCCGACACTTCCATTAAGCTAATCGCCAGTCCACGGGTACTCAGTGAGGTGCCTTTGCAGCCCCTGATGCCTGCTTCTATAAATTTGCAGGCCTCTGCTGAGACCCATTTGGAGTCCGGTATGCCGCGCAATGCTTCTTCGATTATGGAACCTGCGGATGTCTCTACTTTGGATGGGTCCGGAGCCACTGTGCAGGCACCTGCTTCTGAGGGTGTATTTCATCCTACCGATGTTTGAATCAAACTGGTGACTTTTTTTAGCCAAAATTACTGTGTTTCTTAGGCCCGGAGTATACACCACGCCTAGAAAACCGACGACCAAAGTACATGCTCAAGCTCCCATGCCACAAAAACAGATGCTTAAAATGGCTGAAGATCTTATTACCCTAATTAGGGGAAGCCAGCCTTCCCCTGCTAAGACAAAGAATTGTTTCCTACTCACTCTACAGACCAGGAGTCCAATGACTCTGACCCTTCTGATTATCAGGATATGCCCTTATCAGCCTATGAGGATTTGGATGCAGAGGAATACATTCCCTCTGCCTCCCCTCCAGAGGATTTGTCTTTTGGTGAAACCTTGCATTCTTTAAGAGAGCATTTCCACTGGGAATGCCAAGACTACCCTCAGTCCAAAAAGAGACTCTGAGAATTTTTAGAGTTGTCTCAGCACAGGCCTCTAGCTATAGCCCCTGTTTTGGATGTTGTAGATGATGTTTTTATGGAATCCAGTCTTACACCAGATACATTACCTCTGGCCTCTAGGAAACCTGACAGGTACTACAGAGTACCTGATTCCCACAAGTTTCTTTTCAAGAATCCTACTGCTGATCCAGAGACCATTTCCTAGGGACCTAAAGGTATTAAGGCTACTACAGCCAAAAATCCTACCCCTTCAAGACAAGGATACCAGAGCTTTAGACAGATGGGGTAAGATGGTGTATGCCTCTGCAACTCTTACTCTCAGGGCATTGAATTGCCAGTTTCACATATTGAAGTACCAGCAACATATTATGGAACTAATTAAACAAAAAAATGGTATTTCCAGATTGTGCATAAAATAGACTTACTGGAACTGATGCATTCTGCAAACCAAGTTAGTAAGCATACTTTGCAGTGTGGCTTTGATGCCCTAGAAGCATCTTGCAGGGCTACAGTCACTGGTTCTGTACTAAGAAGGTATGCTTGGCTGAAGTAGCAAACCTTGCCAGATCATGTCAATTACAAATTACTAGATGCTCCTTTAAATAAGAACCGTTTGGCACCAAAGCAGAAGAGGTTCTTAAAAATATGGAAGAAAAAGCTAAATCTATGCAAACTGTTAAAGAATTCTTACAAGTGCAACCACCTAGATTCAGTAGGCATTGACCTTCTAAAAACTGGTCCTTTCCAGCCCCTTCTAGGCCTTTCCAGCCAAGACCCAGGGGAAACAGGCCACCCAGACTACAGTCTCAGGGTATGCAGAGGTCTAAACAAATGTGACCCCACCCCAAAAGCAGGGAGTGGTAAGCTGCCCCCTATGGAAAAAGTTCAAAATGACTTCTCAGTTCTCCTTCCCGGCCCTGCCCAACTGCTTGTGCCCCTATGAGGAAAACTTGCCCTTCATGCAAAAAACTGGATGTCCATTACTCAGGACTGATGGGTCCTCAACATTGTATCCCAGGGGTACAAATTCTGCTTCCATTCACTGCCAAGCCCAAGTGAGTTTCCAGACCATTGGGCAGAGGCTCAAAAGCAAGTACTTTCTCTGCTCAATATCAGAGCTATTCAGCCTGTTCCAGTAGAGTAAAGGGATCAGGCTTTCTACTCCAGTCTTTTCCTGCTGCCCAGAAAAGAGGGCTCTTGGCGCCCAATCCTGGATCTTTCAATTCTCAACACCTTTCTGGTGGTCCCAAAATTCAAGATGCTTACCCTGCAACAGCTTCTCCCTATGCTAGCCATGGATGCCTGGTTAGTCACTCTAGACTTAAAAGAAGCTTATCTGCACAACCCCATGCTCTATGCACTATCAGTTTTCTGCACTTCCCTTTGGCTTATCTACTGCGTCTAGAGTATTCGAAAGTGCCTGGCTCCAGCAATTGCATACTGCAGGCAGAGTAATATCCAAATTTTCCCATACTTGGTCGACTGCCTGATTCAGACGGACAGTCAGGAATTGCTACTAAAGCACCTGGCATTTGTAAAAAGCCTTCTCATTTCATTGGGGTACACCATCATGAAAAGAAATCACAACTGATGCCCAGTCAAAATATTGTATTCCTGGGAGCAAACTTGGACACAACTTTCCAGATGGCATTTCTCACTTCAGAAAAACAAATGTGACAAACTACTTCAAACAAATGGCCACCAGAACCCAGATATCTGCAAGGGAAATAGTGCAAGCCCTAGGATTCATGGCCTCATGTATTCTGCTAATTCCATATGCAGGACTGCATGTGAAGAAACTTCAATGGTGCTTAAAAAGTCTTTGGTGCCAACATCTCAGGACCTGGCAACAGTCATTCCTATCATACCTTATCTAAGGGCAGAGTTCCTTTGGTGGGCAGAAGCATGCAACCACAACGAGGGATTGCATTTCACTCTACCCCTCGCTGCCCAAATCCTGACAACAGACTCATCAGACTATGCATGGGGGGCTCACATGACAGGCAAATGCATTCAGAGCCACTGGAGCACAAGGCAGATTCTCCCACACATCAATCAAAAAGAGATGCTAGCTGTCCAGAATGCTCTGACAGCTTTCAAATACCTAATCCTTCCAGGACAACTGCTGATAAAAACAGACAACACCACAGTTATGTGATACATAAACAAGCAGGGGGGAACCCATCCTTACCCACTCTGCAGGTTATCCATGGCCCTGTGGAACACAGCCTTGAGCAACCAAGTGCATCTACAAGCTCAATTCCTGCCAGGCAAACAAAATTCACTGGCAGACGACTTAAGCAGAAATCTCTTAGACCCACATGAGTGGAAATTGGAGCCCAACACCTTCAACCTTCTGATCCAGAGGTGGGGGACACCAAAGGTGGATGCCCTATGCTTTCAATAGGATAACCTCTCAATCTATGCCTTTGCCCATCTGCCCCTTCTCTCAAGATAAAACAGGACAGGCCAAGGGCAGTTCTTATTGCCCCAGACTGGCCACACCAGCACTGGTACCCACTCCTGTGCAACCTGACAACGGTGCCACGCTGGCACCTACACTAAACTCTTACCCTGCTGTCTCAGCAGGAGGGGCAGAGTTTGCACCCACAATTGCAAACCCTAAACCTTGCAGCCTGGCTTATCCCTTGAATACTCCACCAGCAACCCTCAGCAAACAGGTGCTGGATGTCATTCTGGAAGCCAGAAGGCCTAGTACTAGGAAATCCTATGCTGAAAAGTGTAAAGGATATTGTTCTTGGAATCGGTCTAAAGGAAAGGACACAGCAGTGCCCTCCTAACCTCTAATCCTGGATTACCTAGCAGAGCTACTCCACAGAGGCCTATCCTTCTCCACCATTAAGATTCATGCCTCTGCTATCTCAGCTCATTATAATACTGAGCCACCTCTATTTTCTCACCCTCTCATCAAACTGTTCCTGAGAAGGGGCTAACAACTTAAGGCCCCCTAGGAGAGCACCCACCCCTGCCTGGTACCTTAACTTTGTACTGGAAAAGCTCACGCTTCCCCCTTTTGAACCTTAATTATGGACATATGGATACCCGCAGAGCCCCTCCACTGCATTCCACTGTCACAAATAGCAATGGTACTATCATATCTCCTGATTCTACCACAAAACTACTTGGGAGTACTAATTGATAACAACCTCACCTTTGAGCCTCATATTAACACTATAAAAACAGTAAACAAGAAACTAGGTTCCCTCTATAGGATCAAACCCTTTCTGACTCCACTAGCCAGGACCACTATTGCCCATACCCACTTAATCTCAACCTTACTATATGCATCCCCTATCTGTACTAAGCTATGCAAAAGCAATCTGAACAAGCTGGCTAGCTCCTACAATAATATTGCCAGGTTTGCAACTGGGTCTACCTATAGAACCCATCATTGCAACAATATTAATCAACTAGGATGGTTAGAATTGTCAAATCTTATTCTATTGAACCAACTAACTATTGCCCATAAGATACTGTATCATCCTACAAATACTCCAATACTCACTAACCTAATCACCCCCTACATTAACCTGAAGACCCTGCACTCATCTAATAAATTACTGGTAAAGACATGTAAAACCAACAATCTGGCTGGAGACAGTGGGTAAAACCTGGAACACCCTCCCTAATGACCTAACCTCCCTATCCTCAACTACCCTATTTAAAACCAAACTCAAACCATACCTTGAATCCCACTGGCTATGCCCCTGTGCAAACCCAGACTAACTACCTCCCTTCTCTCTAGACACTAAGCTTCTCCCTCTCATAAACTCAATAATCTTTTAATAACAATAATGTGTGTAACTTTTTAGTTTAATAGTGCTCTATTTCACTTACCTTATATATTGTTGTATGTAGATCCATACGTGTTTTGTAAATACGAATGTTTTTTCTTACTCATAAGCTAAAATGTAATGTACTATTATTACTTGCCAAAACTTGGTAATGTTCTGTTCTGAAGTGCGAAGCTTTTCTCCCCGGGCCTCCACTGAAAATGGACATAAATCCAGTTGGATCAGCCCGGTCAACAAATGTAAAATAAATAATTAATTCCTCTCTTGGAAAACAGCCTTGCTTTTAGCCATAACTTCAGCTAGAAAAATGTCCGAGTTACAGGCACTCATGGCTGTGGAACCCTTCATTGTTTTACATGCTGACAGGGTTTCCCTCAGGAATAACCCGTATTTTATGCCTAAGGTGCTGTTCAGTGTGGCTCTAAACCAATCCATCCGTTTACCAACCTTCTTCCCTAGCCCTCAGAATAAAGGGAAAAGGATCCTGCACTCCTTGGACATGCACAGACAGCTCATGTTCTACCTTGATAGGACTAAACCTTTCAGAAAATCTGACCAACCGCTAGTCAACTTTGCTACAGGGGCAGAAGAGGGTAAGGCCATTTCAAAACAAACTATTTCGAAATGTATTGCACACTGCTTGGCTACAAGCACCATGGAAAACCTAACCCACAGGGGTCAGAACACATTCAGCTAGGGCTACTTCTACCTCTTCAGCATTTCTCAGGGGAGTCCCTACCAGGGACATTCTGGAAGCTGCAACCTGGAGATGTTGTTCATGTTTCACTGTTTCAGTTATCACATTTGGGTTTTCTGCCTGCAGGTAGCCCTCAGCCAGCCTGAATACCAGAGTCTTTGGATTTCTGCGTCGGATGCTGTCGTTTCTTCCATGATGTCAGGTTGTCAGGAGTATAAAACATGCAGCCGACACCATTACATCAGTCTTTCTTGCCATGCGGTGCCCAAAGCAGAAGCAGTTCACAAGTGCCGGTCGACCGACTCCTGAAATTTTCATTTTCGAGTTTCAGACCTGTAGTCTTCAAAAAGATAAGTACCCCATTGGGGATCCTTTTTTCTTGCTCTAACCAATGTCAGAAAAAATAACTGTCTTGCCTGTGGAAAGCAAATACCTCAGAGAGATTTTCATTCTTACTGCGTCACCTGTTTAGGCCCAGACCACAACGTCCCTCGCTGTAGGTTTTGTGCCTTGTTCAACGCCTGAACTATTTGTCGTTGGGCTATTTTTGTAGCTAAATACTTTCGCTCTCAGTCTCCATACTCCAAAATGGCTTCTTTAAGCCATCCGACTACCAGTCTTCTGAAAAAACGTAAGGATAAAGTCGGAGACAGACCACATAGGCTCAAAACTGCCGACGATGCTTCCGTTAAGCTAGTCGCCAGTCTGCCGATACTCAGTGAGACGCTTTCGCAGCCCCTGATACCCACTTCTACAGATTCGCAGGCCTCTACTGAGACCTATTCAGAGTCTGGTGTGCCACAAGATGCTTCTTCGACTATGGAACCTGCGGATGTCTCTACCTTGAATGGGTCCAGAGCCGCTCTGCAGACACCAGCTTCTGAAGGTGTATTCAGGCCTATAGATTTTCATATCAAACCGACGACTTTGTTTCAAGCTAAAAATACCGAATTCCTCCGGTCTAAAGCTCGCACTACACCTAGAAAACTGATGACCAAAGCTCATTCTTAGGCTTACATACCTCAAAAACAAATAATTAGAATGTCTGAAGACCTTATTACCTTTATCAGGGGAAGCCAGCCTTCCCCCTCTAAGAGACCTAGAACTGATTTTTCTTTTGATCAGGAATCTGATATCTCTATTCCTTCTGACTACCAGGATTTACCCTTATCCACTTATGAGGATTTTGATGCAGAGGATTCCATTCCCTCTGCTGCCTCTCCAGAAGATTTCTCTTTTGGTGAAACCTTGCATACCCTTAGGGAACATTTCCACTGGGAAAGCCAGGACTATTCTTGGTCCAAAAAGAGACTTGGAGAATTCTTAAACTTGCCGCAGCACAGGCCTTTAGCTATCCCTCCTGTGCTGGACATTTTAGATGTTTTCTTGGAATCCAGCCTTACCTCAGACACTTTGCTCCCAGGAAACCTGACAGGTACTACAGAGTACCTGACTCTCTCAAATTCCTCTTCAGAAATCCTACTGTGGATCCAGAGACCATTTCCCAAGGACCTTAAAGCATTAAGGCTACTACTGCCAAAAATCCTAACCCTTCTGACAGGGATTCTAGGGCTTTAGACAGATGGGGTAAGAAGGTATACACCTCTACTACTCTGACTATTAGGGCCTTAAATTGCCAGTTTCAGATGTTAAAGTATCAGCAACATAGTATGGGACTAATTAAACAGAAAATGATTTTGATTCCTGACTGTGCTGAACACAAAGATTTAGAAGACTTAATGCATTCTGCTGACCAAGTTGGTATACTTTTCAATGTGGATGTTCTTCATGTTTTATTGTTGCAGTCATCACATTTGGGTTATTTGCTTGCAGTAGCCCTCAGTCGGCCTGATTATCCAAGTCTTGGGTCCTGCGTCGGTTGCTGTCTCATCTTCCGTGACGTCAAGTAGTCAGGGCTATAAAGCATACAGCCAACGCCATTACATTAGTTTTTCTTGCCGTGCGGTGCCCGAAGCAGAAGCAGTTCGCAAGTGCCAGTCGGCCGACTCCTGAAATTTTCATTTTCGAGTTTCAGAACTGAAGTCTTCAACTAAAGCCAAGTACCCTGTTGGGGAAACTTTTTCTTGCTCAAAACGATGTCAGTAAAAGTCGGTAATTGTATTTCTTGTGGAAAGCAAATACCTCATAAAGATTTTCATTCGTACTGTATTCCTTTCCTAGGCCCTGACCACGATGTACCTCGCTGTCGGTTTTGTGCCTTATTTAAATGATGAACTATTCATCGTCTGTACATTTTCGCTTCTAAATATTTTGGTACTCTGTTCAATTATCCAGATATGTCTTCAGTAAGCCACCCGACTACCGATATTCCGAAAAAATGCAATGATAAAGACAGAGACAGGCCAATTAGGTCCAAAGCTGCCGACGATGCTTTTGCTAAGCTAGTCGCCAGTTCGCCGGTACTCAGTGAGGTGCTTTTGCAGCCCCTGATACCTGCTACTTCAGATTCGCAAGCCTCTACTGAGACCCATTTGGAGTCCGGTATGCCATGAGATGCTTCAACTGTGGAACCTGCGGATGTCTCTACCTTGGATGGGTCCAGAGCTGCTGTTCAGGCACCGGCTCCTGAGGGTGTATTCAGGCCTACTGACTTGCATATTAAACCGTAAATCTCGAACCATGCCTAGGAAACAGACGTCCAGACCGCACAGTCAGGCCTCTATGCCTAAAAAACAAATGATAAGAGTGGCTGAAGACCTTATTTCTTTAATCAGGGAAGCCAACCTACCCCCTCTGAGACCTAGGACTGAATTTGCTTATGATTCTTCTGACCAGGATTCTGAAATTTCTGTCTCCTCTGATGACCAGGATTTACCCTTATCTACCTATGAGGATTCTGATGCAGAGGACTCTATTCTCTCTGCTTTTCCCCCAGAGGATTTTTCTTTTCGTGAAACCTTGCATACTCTTAGGGAGCATTTTCACTGGGAAAGCCAGGATTACTCTGATTCTAAAAAGAGGCTTAGAGATTTCTTACTCCTGCCCCAACACAGGCCTTTAGCTATCTCTCCTGTGCTGGACATTGTTGACAATGCTTGGCCCCTGACTCTTTACCTCCTGCTCCCAGAAAACCTGATAGATACTACAGGGTTCCTGATTCTCACAAGTTCCTTTTTAAAAATCCTACTGCTGATCCTGAGACCATTTCACAGGGACCCAAGGGCATTAAGGTTACTTCTGCCAAAAATCCTACCCCCTCTGATAGAGATTCCAGGGCCCTGGATAGATGGGGTAAGAAGGTATACACCTCTGCAACTTTGGCCATCAGGGCCTTAAATTGCCAGTTTCATATGTTAAAGTATCAGCAGCATATTATTGGATTGCTTAAACAGAAAATGATGTTGATTCCAGATTGTGCTGAAAATAAGGATTTACAGGGTTTAATGCATTCCGCTGAGCAGGTTGGAAAACATACTTTGCAATGTGGTTTTGGTTCACTTGAGGCATCTTGCAGGGCTGCTGTCACCGGGTCTGTACTTAGAAAGCATGCTTGGCTTAAGGAGCAATCTTTGCCAGATCATGTTAAAACTAAATTGCTGGATGCTCCCTTAAGTCAGGACTGCCTGTTTGGCGACAAAGCAGAAGAAATTCTTAAAAAGATGGAGGAAAAAGCTGAATCTATGCAAACTGTTAAAGATTTCTTACAAGTGCAGCCTCCTAGATTTAGTAGGCATTGGCCCTCAAAAAATTGGTCCTTTCCTGCCTCTTCCAGGCCTTCTTAGTTCAAACACAGAACCAGCAGAACACCCAGGCTTCAGTCCCAGGGTACGCACAGGACTAAGCAGTGGGGGCTCCCATTTCCAAATCAGGGAGTAGTAAGACTCCCCTCTATGGTAAGCTGTCTCAATGACTTAACTTTAAAACTTCCAAGCACTTCCTGGGGTACACCATAAATGAAAAGAAATCACAGCTGGTACTCTGTCAACAAATTATATTCCTGGGAGCAAGTTTGAACACATCTTCCTAGATGTCTTTCCTCATGCCAGAGAAACAAATTAATTTGACAACTTACTTCAAACTAATGGCCACAAAAACCCTGCTATCTGCAAGGCAAATACTGCAAGCTTTGGGGTTCATGGCCTCGTGCATTCTACTAATTCCATATTCACGACTGCATATGAGGAAACTACAATGGTATCTAAAAAGCCTATGGTGTCAACATTTTCAGGATCTGGAAGCAATGATTCCTATCCTACCTTACCTGCGGTTAGAATTCCTTTGGTGGGCAGAGGCCTGCCACCAAAATAAGAGACTACCATTCACTCTACCCCCTGCCGCCCAAACCCTAACAACAGATGCATCAGACTATGCATGAGGGGCTCACCTGGCAGGGAAGTGCATTCAGGGCAAATGGAACCCAAGTCAAATGCACGTGCATATCAATCAAAAAGAAATGTTAGCTGTACAGAATGCTCTGACAGCCTTCAAGGACCACATTCTTCCAGGACAATTAATGGTAAAGATGGACAAACCACTATGTGGTACATAAACAAGCAGGGGGGTACCCATTCTTACCCCCTCTGCAGACTAGCCATGGCTCTGTGGAACACAGCCTTGAGCTACCAAGTGCATCTACAGATTCAATTCCTGCCAGGAAAACTAAATACATTGGCAGACGAACCAAGCAGAAATCTCATGGACCCACATGAGTGGAAACTGGAACTAAAGATTTTCAACATGTTGATCAACAAATGGGGGCTATAGACCTGTTTACCTCCCCCCAGAACTACCAATTGGACAAATTCTGCACAAGGACTCCCCACAAACAAGCTTGGAAAGTGGATGCTCTGTCCTTCAGCTGGAAAAATCTATCAGTTTATGACTTTTCTAAAGTGCTAGTAAAGATCAAACAGGACAAACAAAGGGTGATACTGATTCCACCAGACTGGCCACGCCAACACTGGTACCCCCTCTTGCGCAGTGTGTCACAGCTGGCCTCATGGCACCTACCTCAGACCCCTACCCTGCTGTCTCAGCAGGAGAGCCAGATTCTGCACCCCCAGCTTTAAACCCTGAACCTGGCAGCCTGGCTAATTACCTAAACTCTCCGTTACCATCCCTCAGTAAAAAAAGTGTTGGATGTCATTTTGGAGGCAAGGAGGCCTAGTACTAGAAAATCTTATGTTGAAAAATGGAAAAGATTCTGTTCCTGGAACCAATCTCAAGGGATGGCCACAGCAGCACCCAATTTACCTCAGATTCTTCAATGCTCAACTGAGATGCTTCACACGGGCCTTTCCTTTTCCTCCATCAAAATTCACACCTCAGCCATTTCAGCTCATTACAACACAGAACCACCCCTCTTTTCTCACCCACTGCTCAAGCAGTTCCTCAGAGGGGCCAAAAACTTAAGACCACCCAGGGGAGCCCCAACTCCAGCTTGGGACCTTAATTTTGTATTGGAAAAGCTCACTCTTCCTCCTTTTGGGCCAGCTGCAACTGCAGAGTTAAAATTCCTTTCTTGAAAAACAGCTTTCCTATTAGCAATCACTTCAGCAAGAAGGGTATCTGAATTACAGGCCCTTATGGCAGTGGAGCCTTTCATCATCTTTCATGCAGACGGGTTGTCCCTCAGGACCAATCCCTCTTTCATGCCCAAGGTAATATCTAGTGTGACTCTTAATCAGTTAATTCATTTGCCAACCTCCTTTTGTAATCCACAGAACAAAGGGGAATGGATACTGCACTCCTTAGATGTACACAGACAACTTAGATTTTACTTGGACAGGACTAAACCTTTAAGGAAATCTGAACAACTGCTGGTGGCATTTGCTACAGGGGCAGAGGGGAAGGCTATTGCAAAGCAAACCATTTCTAAATGGATAGGCCATTGCATTCATTTCTGCTATAAGCACCATGGAAAACGTATCCTACAGGGGATTAGACCCCATTCAACCAGGGGCTGCTTCTACCTCTACAGCCTTTCTGAGAGGAGTCCCTACCAGAGACATCCTAGAAGCTGCTACCTGGAGTTCTGTACATACTTTCGCCAAGCATTACCATTTGCCATTTTTCTCTAAATCCAGAGCTGGCCTTGCCACTGCAGTCTTACAGGGCCTTAGAGCTGGTCCTAATGCTATCTAAATTCCTCCCCCCATCTTTAGTTTTGGGAATCTACCCAAATGTGAGGACTGCAACAGTGAAACATGAAGAAAATAATACAGTTGTGTACACTTACCATAAATGTAGATGTTCGAGTGTATTCACTGTTGCCATCCTGGTTACCCTCCCTCCTGCCCCCTGACTTCCTTTGGCTGTACCTCTATTCTCCTTTACTATACTTAAAAGCTTTTTGGTGTATTTGCTTTTTTGTTGGAGGTATAACCTTGTGTATGTATATATGTGTATATATATATATATGTGTATATATATATATATATATATATATATATATATATATATATATATATATATTTAATTGCTTTCCATTAAGGCGGGCACCTGACATCTGGGGCAAGAAAAACTGATGTAATGGTGTCGGCTGCATGCTTTATATACCTGACGTCAGGGAAGATGAGACCGCAACCAATGCAGGACCCAAGACATTGATGATCGCCAACTGAGGGCTACTGCAAGCAGATAACCCAAATGTGTTGACTGCAACAGTGAATACACTCGAACATCTACATTTATAGTAAGTGTACACAACTGTACTTTTTGATGCTTTAGAAGCATCTTGCAGGGCTGCTGTCACTGGGTCTGTGCTTAGAAGGCATGCTTGGCTTAAGGAACAAAACTTGCCAGATCATGTTAAAGCTAAATTACTGGACGCACACTTAAACCAAGAGTGCCTTTTTGGCAACAAAGCAGAAGTCGTCCTTAAAAGAATGGAGGAAAAAGCTAAATCTATGCAAACTGTTAAAGATTTCTTACAAGTACAGCCACCTAGATTTAGTAGGCATTGGCCTTCAAAGAACTGGTCCTTTCCAGTTCCTTCCAGGCCTTCTCAGTCCAAACCCAAGAGCAGCAGACCACCAAGACTTCAATCTCAGGCTATGCACAGATCTAAGCAGTGGGTATTCACAAAGTGCCTAGCTCCAGCCATTGCATTTTGCAGGCAGAGAAATATTCAGATTTCCCCATATTTGGACGATTGCCTGATTCAGGCAGAGAGTCAGGACTTGCTATTGCAGCACCTGGCATTCATAAAGAGACTTCTAATTTCACTGGGATACACCATCAATGAGAAGAAATCACACCTATTACCCTGCCAACAAATTGTATTCCTGGGAGCAAGCTTGAACACAACTTCCCAGATCGCATTCCTCACTACAGAGAAACAAGTTTATTTGACAACCTACTTCAACCTACTGGCCACAAAGACCCAGCTTATCTGCAAGGAAAATCCTGCAAGCCCTGGGGTTCATGGCCTCTTGCATTCTCCTAATTCCGTAAGCAAGACTGCATATGAGGAAACTTCAATGGTATCTAAAACGTCTATGGTGTCAACATTCTCAGGACCTGGTAACAATGTTTCCTATCATTCCTTGCCTAAAGGCAGAGTTCCTTTGGTGGGCAGAGGCCTGCTACCACAACAAGGGACTCCCTTTCACTCAACCCCCTGCCGCCCAAACCCTAACAACAGACGCATCAGACTATGCATGGAGGGCTCACATGGCAGGGAAGTGCATTCAGGGCAAATGGAACCCAATACAGATGCACCTGCATATAAATCAAAAAGAATTGTTAGCTGTACAGAATGCTCTGATAGCCTTCAAAGACCTTATTCTTCCAGGGCATCTATTGGTAAAGACAGACAACACCATGGTTATGTGGTACATAAACAAGCAGGGGGGAACCCATTCCTACCCACTCTACAGACTAGACATGGCTCTGTGGAACACAGCCTTGAGCAACCAAGTGAACCTACAATTTCAATTTCTGCCGGGCAAACTAAATTCAATGGCAGATGACTTAAGCAGAAATCTCATGAATCCAGATCGAATGGAAACTGGAACCCAAAATATTCAAGCTCCTGAGGAACAAATGGGGGACACCAGAAGTAGACCTGTTTGCATCCCCTCGCAACTACCAATTGAACAAATACTGCACCAGAACTCCCCATAGTCAAGCTTGGAAAATGGATGCCCTGTCCTTTACCTGTGAAGGCCTCTCAGTTTATACCTTCCCCCCTCTGCCTCTCCTCTCGAGGGTCCTTCTAGAGATAAAACAGGACAAGCCAAGGACAATACTGATTGCACCAGATTGGTCACGCCAGAACTGGTACCCCCTTTTGCACAGTCTGACAGTGCTACAACCACGGCACCTCCCTCAGACCCGTTCCCTGGTGTCCCAGCAGGCAGCCCAGATTCTGCACCCTCAACTTCAAACCCTGAACTTTTCAGCCTGGCTAATTCCATGGGCTCACCTCTAGCAACCCTCAGTAAACAGGTGCTGGATGTCATTCTTGAGAAAATCCTATTTAGAAAAGTGGAAAAGATACTGTTCCTGGAGCCAGTCTCAGGGGATGGGCACAATGGTGCCCATCTTACCTCATATTCTAAATTATTTAACAGAAATGCTCTACAAGGGCCTATCTTTCTCTTCAATTAAGATTCATGCCTCGGCCATATCAGCTTATTATAATACTGAGTCACCCCTATTCTCTCATCTGCTGCTAAAACAATTCCTTAGCGGGGCCAAAAATTTAAGACCCCCCCCCCCCCAGGGAGAGCCCCCACTCCAGCCTGGGGCCTTAACTTTGTGTTGGAAAAAATTACTCTTCCCCCCCCCCCCCTTTGAACCAGCTGCTACAGCAGAGTTGAAATTCCTTTTTTGGAAAACAGCTTTGCTTCTAGCCATCACTTCTGCAAGAAGTGTGTCTGAACTGCAGGCCCTTATGGCAGTGGGAACCCTTCATTATCTTCCATGTGGACAGGATTTCCCTCAGGACTAATCCCTCCTTTATGCCCAAGGTGGTGTCTAGTGTGGCTCTGAACCAGTCCATTCATTTGCCTGCTTTTTTCCCTAATCCCCAGAATAAGGGAGAAAGGATATTACATTCCCTGGATGTGCACAGAGAGCTTGGATTCTATTTGGACAGGACTAAGCCTCTCAGAAAATCTGATCAGCTGCTATTCAGCTTTGCTGCAGGGGCAGAGGGGGAAGACCATTTCAAAGCAAACCATTTACAAATAGATAGCACATTGCATCCATTTCTGCTACAAGCACCATGGAAAACCTACCCCACAGGGGATAAGAACACATTCCACCAGAGCTGCATTTACCTCTACTGCATTTCTCAGAGGAAGTCCCTACCAGGGACATCCTGGAAGCTGCAACCTGGAGCTCTGTACATGCTATCACCAAGCATTACCACTTGCCTATTTTTTTCTAAATTCAGAGCTGGATTTGCCACAACAGTCTTACAGGGCTTGATTGCTAGCCCTAATGCACTTTAACTACCTCCACCCTTCCTTAACTTTGGGAATCAACCCAAATGTGATGACAGCTCCAGACAAGTGACAAGTGGAGTACCTCAGGGTTCAGTCCTGGAGCCGCTCTTGTTTGGCATCTACTTCTCTGAAGTACAGGTCAACACTAAGGGACTCTGGCTAACAAAGTTTGCAGATGACTGCAAACTGGGAGCCATTATTGAATCCCCAAATGATGTGGATACTCTACAAAAGGGCCTTACAGAAACAGATGCTTGGTGCCAGAGCCATGGGCTCAAGCTCAATGCCAAGAAATGTATTATTATCCCCTTTGGGAAAAAACATGTATCCATGAATTACCATATAGGTGGCAGTACACTAAACACAGAGTGTAATAAGAGACTTAGGGATACAGGTGGACAGTGGTCTCACCTTCGATAACCACATCGCCACAACAGTCAGGAAATCCTTCTATGTGGCACACCTCATCACGAAGGGCTTTTCATCCAGAAAAAAGGAGGTCATTGTCCCACTGTACTCATCCCTCATTAGACCCATTATAGAATACAACGCCCCATTTGGTATGTACCTCTCAAGACATCTGCAACAACTGGAAAGGCCTCAGAAATACCTCACTAAAAGAATCACAGGCCTAAAGCAGATGCCCTACGCTGACCGCCTAAAAAAACTCCAGCTATACTCTGTCGCATATCGTCTACTCAGAGGCGATCTCTGCTTAACATACAAGGCCATGTCAAACCCAGAGCTGTTGGACATGCTACACTTAAAGAAATCCCAATCCCTCAGAGCTACACGCTCCAGGGATCTAAACCTTGTCATCACAATAAACAAAACATGTTGGAGGGATAGGTTCCTGACCCAGAGACTCCCCAGACTCTGGAATAGATTGCCCATACATGTCAAGCAGAGTGCCTCTTTGGACCTCTTCAAAAGGAACCTTGACGATTGGATGGGAGAAAGGAAATTCACCCCAGGGATCACGTCAGTCGCCCTGCTAGACAGAGGTCCAGGAAAGTAAATAATGTGGGAAGAAATAGCCAGGGAATTGTTATGGCTAGGCTTGTATAGGCCCTAGGGCTGATAGCCTAGTACCAACCTATGAACCTATGACTGCAACAGTGAAACACGAAGAGCATAGTACAGTAGAGTACACTTACCATAAATGTAGATGTTCGAGTTTATTCACTGTTGCAGTCCTAGTTACCCTCCCTCCAGCCCCCTGACTTCTCTTGTCTTTTACCTATCCTATTTGTTTGTTATATATTATGTCATGTGTATTTGCTTTTTGCTGAGGGTGTTCCATACCATATAATTGCTTCCTATTGTGGATACACCTGACATCTGGGGCAAGAAAAACTGTTGTAATGGCGTTGGCTGCATGTTTTATACCTCTGATGACCTGACATCATTGAAGAAGTGACAACATATGACACTGAAATCCTACGACTCTGTTATTCAGGCCAGCTGAGGGCTACCTGCAGGCAGATAACCTAAATGTGATGACTGCAACAGTGAAAACACTTGAACATCTACATTTATGGTAAGTGTACACAACTGTACTGTCTGTACACACCTTCACCAAGCATTACCACTTACCTATCTTTTCCAAATCCAGGCTGGATTTGCTACAGCATTCTTGCAAGGCCTACTAGCCAGCCCCAAAATTTCTTGACTGCCTCCACCCAACCTCTGCTTTGGGGATCAACCCAAGTGTGATGACTGCAACAGTGAAGCACGAAGAACATAGTACAGTTGTGTACACTTACCATAAATGTAGAAGTTTGAGTGTATTCACTGTTGCAGTCCTGGTTTCCTTCCCTCCAGCCTCCTGGCTTTCTCTATCTTTGTACCTCTCCTCTATTTGGCCATTCCTAATTGCATTTGGTATTTACTTTTTACTGGTGATGTTCCTCACCATATACTAGCTCCCTATTTGGGGGCTCCTGACATTTGGGGCAAGAAAAACTGATGTAATGGCATCGGCTGCCTGTTTTATACCCTTGACGACCTTACGTTATGCAAGAAGCGACAAGCATCCGACGCAGAAATACTAAGACTCTGGTATTCGGGCCGACTGAGGGCTACCTGCAGGCAGGATAACTCAAGTGCGATGACTGCAACAGTCAATACACTGTAACATCTACATTTATGGTAAGTGTACACTACTGTACTTTATGCCATCTGGTTTTGTTGATGTGACAGTGCAAGTGTAAGTTTGTAGAGTAGATGTTTGCTGTGTTGTATTTAGCTGAAGGGAGTTTGAGTGCTTTGCTAAAATTTAGGGGTGACAAGTTTTTGATTAATTCTTGGAAGAAAGGCACATTCATTTTTGGGAGATGCGTGCAATGTAGATTTATCAATAGCTCCCTCCCCACCTTTTTTATCAGTGAAAAAAAAAATCAGTAGAGAAGGACATTGTATTTGTTACAGGGGGTTGATGTATTTAGCATCTTGTATTTCATGTTCTGCATATTGAATAGACAAAACAGTTGGAAGTTTATCTGAGTGTATTTATGAATGCAAGTACACTACTAAATAAGGAAAACACCAATACTTTAGCAAAGCATAGTATGATATGATAATTAAAAAAAAAATGTGATGTTATGTTGTCCCATCTCTCCTTCATTCTAGCTGGTTGGGTTCAGAACCGTGAATCAGTTCCGACTCAGCCTTTTACCAAAGCTCGAGAGCTTCTACTGGCTCGAGTGTATACCCACTCCCGTAATGCCTAGGAAAGGTTACCCAGATCTCGTTTGTCACTAAACTAGATTGGGTGCTTCTCAGTAGGCTCAGGCTAAGTGAAATTCTTTTTTCACAAATATATTCTGTTATTTCATAATATTTGACATAAAAATTGTTGTCTTTGTTATTTGAAGTGTATTTAGGTTTTTAGTTTGTGCTAATTCCCTAAGTTTTCACTTGTTGCGTTCTGTTGTGGCTGGCCGTCGCTTTCGTTAGGTGTGCAACCCCCTATCCCATCTCTAAAGTTTTAATTTAGCCTAACAAACCTGTTTAAGTTAGAGGGCGTGTCTGTCTTTTTTTCTTTGTTTTTAGCCCGTTTAAATTAAAGGGCTTCTCCTTTTTCTACTTCCATTCCCTTCTAAGAGGTTTCATCGTTTTAGTAGAGACGTCTCCTCTGGCTAGAGGAGATTGTCATTTTAGTTAGAAACCTCTTCTCTAGTTCCCTTCTCCCTGTGTGTGTGTGTGTTAAAAAAAAAATGAGTAGCTTTTTGTGTATACCTGTCATTGTCGTGTGCTGAATAGTTCATTTGGTAGCATTATTGTTTTTTTCTTTAGTATAGTTTTTCCTGGTTAATGTTGTTGTTCTGGTTGTTTTTTCCACTATGTCTAAAGAAAGAAAAGAAGTGAAGCAGTCAAGCTTCAAGAAGTCTGAATCTTGTATGCAAAAAATGTCTTTAACTGATGGGCACACTAGTATCTATTGTTTAGGTGCGGTACACCTTCAAGATTCCTGCTCCATGTGCCATGGCTTTAGCTCTAGGGTCCTGCAGGAATGCATGAACAAATTTATAGTCAGGAGACTACTCAAAGGTCTATTTGCTGAGGCATTAGAAGGTAACCAGACCTCCTCCAAATTATCTCAGTCCCCAACGTCCGACAAATCAACAAAAAGGGCTTCTTCTTCAGCTCCTGCTTCTGAGCCGGCAAAAAAGCTATCAAAGGACATGACTTCGGACCCGGAGGCTTTCAGGCCTGAAAAAGACTACTCCTTCAGTTCCACCAGTTTTATCAGAACTGACTAGGAGCCATAGACTGAGCCAGTCCCCAACCTTGGAGCTGGTCTCCTCAGTTCTTCAGTCACCTCTTTTAAAGTCTGTGGCTGGTAGTGTAAAATCCTCGACCCCGTCGTCTCGATCCTCCAGGAGCCTGTTGGATGAGGACGTGGAATGGGTGGTCGAGATTCCTTCGAACTTTGGCTCTGGCCAAAATCCTTTCCAGTCCAGCCCATAAGGAAGTGGAACTAACATCTACTACTGCCCCTTCTTCTATTCCTCCTCCGACCCGAGTGGTTTTGGAGCCAGAGTGCATGGATGTCTTTGTGGTGCAACTGTCAGGTCTGAGGCTTACCCCTAGGTTTTCAGCCCTGAGTTCTGCTCCGACCTCTTCAGTGCCATCTTCTGTTGAGAGGTCAGGGAGCTGACGCTCCCCCATCTGGGCCAGGGAGGTGAGTTGGATTGGATCTTTGTCGGATCCAATTCTACCTCTTGGAACATTGGCACAGGTGAGCTCAGCACCTTCATCGGCCTCTGAGCTCACCTCCTTAGTAAGGAGAAGTCTCCTGGCTCTTCAGAGTCGGAGGCCCCCTTGGGCCTGGGTCATGGTGCCTTCGAGGTGATGAGGAGTGTGCTGTCACCCCTGATGGCTCCACCCTCTGATCCAGGCACTCTTCCCCCAAAAGAGCCGGCGTCTGCCTCTGTTCCACCCCCCCCCAGGCATAGAGAGCCAATGCCTCAGGATGCCCCATTGGGCGAGTCACTCTCTTCTGAAACCTCCCCAGAGGACCCCTCCAGAGAGGTCCCTCAGAAGAGAACTTGTAAGAGGAAACATCTTGACTCCCCTGAGCAGTCTGTCACTTTGGATATGGATTTAGAGGATTCAGAAGGGTCCCCATGGTCACCCTCTGAGGATGTCTCCTTTTCAGACATCCTACAGATCCTGAAGCAGAGGTGCCTGGAAGACCCTTACCCCTTCTGAGGATGAGTTCATTTACTTGGAGGCAATTGTATCTTGACCCTCCACCTCATTGGTGTCTCCGCTTTTCAATTGACTCCATGGTGTAGTCAGTCAAAAGGCATGGGGCTCCCCAGAATCTGTGGAACCTGTTCCCGAGGAGGCCCAGCAACTTTATAACTGCCCCATCTGACAAGGAATTCTTGACCAAAGGTGTCCTGGTAGATGCTATGGTGGTGGCGGCGGCCACCAAAAAGAAATTAGCTGAGACTTCATCTGTCCATCCACCGAATAAGGAATCCTTGAACGATGGACAGATAATGGGAAGCATATGTTCTTGTCAGTGGCCTTTACTCTCAGGTCACTAAACTACTTAACTAATTTTACCAGACTTAAGAGGGATCTCCTGAAGGAGCTAGGAGATGCTCTCCCAAGGTTCTACAGCTGCAGGGGTGTCAGACAAGGTGACCTCTCAACTTGCTACCTTAAGTTCTGTAGTCAACTCCTCTATGCGGCTCGTCTCTTATGCAGCTGATGGAGTGAGTAGGGCAGCAGGCACAGGAATAGCTCTGAGGAGGCATTCCTGGATGCACATTTGTGAGTTTGCTGAGCCCTTCATGTCTTCCTTCATAAACGCCCCTTTTGAAGGCTTGTCCTTGTTCGGACTAAAGGTTGGAGACTCTGACCAGGTGCGAGCAAGAAGGTAAAACTCTGCTGGTGGAGTACATTTTTCCTTCCCTACCAGGCCTTATCCCAAAGGCCAGAAGGGCCGGGATAATGTTGTTCCATAAATCCCAAAGAGCTTCGCAGATGCATGTGATGGCATTTCCCCCCCAGGGGCAGAGGGGGAAATAACAATGGAAGATGCCGACTTCGTGGCAGATGGGGTCCGCAAAATCAGGGCAACAGAGATGCATTCTCTGGCAGACCCTTCCAGCACTCCTGAAAGGAGGCCTGTCTGCCCACCTCTGGAGGCAGTCGGGGGCAGACTGTTACTGTACCCAAAAGCCTGGCTGAACATCACTCAAGACAAACGGGTACAGTCAGTAATATCCAGGGGATACAACCTTCCCTTTTCCACCCCATCCCCACAAACAAGATCTGTCCCAGACATTACACCCTGTCAAAGGGATCAAGCAACCCTGGAGGTACAAAGGTTGCTAAGAAAAAGTCATCCAAGAAGTCCCCATAGACCAAATCAGATCCAGAACTTACTTGTTCTTTTTAGTTTCAAAGAAAATAGGGGACTGGATACCCATCTTGGATCTCAGTAGGCTGAACAAGTCTGTAAAAAAGCAAAGTTCTGGATGGTGACACTGCAGTCTATACTCCCTTTTCTGGGACAAGACAATTGGATGTGCTCAATCGATCTTCAGGATGCGTGCTACCATATAAAATTGGACAGGCAATCCAGGAGGTATCTACCCTTCCGGTTGGGAGCCAGCCATTACCAATTCAGAGCTCTGCCCTTTGGCCTCACTACAGCCCCCCAGAGTGTTTACCAAATGCATGGCAGTAGTCACTGCTCATCTGAAGCATCTAAGATTCTGGGTGCTTCCATACTTGGACGACTGGCTCCTGACCGCCACCACCGCGCATCTACTAACCAAAGCAAGAGACACTATGGTCGGAAATGGGCATTACCATAAATTTCGAAAAATCTGCCTTACATTCATAGGTGCAGGCTTAAACACAAAAGACATGGTAGAAAAACTGCCTCACGACAGGGCACAGACACTGCGCATCAAGTGTCCATCTTGCTCTTGAAGAAGAAAGTACAGGCAAAGTTTGTTCTAAAAGTGTTAGGCACTATGGCGGTTGCTGTAACACTTGTACCTCTGGCATGTCTACATGTGAGAGAGTCCTACAGTGGCTACTCTTTTTCAATGGTCCATGGAGGAGTTACCCATGTCCCACAAGATCTTCATCACAGACTCCTGCAAGAAGGACCTATGTTGGTGGCTTCAATCCACACAGGTAACTCTAGGCAGGCCGTTCACTCTCCCTCAACCAGTAGCTACAGTGACCATGGACGCTTCCCAGATAGGGTTGGGGGGCATTATCTGGGAAAGACAGATAGGGTTGGGGGGCATTATCTGGGAAAGACCATCCAAGGAACTTGGCAGGAACATGAGTAATATTTACACATCAGTGTCCTAGAGATGAGAGCAGTGCTTCTGGGGTTGCAGGCATTCCAGGACACACTTCCTCCAGGTACGATTGCTATACAGACAATATGTCGGTAGTGTGGTACAATAACAAACAAGGTGGAACTAGATCCTACCCCCTGTGTTGGGAGGTTCAGAGTATGACATTGGGCAATCTCTTAACGTTTTCTGATTGCAATGCATATTCTGGGGAAATCCAACATGGTAGATGACAAATTAAGAGCAATTCTGATGCCTCACGAGTGGTCATTGAAACAGGAAGTTGTGAGCCAAATTTTTCACAAGTGGGGCCAGCCTTGCTGCAACCTCTTTGCCACATCTAAGAACACCAAATGCAGCAGCTACCTTACCCTAACCCCCCCCCCCCATCGGAGTCACTAAGGGATGCACTTGTTCACAATTGGCCCCGGGGCGACTTTATGCTTTTTCCTTGTTTCCACTAATCCCCAATGTTCTACAGAAAGCCAAATCATTGAGTCATAGGTTAATTCTCATAGCTCTATACTGGCCTCATCAGATCTGGTTCCCCTTCCTATGGCCCCATCACCGAGAGGAGCAGTGGATTCTGGACCCAGTACTAGATCTTCTGACTCGTCAGTCAGGAATGCTCCATCCCTCTATTCTAACTCTCAAACTGACAGCTTGGCTACTCCACTTCCAATCTTAGCCAGGCTTCCAGACATATCCCCTGCAGTGCGACATATTCTGGCTTCATCTCATAAGACAACAACTAGAAGACTTTATGCTAACAAATAGAATAGGTTTTCTTGCTGGGCATCCATGAATCACATAGACCCGTTCACAGCTCCCGTAAGTACAATTTTAGATTTCTTAAAAATTTTCAGTGAGGGTGCAGCAGCAGCTACCATACGAGTACAATTAGCCGCCATATCTAACTACCGTATAGGAGACATGGGATAAAAAATAATCTCGCACAGATTGTGCAAGGCCTTCCTGAGAGGTACATTTCTTCACCACCACCACCTTGGGACCTCAATTTGGTACTGACTACTCTGATTCTCCCACCATACGAGCCAGCTTCCTCTTGCCAACTAAAATTTCTAACCTGGAAGACCATCTTTTTGACAGCTGTTACTTCAGCTAGGAGGGTTTTAGAGCTCCAAGCTCTATCCATATGCCCTCCCTATTTAGTTTTTCACAAAGATAGAGTTTCTCTTAGAACAAATTCTTCATTCCTTCCCAAAGTATGTTCTGAGACCAATTTGAAATCAGCCTGTCTTCTTTCCAAACTGTGGCAACAAGGCAGAATATAAGCTTTACCAATTGGATGTATACAGGCAGTTACATTTTTACTTGCATAGAACAAAGGAGTTTAGAAAGTTTGACCAGCTATTCTTCTCCTCCTCAGTTAACAAAAAAGTGCACCAGTTTCAAAAGTTACTTTGTCGAAGTGGCTTACTGACACTATTACCTATGCATATAATTCTCAGCATAAGCAATTGTCAGGAAAGATTAGAGGCCACTCAACAAGAACTATGTCAGCTTTGACTACCTTTCAGGCCAGACTACCTATGGACTCAAATATGTGCTGCGGCTACATGGGTCAATCCTCATACCTTCATCACTTATTACAAATTAGATGTGGCCTCCCAGAACAGGGCTTCCAGCATTCCATGTTTGTTGTCCATAATCTTGCCTTCATTCTTGCATCCCACCCTCCTTCCCCCAACCTTCGCTCCTGGAGGATCGAAAGGAATTTTTTATTGGTTGTAAAATGTTCTCTGCTTCCCTTCTTACCTCATGAGACATAGACTAAGAATGATTAACATTGTCTTTTGGTATATGAATTTCTAATATGTTAGTAATCTGCAAACAAGATCTGGGAACCCTGCCTTAGGCATTATGGGGTTAGGGTATAGCTTCGAACCAGTGGAAGCTCTTGAGCTTTAGCAAAAGGCTGAGTCGGAACCAACCCAACCAGCAAGAATGAAGGTGAGATTATGGACAACTAACATGGAATGTTATGGTGAGTACATAACTTATTTTTTTGTTGTTGTTGGCTGAACAGCCTAGAATGGATATTGAAAGGGGAGGTTTAAAAAAAAAATATATATATATGTAGATATATATATATATAGATATATATATATATAGATATATATATCTCAGCACTACAGAATCCTGAAGACTCAAAATCTTGAAAACTCAAAAGCCTGGAAACACACAGGATACCAACACTTACTATATTCCAGCCCAAGTACATACAGAAACATATTACCCTTCAACTATATACAGGGGAGCAAGCCCCCCTGCACCCACACACCCCCTGCTTCTTAAATATAACAACTCCGAGATTGCACTTCAGTACACTAAGTGCAATCTCAGAGTTGATATTTTTAAGTAGCAGGGGGCGTGGGGGTGCAGGCCCCCCACATGAGGGGTGCAGGGGGGCTTGCCACCTCTGCTTATACTTGGAGAAGTGTAATATGGTTTGTGTTTTATTTGTTTCTGTATGTACTTGTGCTGGAGTATAGTAAGTGTTGGTATCCTGTGTGTGGATTTTGGTCTCAGGATTTTGGGCTTTCAGGATTCTGTAGCACATATATATATATATATATATATATATATATTTTTTTTTTTTAGTCTGCAGAGAATTATTCTGACAATTTAATTTAGCTGCAGTTTTTCCTTCTGGTCCGAATGACGTTTCTTTAAAGTGTATTTTATCTTTGAGAAGTTCAAAAACATGACTTTTTGAATGTCCTTTGAAAGAGGTGATGTACTTGTCATTTATATTTTTGATTACATTAAAAGTGAACAAAAGCGCTCAAAAAGATTTTGATGTCTCTTGCAGATCTACAGCTGTTATGGCTTTTTCTTCCTTATTTGAATTCCCTATAATCTCTCTGTCAAAGATAAACACTTTTTAAAAAGCCCATCCACTTGAAAATCACTACCTGCTAATATTAGAAAAACAATCAATCTTATCCAGTTTATCAAAAAACTTGGAGATTACTTACAGAAAAATGGCCAGTTGTACGTCATTACAGTGGTTATCATCCATTTAATGTCCTTTGTAGTTCTCACTGCACTAGAAAAACAATTGTATCTGCCTCCTTGTTTTAAAAAAGGCATTTACTATGATGTTCTTCATGTTTCACTGTTGCAGTCATTACATTTGGGTAATCTGCTGGCAGGTTGCCCTCAGTCAGCCTGATTAACAAAGTCTTGGGTCCTGCGTCAGTTGCTGTCCCTTCTTCCATGACGTCAGGTCATCAAGGGTATAAAACATTTTATCAGTCTTTCTTGCCGTGCGATGCCCGAAGCAGAAGCAGTAGCAGTTCGCAAGTGCTGGTTGGCCGACTCCTGAAATTTTCATTTTCAAGTTTCAGAACCGAAGTCTTCAAATTAAAGCTAAGTATCCCGTTGGGGAAACTTCTTGCTCCTTACCGATGTCAGTAAAAGTTAATAATTGCATTACTTGTGGAAAGCAAATACCTCATAAAGATTTTCATTCATACTGTATTCCTTGCCTAGGCCCTGACCAACGACATACCTTGCTGTTGGTTTTGTGCTTTATTTAATCAGCGCACTATCCGTCGTCTGTATATTTTTTGCCTCTAAATATTTCGGTTCTCTGTTTAATTATCCAGAAATGTCGATTAGCCATCCGACTACCAGGATTCCGAAAAAACACAAAGATAAAGACAGAGACAGGCCACCGAGGTCCAAAACTGCCAACGACGCTTCTCCTAAGTCAGTCGCCAGTTCGCCGGTACTCAGTGAGGTGCTTTCACAGCCCCTGATACCCACTACTACTGATTCGCAGGCCTCTACTGAGACCCATTCGGAGTCCAGTATGCCGCAAGATACTTCAACTATGGAACACAAGGATGTCTCTACCTTGGATGGGTCCAGAGCTGCTCTGCAGGCACTGGCTTCTGAGGGTGTATTCAGGCCTACAGACTTGCATATTAAATCAATACCTCCTTCATTACTAAGGCCTAAATCTCGATCCATATCTAAAAAACCGATGCCCAGGCCGCATGCTCAGACCCCTATGCCTAAAAAACAAATGATAAAAATGGCTAAAGATCTAATTACTCTAATCAGGGGTAGTTAACCCCCCCCCCCAAGAGGCCTAGGGCTGAGCTTGATTATGAATTTTCTGATCAGGATTCTGTTTCTTCTGACTCTTCTGATGACCTGGATTTGTACATACCTACCTATGAGGATTCTGATGCAGAAGATTCCATTCTCTCCGCTTCCCCTCCTGAGGATTTTTCTTTTGGGGAAACTTTACATACTTTAAGGGAACATTTCCACTGGGAAAACCAGGAATTTTCTGATTCAAAGAAGAGGCTTAGGGATTTCCTTCTTCTTCCTCAACATAGGCCTTTGACTATACCTCCTGTACTAGACATGATCGATGATGTGTTCTCGGAATCCAGTTTGACCCGATTCCCTGCCTCCGGCTCCTAGTAAACCTGACAGATACTACAGGGTTCCTGAATCCCACAAGTTTCTTTTCAAAAATCCTGTTGCAGATCCAGAAACTATTTCTCAGGGGCCCAAGGGCATTAAGGCTTCTACTGCTAAAAATCCTACCCTTTCTGATAGAGACTGCAGGGCGCTGGATAGATGGGGTAAAAAGGATTATACTTCTGCAACCTTGGCAATCAGAGCTTTAAACTGCCAATTTCATATGTTAAAATATCAACAGCATATTATTGGACTGCTTAAACAGAAAATGATGATCCCTGACTGTGTGGAAAATAAAGATTTACAGGATTTAATGCATTCTGCTGAACAAGTTGGAAAACATACTTTGCAATGTGGTTTTGATTCTTTAGAGGTCTCTTGTAGGGCTGCTGTTACTCTGTCTGTGCTTAGAAGGCATGCATGCATGCCTGGCTTAAGGAGCAATCTTTGCCTGATCATGTTAAAGCTAAATTGTTGGATGCTCCTTTAAATCAGGACTGCCTGTTTGGTAATAAGGCTGAAGAAGTTCTTAAAAAGATGGAAGATAAAGCTAAATCTATGCAAACTGTTAAATATTTTTTACAAGTGCAACCTCCAAGATTTAATAGGCACTGGCCTACTAAGAATTGGTCCTTTCCAGGTTCTCTTCAAGCCAAACCCAGACACAGCAAAAACCCCAGGTTTCATTCCCAGGGGACTCTCAGAACTAAGCAGTGGGGGGCCTCCACTTCCAAATCTGGAAATAAGACACCCCACTATGGTAAACTGTCTCAATGACTTCCTTTTAAAATTCCCAAGCACTTATCTTTTGACCACCCCTTTGGGGGGAAAGATTGCTCTTCATGCAAAGAACTGGGAACTCATAACCCAGGACAAATGGGTTTTAAATATAGTGTCTCGGGGATACAGATTTCATTTCCACATGTTGCCAACACCAAACGGGTGGCCAGACCTGCCCCCAAATCAGTGGGCAGAGGCTGAAGCACAAGTACTTTCTCTCTTAAGCATGGGGGCTATTCATCTGGTACCAAAAGAGGAAAAGGGACAAGGTTTCTACTCCAGGCTTTTTCTGATACCCAGAAAAGACAAATCATGGCGTTCAATCCTGGACCCGTGTACTCTAAACACCTTTCTAGAGATTCCAAAATTCAAGGTGCTGACTCTTCAGTTACTTCCTATGCTAGGCAAAGACGCTTGGTTGGCAAGTCTAGATTTAAAAGAAGCATACCTGCACATCCAAATCAGGGAATCTTGCAGAAGATACCTACGCTTCAAAGCAGGCTACTTGCATTATCAGTTCTCTGCATTGCCTTTTGGCTTGTCTACTGCGCCCAGGGTATTCACAAAGTGCCTGGCTCCAGTTATTGCATTTTGCAGGCAAAGAAATATTCAAATATATCCATACCTGGATGATTGTTTAATTCAGGCAGAAAACCAGGGCATACTTTTAAATCATCTGGCATTTGTAAAAAGGGTTCTAACTTGTCTGGGGTACACCATAAAAAAAAAAGAAATCACAACTGGTACCCTGTCAACAGATTACATTCCTGGGTGCAAGCTTGAATACAACTGCCTAGATGGCTTTCCTCACGCCAGAAACGCAAATTCATTTGGTAACTTACTTCAAACAAGTGGCCACAAAAACCCTACTATCTGCAAGACAAATACTGCAAGCCTTGGGGTTCATGGCCTCCTGCATTCTTCTAATTCCATATGCAAGACTGCATATGAGGAAACTACAATGGTATCTAAAAAGTCTATGAAGTCAACATTGCCACAGCCTGGAAACAATGATTCCTATCATACCTTGCCTACGCCTGGAGTTCTTTTGGTGGACAGAGGCCTGCCACCAAAACAAAGGACTACCATTCACACTACCCCCTGCCACCTAAACCCTAACTACAGATGCATCAGACTATGCATGGGGGGCTCACCTGGCAGGGAAGTGCATTCAGGGCAAATGGAGCCCAAATCAAAAGCACCTACATATCAATCAGAAGGAAATGTTAGCTGTGCAGAATGCTTTGACAGCCTTGAAGGACTACATTCTTCCAGGACAACTAATGGTAAAGACGGACAACACCGCGGTTATGTGGTACATAAACAAGCAGGGGGGTACACATTCCTACCCCCTCTGCAGACTAGCCATGGCATTGTGGAACACAGCCTTGAGCTACCAAGTACATCTACAAGCTCAATTCTTGCCAGGAAAATTGAATACACTGGCAGACGGACTGATCAGAAACCTCATGGACCCACACGAGTGGAAACTGGAACCACGGATTTTCAACATGTTGACAAGTGAATGGGGGAGCATAAGCATAGATCTATTTGCCTCCCCCCAGAACTACCAGTTGGACAAGTTTTGCACAAGGACTCCCCACAAACAAGCCTTGAAAGTGGATGCTCTGTCTTTCAGCTGGAGAAACCCATCAGTCTATGCCTTCCCCCCTCTGCCTCTGCTCTCCAAAGTTCTACTAAAAGTCAAACAGGACAAACCAAGGATGATTTTGATTGCTCCAGACTGGCCGCACCAACACTGGTACCCCCTCCTGCGCAGTGTGTCACAATTATCTCCATGGCACCTGCCTCAGACCCCTTCCCTGCTGTCTCAGCAGGAGAACCAAATTCTGCACTCTCAGCTTCCAACATTGAACCTTGCAGCCTGACTAATCACTTACATTCACCCTTATCATCCCTCAGCAAACCTGTGATGGATGTCATCTTGGAGGCAAGGAGACCTAATACTAGAAAATCTTGTGCTGACAAATGGAAAAGATTCTGCACCTGGAACCAGTCTTTAGGGATGAGCACAGCAGCGCCCAATTTACCTCAGATTTTGCAATACTTAACTAAGATGCTTCACAAGGGCCTGTCTTTTTCCTCCCTTAAAATCCACACCTCCGCTATTTCAGCTCATTATAACACAGAACCTCCCCTCTTCTTTCATCCTTTGCTCAAGGAGGATCTCAGTGGGGCAAAAAACTTGAGACCACCCAGGAGAGCTCCAACCCCTGCCCTGGGACCTTAACTTTGTTTTGGAGAAACTCAATCTACCTCCTCTCGAGCCAGCTGCTACTGCAGACTTAAAATTTCTTTCTTGGAAAACAGCCTTCCTTTTAGCAATCACTTCAGCTAGAAGGATATCTGAATTACAGGCCCTTATGGCAGTGGAGCCTTTCATCATCTTTCGTATGGACAGGGTATCTCTGAGGACCAGTCCATCCTTCGTGGCCAAGGTGGTTTCTAGTGTGGCTCTTAATCAATCCATTCATCTGCCATCCTTCTTTCCCAATCCACAGAACAAAGGGGAACGGCATCTGCATTCCTTGGATGTGCACAGACAACTTGGATTCTACTTGGACAGGACTAAACCTCAAAGAAAATCTGAACAACTGCTGGTAGCATATGCTGCAGGGGCAGAGGGGAAGGCTATTTCAAAACAAACCATTTCTAAATGGATAAGCCATTGCATTCACTTCTGCTATAAGCACCATGGAAAACATATTCCACGGGGATTAGATCTCACTCCACCAGAGCTGCATCTACTTCTGCAGCCTTTCTCAGAGGTGTTCCTACCAGGGACATCTTAGAAGCTGCTATCTGGAACTCTGTACATACTTTCACCAAGCATTATAATTTACCAATTTTGTCTAAATCCAGTGCTGGCTTTGCCATTGCTGTCTTGCAGGGCCTTATAGCTGACTCTAATGCTGTATAACCTCCTCCTCCCAACCATAGCTTTGGGAATCTACCCAAATGTAATGACTGCAACAGTGAAACACGAAGAACATAGTACAGTTGTGTACACTTACCATAAATGTAGATGTTTGAGTGTATTCACTGTTGCAGTCCTGGTTACCCTCCCTCCAGCCCCCTGTCTTCTGTTGTCTATACCTCTATTCTTGTTTACTATACTTAAACTGGTGTATTTGCTTTTTTGTTGGAGGTGTAACCTTGTATATAATTGCTTCCCACTATGGGGGCACCTGGCATGTGGGGCAAGAAAAACTGATAAAATGGCATCAGCTGCATGTTTTATACCCCTGACAACCTGACGTCATGGAAGAAGTGACAACAACCGACGCAGGGCCCAAAACTTTGTTAATCAGGGCGACTGAGGGCAACCTGCCATCAGAATACCCAAATGTAATGACTGCAACAGAGAATACACTCGAACACCTACATTTATGGTAAGTGTACACAACTGTACTTTCTCTGCCTACTTTACATTTGTGAATTAAGCTTATAACTATGTTCTTAATTGAACAGATTGTATATGTCTATTTTACTCCCATATCTATGTTCTGCTATTTTAACACTGTATTATGTATGAGTTTTTGACTGATTGCCTAAGTCATGGCTGATAAAGGTTTTTTTAACCAGCTCTACTGCTCTATTAACTAGTACATATTCAAAAGTGTTGTCTAGATCACTCCTTGTAAAATTATTTCTACATAATCCAAAACAAAAAAATGGACATTTCTAAACTGTGAACAACCAACTAAACCTTTATGTAATGCATTTGTTTTCCTGATTCTTTTTGGTTGCGTACATGTGCTCCGACATTCTTTGTGCAAAAACTGAGATGTTCTACATGCATAGAATGCTTCACAGATGTCACATAGTTGCAGTCAGTTTTTTTCCCTGCAAAAATGTCTTATTGATGTTGCTAATAGTAAAATAAGGACCATTTTATCTACACCATTTTGCATATTCCTTATTGGTATATGCTGTTTGGTTTCTTTACAATTCCAATATTTTTAATTGGTTTTCCTTTAATAGTAGATTTCAAATTGGTATTTTTTATATGTAAATATTTTTAACATCATTACTAAATCACAATTGAAACAATGACACTGGTGTACATAAATTGATAGAAAACTTATAGTAACATTTCTCATTTTCAGCAGTATACATGTTTTCTTTTTAACAATTGTCAGTCACTCCATTATATAAATTGTTCAGTTTTTGCCTTTCCTTCAACCTGTCTTCACTCTTGAACAAGACACAGCATGTATTGATGTCCTTTCTTCTCATTGTTGAAGTAATGTCCTCCTATTCATCTGTTGTAGTATTCTTTACTTGAGGGAGTTGCCTGCCCAGGCAACCCGACATTGGCCATTATACCAAAGTCTTTTACTATTGTAGGGCGTGTGGTACATCTCACGTAGGCAGCTGTCGGACATAGGCCATAAAAGTGACTTTAGCGCACACTAGCCTCAAAACTTCTATGCCGCCAGTCTGCTCTCCATTCCCGGATGTCGCTCTGCTGCTGGAATCACGTTTCCTACTAAAGATAAGTGCTCCATTGGGGAACCTTTGTGTCTTTTGCTGCTGTTTTTTCTTTGCTTAGAGTTAATGTCAACCAAGAAAGGTAAGTGTTATTGTGGAAGGCAGATTCCACACAAGGATAGTCACTCGCAATCCCTTTTTTGTCTTGGGCCCCACCACGGCCATGAAAACTGTTCTGTCTGCCAGTCATTCATCCGCAAGACCCTTCATAACCGACTTTCATCCCTCACAATTTACTTAGAGAACCAGCACATGAAAAGTCTCATCAAAAGCTCGATGGAAGGTTCCTCCGGCCCGACGACTGAGCCTACCAAGCGGCATGCCAAAAAGCGTAGGCCTGATAGTCCAGAGACATCTTCGGATCCGGATCATCAGGCTGAGCCAGTTTTACAGGCCACCTTAGAACCAGACGCCAGCATGTTCTAGGAGGGCCTCACAGACATTAGGTACTGATTTCCAAGGAGAAACCAGGCTCATTGTGTTGGAAGGCCCTAGGGGAATCACACAGATCTTAGTGAGGGAAGAAGTCTACTCAGATGTGCTTGAGTGCAGGCCTAAGTACGGCCCACATACTGTTCAAGGTCAATGGGCTCCATCTCAAGAAAAGAACATACAAATGTAAAAGAGATGAAGGCATTGATTCTAGCAAACCATTCCTTCCAATCCCTCCTCAGCCCAGGACGGTTGACAATCTACACAGGCAACATGACCATTCTGTGGTATGTGAACAAGCAGAGGAAGACAAAATCCTACCTCCTGTGAAGATTAGCCTTACAGGTTTGGGAACTAGCCCGCCAACTTCAGTTTTCCATACAGGCAGTCTACATCCCCTCCTAACAGAACTCTGTGGCAGACACTGAGCAGATCCACAACACAGCCCTATGAATGGATGCTTCACAGGGATGTGTTACTGAACATAGTTCACCAGTGGGGTATTCCTCAAATAGACTTGTGTGCCTCCCCTCTGAACAAGCAAACTTCCAAAAAGTTTGTGCCAGAGAACCACACCTTCTGACATGGAAAGTGGATGCCCTGTCAGTATCTTGGAAGGGGAATTTTCTATATGCATTCCCTCCCCTTCTACTCATTCTGAAAGTCCTGCTTCAGATTCAGCAGGACAGACCAAAAATCTTGCTGGTGACTCCCTGTTTGCCAAAACAGCATTTGTTCCCCCTTTTCCTGCACCTAGCCAAGGGCAGTCATCCCAAGTTACCTCGCAGAGTAAACTTAACTTGCACAAAACAAACCCCCCTCACCATCCACCCAGATCTGGAAACTCTACAACTGACCCTGTGGGTAACTCTTATTCTCTGCGGACGTGCTTCAAGTCCTGCAGGAAGCCAGGAAACCCAATACAAGGAAATCTTACCTCTCCGAATGGAAAGGATTTTCTATCTGGTGTCTTTCTTGAAACTTGGAACCACTAACAGTGGAGTTCCGTCTGGTTCTTTCATACTGGTGTGAGTTGCTCATTTCTAGCTTAGATTATTCTTCAATAAAAGCACATTTGTCAGCCTTTTCTGCCTCTTTCACCTCCTTTAACCTTGAGATTTCAGGCCAAACCTTTCCTCAAAGGCATCCTCCACTTTAGATCTCCCAGGAAGACCTGTGCCCCCCCCTACCTCCAGGATCTTAACTTTGTGCTAGAGAAACTGACCCTTGCACCCTTTGAGCCAGCTTCCTCTAGCTCCTTAAGAAGAAGTAGTGAATACTGACGAAAACATGTTTGGAAATTGTGGTAGCGTTATTTTCTGTTGGGCTCTGCTTTTGCGGTGATTCTACGTGTGGAGTGTTATTAAACTTTTTACTTGCTGAATTTGCTGTGCCTTTCTTTTGGTTACTAGTGACAGTTTTGGGCACACAGACCACCTTTTGTGTTTACAAGTTAATGAGTTGTCTTTAAACTAGACTATTCACTTGCCATCCTTTTTCCCCTCTCCCCAAAACAATAGTGAGAGGATCCTACACACACTTGATGTGCATAGACAACTCAGATTTTACCTTCCCAAAACTAAACCTATTAGGAAATATGACCAGCTATTTGTTTCTTTCCATCCCAGGGCTCTGGGATCGCCTGTGTCCAAACAGATCATCTCTAACTGGATTTCCAAATCCATTTCATTCTACTGTGCCTACCATGGAAAAAACCCTCCCTGTTCGATCAAAGCTCACTCTGCCAGAGCAATGTCCTCCTCTGGTGCCTTCCTCTAGGGACTAGACACCAATTCTACTTGAGAAGCAGCTACCTGGACCTCTGTCCACACCTTTACCAAGCATTACAAGCTGGATTCAGTTTCTAGATCCAGGGCTCAGTTTGCCAGAGGCATCCTTCATGGCTTCATGGAAAATTCTTCAGCTACCTCCACCTCCCTCTCTGCATGAGCTTTGGTATTCTCCCTCATGTAAAGAATAATGCAACAGATGAATAGGACATAAAGCAGTTGTGTAAGAACTTACCATAATGATAAGCCTTTGGTTCTCTGTTGCAGTATTCTTTCCCACTTCCTATGGTTCCTCGATATACTGACTCTATTCCTTGTCACTGTCTCCACCTGGGGCTTCAGTTCTGAGGATGGTGTGTGTGTATGGCACTTTTATGGCCTACATCCGATAGTTGCCTATGTGCGATGTGCTGCGCACCTTACAGTAGTAAAAGACTTTTGTATTCTGGCTGATGTCAGGTTGCTTGGGCAGGCAACTCCCTCGTGTAAAGAATACTGCAACAGAGAAGATAAGGACATCTGTCTTTATTTTAAATTCATACACTATTCTTTCTTTACTCTTGGGATATCCTGCCGAGAATAGCCTAACATCCAGCAGGCATATCAAAGCTTTTACACCTTCCAGGTATCATACATCAGACTTGCGTCCTATGTGTGAGGCATAAGGTTACATAAGTGATGTACAGATGCCTAATCCTCAGAACTACTTTGCCACCAGTGGAAATGCTACCTCTGAATTCAGTCTGTATGCCATTCCCCAAGCTGTTTCATCTGCAAAGCCTTCTGGAAGTTCAATGCTCAGTGGGGTTCCTTTTTTCCGTCTTGCTTTTGTAGATGTTCTTCGTCTTCCATTGCTGCAGTCCTTACTAGTGGGTATAGTCCACATCCAGTCGGCCCGAATACCAGAGTATAAGGCTGGGCGTCGTCAGGGGCGCATAGTCCTGGACGCCAGTACGTCAGGGTACTAATGCGCATGACCGCCATATCGATGAAGCAGAAGCAGTTTGCGAGTGCAGGTTGTTCTGAAAAAATCTCCAAACCGAGTTTCAGACCGAAACAGAGTTGGCAACATTTTGTTTTTCTTGCCTCAGCATTTCACCGATGTCAGAAAAAGTGAATAACTGTATTTTCTTGTGCTAAAGCACAACAAAAAAAGAACTATTAGGAGGCGTTAGGTTGTGTGGTGGTTAAGCATTAATAAGCTGCGTAAATGCGTCGATGCCCCCGCCGGGCCGCTCAGCAAAAGCGCAAAGACAAAGCAATGAAGCCTAGGGTTGACGGCGGCAGTCCCGGACGTCGGTTCTTTAGATGGCTCAGTGGAGAGTTTTGCCAGGAGTTTCCATAGAGTCCCAGGCAGAATCTTTACTGTTACAGGATGTGCCCTCTCAGGAGGTAGGCCAGGCTGAGGGGCTTCTCAGGTGACTGTTCTTTCCTCTCTCTTCCCAAGTGGTTAGAGCCTTCCCTTCTTGCCAAAACTTCTTTGTAGTAGGCCTAGTTTTAGCTAGGGGGGGGGGGGGCTTCTCTAGCATGGTTCTGTACCTAAGAAAAACATGCTAAAAATGGCAGAAGATTTGATTACTATGATTAGAGGTTCTTGGAACCAGACTTTGATAGTTTTGAACAGTATTCTGATTCTGATGTGGATGATTCCACTCCTACTTCTCCTCCTGAGGATTTCTCATTTTCAGAAACTCTGCATTCCATGCGGAGCACTTTAAATGGGACGGCCAGGATTACTCTGATTCAGGAAAAGGCTTAGGGAATTCTTGTTTTACCCCAGCATAGGCCCTTGGCTATTCCTCCTGTGTTGAATGTGGTGGAAGATACCCAGAAACTATTTCTCAAGGCCCTAAAGGTGTTAAAGCTTCTGTGGTTAAAAATCCTGTTCCCTGATAAAGAGGCAAGGGCTTTGGATAGGTGGGGAAAGAAAGTGTATACTTCTTCCACTCTAGCCATGAGGGCATTGAATTGTCAGTTTCACATGCTAAAATATCAGAATTACCTCCTTTCACAATTAAAATCTAAGGTGGATGCTTTGGCAGGAGGTATTGAGTGTAGAGTTGCTGGATTTGGTTCATGTGTCTGAACAAGTGGGTAAGCATTCTTTGCAATGTGGTTTTGATGCTGTACAGGCCTCGCATGCCTGGTTGAAGGATCAGAATTTAGCTGAGCATGTTAAGACAAGAATTTTGGATGCTCCTTTACAGTCTGATGTGTTGTTTGGATCGCCTGTGGAAGCAGTTTTAAAGAAAATGGAGGACAAAGCTAAGTCTATGCAAACTGTTAAAGATTTTTGCAGGTGCAGCCAGGCCTAGAACAGGGAGTTCCCCCTGCCTCAGACTTGGTGAGAGGGGGGTCAGTCCTTTCGTAAACAGACCCAATGACCTGTCTTAAGACTGTCTCTTTTCAAAGGAAATTGGGATTTAATTACTCAAGACAAATGGGTGTTGGATGTCATTCACCACGGTTACAGATTTTATTTCCATACAATGCCCCTTTCAAAGGCATGCCCTCCTCCACAAAGAAAAGAGGCTCACAAGCAAGTTTCTCAATTACTCCAGATAGGGGCCATTCAGCCAGTCCCTGTATCAGAAAGGGGCCTAGGATTTTATTCTCCTGTTCTAGTAGTACCAAAAAAAGGGGAACACGTGGAGACCAATTTTGATTTATCTCTCCTCAACACTTCGATCTGGACATTCCAAGAAGATGTTGACGTTACACTTTTTTTTCTGCTGCTGCAAAGACCACTGGATGGTAACTCTAGATCTCAAACCTTCATGTGCCTATATCTGCATTGCCCTTTGGCTTATCTACTTGGCTCCAGTGATTGCTTACTCAGGCTTCAAGGAATTCAAATCTATCTTACTTGGACGACTGCCTGCTTCTGGCTCAAGAAAAGGAAGACCTTGTACAGCATCTGGACCGTGTTATAGCAGTGCTAAGATGCCTAGGGTATTCTGTGAACGAAATAAAGTCCAGTCTAGTACCCTCTCAAGACATGTGCTTTCTGGGTGTGAGACTGAATACAGCAGCGGACAAACAAAAGAGTCTATCACTTTACTTCCATCAATTATCTCATCAGTCGACTGCAAAGACAGTCCTTCAATTAGGGGGTTCAGCAATCTTGTTTCTAGTGCTTCCCAATGCCAAACTGCATATGAGGAAGCTACAATGGTATCTCAAAAATGTATGGACACAGCACTGCCAGGATTTGGACACTGTCATTCAAATAATACCTTGCCTTCAAAGAATTTTGTGGTGGGCTCAGGAATGTCACCTAAACAAGGGACTCTGTGACCCCAGGCCAGGCGGAGTCAGATTTTAACGACAGATGCAAATGGAAAGTGGGATACAGACAAGTGGCCTGCCAGACTACAGGGCAGGTGTTGATTCTAACAGACAACACAACTGTCATGTGGGTACATCAACAAGCAGGGGAACACATTCTTATCCTCTCTGCAGGCAAGCAATGATTTCACAGAACTCCTTAGCAGATGTGTTAAGCAGACAACCATGGATACCCACGAGGGGTTTCATCACAGCTTGGAAGTGGATGCTCTGTCTTTCAGTTGGAACATGGCCTTTGCTCGATTTCTCTGATATCTCCCAGCAGGATTGCAGCAGGGGTTTCTCCAATGTCACTTCTCTCTCTTCATCTAACAGCCTGGTATATTGTATTAGCTACAACAGCAGGTCTCAACTTCCTCAACAAGTTTTAAATGTACTTGCATTTGAGATTCCAGCTGGGATTAGCCCTCATTCCACTAGGGCTACTGCCTTCAACACAGCATTTCTAAGGGGGTGGCAGCTGCTGATATTTTGAAGCAGTCACTTGGAGTTCATGCATTCTTCTCTAAGCATTTACTTCCTATCTACTCTAAGTCTAGGGCTGGCTTTGCCACCCAAGGCCAGTTTTGCAATGTTTTCTCAGCCTCCTCCTTCTTTATGACGGCCAGCCTCCTCCCTTACTTTTTGGGATTCTACCTGATTATTAGTAGTGAATTGCAGGAACATCAAGAACATATAGTACAGTTTTGTGTACACCATAAAAATGTAGATGTCTGAGGATTCCTGCAATGCAGTCTCCAATTCCCCTCCCTCCCTCTGTGTTTGTGGTGGGGAGTGAGTGGTGAGTTTGCATGCTTATATTTTGTTTTGGTTTTGGTGCAGGTATTTTGGGCCTTGTTTTTTTAGTCTCTGAGCATCTGGGGCAAGAAAAAAGACTGAGGATATGATCGCTCGGGCGCATTAGTACCCTACCCTGACGACTGACGCCAGACCAACCGCGCTGACCGACGTCAGCCTTTATACTCTGGGTATTCGGGCCGACTGGCCGGACTATACCCACTAGTAAGGACTGCAATTTTTTCATATCACCCAAGAAGGAAAAATGAGTGAGTGTGGGAGGCAGATTCCCCATAAAGATAGACATGAGAAGTGCCTTTTTTGTTTGGTTGCTGCACACGACAATACACAGTATGAGATCTAAGACACGCACTATAGTTGTCTGTTATCCCTTTCTGTTTGGAAAATGAATGTCTGAACCTTTAGTCTCTGGGTACCATGGCTAAATCTGCCTTCCCCAAAGTTCAGCCAACACTTAGAAAAAAGCTAAAAAGAGACATACTGATTCTACTGATGTCCAATTTCTACCAGACCTGTCTCCTTCAGGTTGGATGAAGAACTCAAGGACTGTCCTGTGCCGCTGTCTGCTCCCTCTGCTGTGACCCAGTTGGAGATTGACAAGCAGCTGTCTACCCGCATGCTGCTAAGGTGATGCATACGTCTGGTAGAGATGTAGAGGGAGAACCATAACTGATTATATCTGAGGGGCCTAGAGGGACTCCTCAAATCGTAGTGGTGAAAGAGGTGTCAGATACCCTTATCAAATTGAGACAGGGATGTGAACCTCCTAGATTTGTTAAAGAAAATATTCCTTTAAAAAGGAAATGGAAAACGAAACAGATGGCCTCGGTAGCTAAGGAGCCATGACTTTATTCAGACGCTTTTTAATGCTGCAATGACTCTACATCTCCAAGGGCATTTACAAAATATCTGGCTCTTGTGGTAACATTCTACAAACTTCATTGAATTCAAATATTCCCTTTTTTTGGAAGACCTGCCAATGCATGTCCCTCTCAGTAGGTCCTGCTTAAAAATCTACAGTTCACTATGCTGCTGCTGTGCAGTGTGGGGATTCCACTCAGTCTCAAAAAGTCTGTGATGACTCCCTTTCAGGGCCTGACATTTTTGAGTTGCAAGATTCACACACACTCAATGTTGGTTTGTCTCCCTCCTCCCAAGATCCTCTCTTTAACTGCTTATTTCTCGACTACTCTTACAGTCCTTCCTGCAAGGAAAATTCTCCAAGCTCTGTGGTACACGTCATCACCATTTCCATGACTCCTTTTACCAAACACTGCATGAGGAAATTTCAATCATATCTGAAGACTGTTTGACTCCAGCACTGCCCCCTGTGGAATATCTGGTCCCTCTCTTGTCTCAAGCTCTGTTGGATGATTCATCAAATTTCCCTGAGTTCAGGTCAACCTTACTCAGGAGATCTACACAAATGCTTCCAATCACAGTTGGGGAGCATCCTCCAACAATGTAAAAGTCCAGGGTCTTTGGTCCCATCAACTCTACTAGATCTCTAGATTTTTCTTTCCCTTTGGGTTCCAGTTCCTCTAATGTGTTTTTTTTTTTTTTTTTTTTTCAAACAATAATACTGTCATGGTACATCAACAAGCAAGGTAGTACAAAATCTTACCCACCTTGCAGTCTGGCTGGCTTTCATAGCATAATCTAGTAACTCTTTTTTGGCCCAGACAGCACTAGTTCCCCTTCTGTTTCACCTGGCCAGGACAGTCATCACAAGTTACCTCACATGATGGATCTTCTTATACAAGACAAGGCATCTCTCATTCACCCTCACTTGTCTACCATTCAGCTGACACTTTGGGTAATGTTTTAATTCCTTTTATGTACCAATTTTCTGAGGATGTGCTTTGTTTAATAATGTTTTCATTCTTTTCAGGCATGTGCTTCAGGTTTTGCTGACCAGAAACCCACTACTAGAAGATCCTATATAACTAAATAGAAGAAATGTTCTATTCTGTGACTCAAGTGTTACCTGCATCTTTTTTCTGTGGGAGTCCCTATGGTATTTTCTTATTTGAGTGAGTTGCTTAATTCTGGTTTGGCATATTCATCTGTTAAAAGTTCCTTTGTCAGCCATTTTGCCTGTCTGCCTCCATATCCACCTCTGGCTTCTAGTTTTGAAGTCAAACAATTGTAAAACGTGTCCTTCATATCAGGCCTCCAAGAAAGCCTATTCCTCCTGGCTGGGACCTTAATTTTGTTCTTGAAAAATTGGCTCAGTCCTCTCTTGAGCCTCCTTTTTCTTTTTCCCTGTAACATTGTACTAGGAAGATCATTTTGTTACCTCTTACTTCTGCCAAGAGGGTCTGTGAACTTCAAGCACTTATGGTGGCTCCTCCTTTTTTGATTTTTCACAAAGACAGGATATCTCTTCTTACCAATCCTCCTTTTATGCCACAGGTGGTTAATGATTTGTCCTTCAATCAGTCCTTCATCTTCCTTCTTTTTTCCCCTCACCACGCATACTACTAACAAAGAGGGTTCTTCACACCTTGGATTTACATAGGCAGCTTGGATATTAATCAAGGCAAAGCCCATAAAGAAATCTGAGCACCTTTTTCCTTTCATGCTAGGAAACTGGGTTTGGAGGTTTGTTACTAAATCTTCTACTGGATTTCTAAGGCTGTTTCTTTTTGCTATTCTTTCCATGGCAAGCAGCTTTCCTCTTGTATTTGTGCTCATTCTACCAAGACAGTGGTCTGTTATGTGCTTTTATCAAGAGGTTGGATAGCTAGATCCATCTTGGAAACTGCCACTTGGTGTTCTGTTTACACCTTTACCAAATATTACAAGTTAGATGTCTTTTTCAAGGCAGGTTTTGTCAGTACTATCCTTTAAGGGCTTGTACAGAGTTCTTCTCTGCCTTCTTCCTCCCATAGTTTCCAGTAGCTTTTGTACTTTCCCAAGAGTAAAGAATACTGCAACACTGTTAAGGAAGGACATAGTACTGTTGTGTAAGATCTTACCATAACAGTGTGTTCTACTTCTCACTGTTGCAATATTTTCTGTCCCTCCTTCCTGCCCCTTTATTACTTTCTGTTGCCTTCCTTCTGGCTGAGGGGTATTTCTTTTGTCCTTTTCTCTTCTTCCCTTCCTGGATGTACATGTTATTGCTACCTGTTGGGTTACTCTAGCTCTTTTGGAATGCTTTTCTGAGGATTGGGTGTGTATACATCCCATATGTACTGCACTCCTCGCATGTAGAAAATATGACTGATGTATGATGCCTGTAAAGTGTAAAGGCTTTAGTAAGCTGGCCGGACGTTAGGCTGGCCTTATCAGGATATCCCAAGTAAGAATGCTGCAACAGTGAGAAGTAGGACATCTAAGGTTATGATAAGATCTTACACAACTGTACTTTCACAAAAATTCCATTTATCACTATGTAATTTGGCCCTTCAATTTTCTAAAGATCCCACCTCCAGTTCCTTTATATTCAGTGCTTTAGTTACAGTTGAATTAGACTTTGGTTTGGTTTCCATTTACTATTTTATCAGTTTTTGGCAGCCAGTCGCATAATGCTTAGTAAGGCCTTTGTATGCATAGGAAATTCAGATCCTGGTTCCCAGCTCAAAATAATAATTTCATTAGTTTTAACTTTTTGCACCCCAACATTTCTGAAAAAGTACTATGGGAGATTGCCAATTTGTTACATTCCCCCCAAAAAAATGTTCTCAATTACTTTTATCCTGTTGCACCTCAAACATTTGCTGTCTACTTGAGGAAAAATTCTGTGAGGTTTGCCTGAGATACCAAAGTAGCTATGCAAGCACTTCCAAGCAAAAATCCTAAGCCTTCACAACTTTGTTGTGTACTTGGGAGCCATACAGATGTCCTCCCATTTTTACTTTGTAAATTGCCTTTCCTGTCTTTCTCTACAATCATTTCTAACCTCCTCTGAATCTTATAGCTATTGTGCAGTGTTTTATATGCCCTATTTATCCATTTTTAACAGCAGCTTCTGTTCTAGTCTCAGCTAAAAAATCTACCAGAGCTGTTTTTTTCACTTAGCAGTCCCCTGTCAATTCTGTTTTCATAGATTGTGATATCATTCCTTGGTAGAAAAGGCAGTAGCTGGCTCATCTGGTGCTCTCAACGTTGCTCCCTGATCTGGTGCCCCCTCAGCTCCTAAGTTAAGATTTGAGGAGCAAAAGAAAAACAAATGTCCACACACTGATCTGGCACTCCTCAGTTCTTTTCTCAAAGAAAAGTGCCAGGACCTCTGTGCCCCATCTCCAAGTGAGAAGCAAAAAAAAAAAAAAAAAACTGTAGAAAAACTGTTATTTACAACTTGGATCACATGTAAAGAGCTGTGCAAGCTGTTCTATCCTGGTGACAGAAATGATTTAATTTTTATACCAGTACTATGGAAATGAATACCAACACTGCAGTTGCACCCCTAACACCTTGCACCCATGGTGGCTGACCCCTTCATCCCAGCCTACCTATGCTTCTGGTATTTAACCTCCAGTCCAAACTTATGCTTGGCTTCCTCCCTCTCTGTTGCCTTTCCCCATGTAGTTGTTTGCTGTTAATAGATATAAATTTCCACATTTGCTCCTAAACCTGAGCATCATTGCCTTACCTTGTAGCAGTTTCTGGTTACCTATAAATGCCACATTCATTATCTACTCTAGCCTTCAATCTGTTCCATAATCAAAATGGTCTCCACTGAGGCAAAAAGTAGTCGCAAGTACCTCCCCCGAATTCTTCTAAGTAATCTTGATCAGCCCTTTATCTTACAAAGACCACAACTTGTTCTGGTAATTGGAGAAAAAGGTTTCAGGAATATTGTCCCCGATAACTGGAATCACCTTCTTGGCAACATTGGTCATGAGGGAAGCTATTTTGTCTTCGGCTATGAGATGACTAAAATATACGTTCTCCTGTAAATGGTTCAGAAACAATGACTACTGGAGTTGATTTCAAAAGACTTGCAGTTAGTTTAAGTGACTTAAGTGTTTGATTTACAGTGGTGTAAGGTGACTTGCTTCTGGTGTATTACATCTACAACAGGAATGACCATCTAAGCATTCACCTCACCTCCTCCCAAGAAGAGAGGAGAATTTGCAAAGCTGCATCAGTCTTCCCTTTCCACCTCATCAGTTCCAGCAAGGACCTCAACAATTATTCATGTTTGGGTCATCTGGGTCATAGTTCGGGCTTTATCCTTCTATGCCAGTGGAGCTAGAGCTGTTCTCTTTTAAAGTTTTTTATTTATTTATTTTTTACAGTAGCAAGTTCTCTTCCACATCCCCTCTGCTTACATATACTAGTGTTGAAATCACTACACCTCATAGAAAGGGGAATACTCTAAGATACAGCAATTTTGAACACTGCATACCCAGTCCATTTTCACACATTCAGTCTCACTGTTCTGGTACTTCCAGTTATGAGTCATGGGATTTAAAATGATTACCTTCAATAAGTGATTAACTAGATGTACTGTGAAGCTTAATGTGCACTTCTCAGTAGTAATATTTAACTATTATACACTGTTACCATTTCATACTTATGTCTGTGTGCAGTTGCAATACTCTGCATAATATTGTGGGGTTATGATACCTTTTCTAATATTGTATGGTACTCCAGCTTTTGTTTTAAATACATTTTTTAACTTGCAATGGTGTCACATAGGTTGTGGCTGAAAAGGGGCTAAGTATTAACCCACCTACCTAGTTACATCAGATAAATAAACCTTCATTATCTGTAGCTGTCGAGCATTTCAGGATTCTATCTACAGCAAAATAGTTCTTCATGAATCATATCATAAACCACTGATAAGTATTTAAAAAAAAATTAAGGCTACAGCTAGATTATATAGGTTGCTTTTAAACCTGCAAATATATGACTTCTAAGTCGAGCATAAGCCAGGCAAACAGATGTATGTAGCTGATGCCCTTAACAGGGCATACATCATGTTTTACAGGAGTGAGACTTCGGTCTTCACATTCTTATGCATCTACCCATGTCTTTGGATAAGTTAAGCTGTCTAATGAGATGCACAAGAGAAAATAGAAATTTCACTGTTGAAGTCAAAATAAGTAATTGACCAGAATAAATGTCTGCACTAAAAGAAATCCACTTGTAACCATACAGAGATTAGTTTTATTTTCTTAAATCTTACTGTTTTAAAGCAAATAGTCATTGTTCCAGTGAATTCAGGCACACTACTTTAAGTCTGTGCCATCCTTAGAGTTAAGGAAAAGTGGAAAGTTCCGTGTACACCATTAAAAACATGGCAAAAATGTGAAAATTCAAAAGATGCTGACAGTTGCTTATGTGAGAGTATAGGAACTCACTACTGTAACATATAAACTTACTGTCTGTAACTACTGGGAAAAAGATTAAAGTATAAATTGTCAACAACTTGCTCCTTATTACAGTCAGATAATTCAAGCAATGTATTTTCTTACTAAAATCAAGTAAGGCAAAACATTACTTATGGAAGAGGAGGGAGTGGCAGAGGAGAGAAACTCAAGTAAATGCTTAGAATTTGCCAAGCGAACATAAACTAAGGATCTAAACTGATTTCTGAACTAGCGGAACCAGTGCTATATCTTAAAGGCTTGGATGATAAATTCTGTGGAGGAAAGTGTAGATGTCTTTATAAACTGCCAGGGGATTCAGGTGAAGTACCACTTACAAAATCAGAAAAAAATGGTGGTATACCTTTGGTTCTAAAACATAGCGTGTTCAAGTTTAGAATTCTGATGTATAGAGTAAAATGAATGCCTGAAAAGATGTTTTAGATTTAGAGCTGCAGTGCTCTTCTCCTTATATTCCCTCCATTTCAACTTCAAAATATTGATCATCATCATCTTGATCATTGCTATATCCGTGGTGGTGCAGCGGTAGCGTTGTTGCCTCACAGCAAGAGGTTCTCCTGTTCAATTCTCAGCTGAAGTGGGGGGGAGTGCCTTCTATGTAGAGTCTGCATGTCCTCCCCACAGTTGAGTGGGCATTAGAAAGACATGCGTAAATGGGCGTGCCTTTGTTGAAGGTTGAACGTCAAGCTGGCACCTTGGCATTCGTGAAAATCTACTGCCAATCATTAGCGGACCGGAGTTCCGCTGTGGCGACCCCTAACTGGGAAAAGCCGAAAGACAACATCATCTTGATCATTGCTGCAGAGGCCTTAGCAATATGGTCATATCCTGCTAGCTTCTGAAGGTTCAGGGCAACTTCCACGCATCCTAACTGTCAAGCAGAGCTGACTAAAAGACAGTGTTGGGCACAAAGCCCTTCAGAGCTTTACTGCTGCTGAAGCGTATGCTCCTCTGGGGCTTTTGAGTATTAATGGTTAGCTTGTGCTGTTCTTAGCTGGGCAGACAACTTCCCTTTGGGAAAAATAATTCAGTTGTCTTAATTTTGTTGATGTTTTATTACTTTCCACTTCAGGAAAGTTATTTTCAAGCTAGGAGTTATTTTAATGGCCCGCCTTGATACTGTAGTATACTTTTAAACAGAGCACTGTTTTTTTTCCTTTTAGTTTAAAAGTAGTGTAAAGTAATAGAAAACATTTTTGTTTTGTTTAGAAAGTGTTTTTTTTTTGGGGGGGGGGCTGGCATAGTGTTTTAAAGTGCTGTTTTTTTTTTCTCTGTCAAAAAAGTAAGTTTTGTAGACTGGCGGTTGCTGCTTTTCTTTCCCAGGAAAAAGGCACCATTTATGGCTTGACTATGGAGCCAGGCTACCATTCCCACTGTTGGTCCTTTTAGATGCAAAAAGAAAGTTAAGCAAACAGCCTTTACCACCACAGCAGGATAGCAGTTTGCCTCAGCTGCAGGTGGGTGACTATGCTGTGGCCATTTGTTGTACCTCAGACCACTAATCTTTTATCCTACATCCCTCTGGTGTAACACCTAAGTCCACTATGAACTGGGGATTTGCCACATCCTCTGTGGCTCTTGGGGTCCACTCTGTGTAAATGAGAGCCATTGTTGGCTGTCCTGGGAGAGGGAACAGGGAAGGTTTCCCTGTTGTGTCAGAATAACTCTATCCCGGGGAAGCAGTTGCTGCCATTTGTAACATGGTTAGCCTTTCAAAAAGCAACAGAAAACCAAATACGTATGTACCCCTCTTCAGATTTCTTTATATAGGAGCAGTTTACTGGGTCTAGCTTAGGGTTTAATTCAGGCTATTGATCTTCCTTGTAAAATAGCTTCTGGTCAAAGAGGAATTCCTATTTTCCTGTAGAGATTCAAGATTATGAATCCAAAAAGGAAGATGCTGGGATAAATACAGGGTTTTGTCCTCGGATTTTTTATTTAGACTCATAGGAGAGCTCAGTTTCTGATTTTCCATGTGGGGATTTCTCTTTCTTCGAGACGATTGCTACAATACGCCAGTGTTTTCAGTGGGAGAACACAGAGGTTTCTTACTCTCTCAGAAAATAGTGAGTTCTTAGAGAAGGATTTTCCCAAACCTATGCCCATTCCCCCTGTTTTGTCAGCTGTAGAGGATGTATGTGTGTGTGTGTGTGTGTGTTACTGCCTGTAATTTTCCTGATAGCCAGTCAGCTTCCCCTAAAAAGTCCGATAGTATGTATAAAGTTCCTCAGTCTGTTAATTTTTTTATACACTATTGCCAAACCTGACCCAGCCTTTATAGCTTTAGTTGATCCCACTGGTGCTAAGCCCTTTGTTAATTCCAGTCCTGTTCTTTCTGATAAGGCTGGAAAAAATATTGATGGGTATGGGGGCCTATATTTTTTCAACTTTGATTTTCAGAATTTTGAATTTTCAGGCTCCTATGTTCAAGTTTGTTTGATAATTTGTGAACGTATGTGGCATGTTCTACCTGCAGTCTCCTCTTGTGGGGAAAAAGCTTTATAAATAATTTCTTCTTTTGCACAGCTCACTAATCATTGTTTGCAGTGTGTGTATGACTCAATATTTCTTCTAGAGCTATGGCTACTGACACTGTTTTGAGGATGTTTGCATGGCTGTATTCTGAGAACCTCTCAGCTGATGATAAAAAGAGGTTTTAAATCATTCCTTAGCTAGAGATTGTGTTAGGCTCTCTATTGTAGAGGTGATCAAAAAGTGTACTGAATAGCACAAGCTGACCCAGAGAATCTTATAAGATTTTCAGCCCTCCTTTTTCTAAATAATGACAGATGTTTGAGTTTCGGACTTCATGTCCTTCAGAAAATCCATGGTAACACAAAACCTTTCATTCTAGCAACCTTTTTTTTTAAGAACAATATTTAAAATGTGTCCCTATTTTTGGGCCTTTGTCCCACCATTATTTCTGGCTTTGTACAGAGTTCTTGTGCTAAGTGGTTGAGAAGTATGCTGATCTGGTATCCCAACCTGCAACCTCAAGAGTCTGCAGGACAAAGTAGAAGTTTAGGAATAAGGATAGCTGTTCAAAATGCTGGGTCCTGGCAACAGTTAACTTGGCAAAATTAACAAACTCTTTCTAGAGGAAAAAAAGCAGTTCAGTTAAGGGTTTAAGTAGATCTTTATTCAATGATGGATGAGTCTGCTTCCAAATTGACAGCTGAGCAGCTTAAGTAGTATAAAAAATGAAAAGGGCAAATAAGGACAGTATTCAATCCTAAAGTAAACATTCAGAAACACTTTTGTCCTTAGGCTTCCTCAGGTCCATCTCAAAAGTACATTGCAGTTTTACACATATAATGCAATTTTATTAAAACTGTTTGTATGTATTTATGTGTGGCTGTGCCCTCTTTTAATAGGGCTCATACTGCTTGAGGGTGTGCAGTGAAACAAACAAATCCTGTATTGCTGAAAGTATGCTGTGGAGCAGAGAATGCTAACCTAGAAAATAATCTGAAATGCAGCAGGCAAAACACACAAATGCAGACATATCTTTGTGTCTGTTTTCCAGAGAGTGGGATGACATTATTATCCCCTTCAGATCTCTTTGAATAAGGTAGAAATGGTCACTAAGCACACTTGAGACATTTTGCAAACTTCTATAATTTTGAAATGAGTAGTTTTTATAAGGAATATAAGAAGCAACATTTTATATAGCATTTTTAAGCACTGAAATGCAAGAAACACAAAAGCAAATGGATATTGTTGGCTGTCTCCCAGAGTGGGGGGATAGGTGGGATATTTGTCACCTTCACATCTTTTTCTGAGGTGGAAATTGCCATTACACAAGACTGAGACCTTTTGCCACCTTTCTTACATTTGCAAAGAGCAGCTTTTGCAATGAGTATTGGGAAGGAAAAAACACTGTTTAACATTTTGAAACACCATTCCAGATCATTCAGTTGCATACCACATCCTAGGGTAAGGATCTACCTTTTATTTCTCATAGTAAAGCGATGGAAGATTTTGTAACTTCAGGGTAACATGCAGACACCAGGTATAGCTCCTTTTCATTGGCTATACAAACAGTAGCTTAATTTTTCCACCAGCAAAACCATCTCTACCTAGGCGGATTTGGTAACTCCTCCTAAAAAGATACTATTTAATCTACTCAGCTGTCAATTTTGAATTTGACAAGAACTTTTTTCTATTATTGAAAAAAGGTTTGCTAAACCCCTAACTGGACTTTGTTTTCCCTCTGGAAAGGAGACGTTATTTTTGCTATATTAACTGCAGCTAGGATATGACATTCTGAACACTTATCCTTATTCCTAATATTATACTTGTATTCTACAGACTGCTAAAATGGACTTTTTTCTGGCATACAAGGCATCCTCAGACCCAATATGATGGACTGGCTGCATATCACCAAGTCAGGTGGCATCAGAAATACTTGTTCTAGAGATCTGAATCTATTCTGCAATATCAACAGGAGGATTGTGTCTCACAAAGGATATCAGTGCTCTGGTACAAACTCCCCATCCATGTCAAACCAAGGTCATCCCTGTCTATATTCAATCGCAACTTGGATCTGTTGATGGGTAATGGAACATTTATCCCAGGCTCCCTTTGAATTACCAATAGACAGAGTTGTCTCCTAAATGCTTTTTTGCCATGTAGGGATCCCCTAAAATGATCTATTTTATGATCCTTTTATTCTCACCAGGGGTACTATATAATTTTAACCATGGGATGGGTATGGCCATTCTAACACAAAATGGGGATAGGTTAACTCAAGCAACAAAAGAGAAATTGTATTGGCTTAAAGTGATTCATAGGCTTTCACTTTGCTCCTTGTGAGAGTGACACTATTTTTAAAGGAGATTCAAGAGTAAGATAGCTTCTTGTAACGGCAAGATTATACTTAACCTCCTCCTGGCCATTTCAGGAAGTGCCTGGAGAGTCCCTGTAATAGTACATTTTTAAAAGTGGATGCTTAGTATGATCTGGCGGAGAACGTTTTCTCAAGACATGGATATGACGGACTTCCAAGATGTCTGCACACTAATCAGCAGCTTAACTTCAGCTCTGCCACTGTGAAAAAACAAACTGAGCGATAAGGGCTAGTAATTCTGACAATTTTAGTAAAATTCAGTTAGTGGCTAAATATGTACACTGCCTGGATGTCAGCAAAGAAGAAACTTGGCCTGAAAGAAAATCAACTGTAAGAAGTAAGACTGATAGGGAAGAATCTTGCAGCTGTTCAGCAAAAAGCAGTTCAAGCTCCAGCAAGAGATGGCTTTCAGGAATGTATAGGAAAAATAAATCATATGTGCTTGGAGCTGATTAAAATAAATGAAACTTTGAAGGAGTATAGCAACTCAAATAACAAAAGGCTGTAAAAATGGAATATGCTTTAAACAGCAATTCATATGAACTCATAAAATTGCAAAAATCAGAGGTCAAAATGAAGAAAAGACTAGCCGAGTCTGAGACTGCCCCAGAAGAGCCATTTCAAAAAAATGTTAGAGTTAGATGACAGCATGCAGAGAAGACTTGAAATTGTCTGCTGTACCAGAGAAACTGGAAGGAACAGACTGTATTCATTTTATGAAAGCACAAATAATCAACTGTACTTAAATTCCACAGCAGGATTTGTTAACCAAAATGGCACATTGTGTATATGATGCAAACCTGGCCATGAGAATGCAGCCAAGACCTATATTAGTAAAGGTGCAATGATACCTAAAGAAAGAGTTGATTTTGACAAAACTGTGGCTAAAGGGCAAAGTATTAAAAGTTTGAGGCAGTAGAGTGTTTGTGGAAAATGCTAATTCACTGTACACCAGGCAGAAGAGAAGCAAATGCATCCTAGCAATCATGGAATGTCGAGAGGCAGGTGTAAGATTTAAGCTGCTGTATCCAACTGTTTTCAGAATTTTTTTGTCTAGATGATCAAACTTTTTGATGCATATCAGGCTAAGGGAGGAAATACAAAAGTTTGTCCAGTAAAGCGAGAGACATCAAACAGAAGAGGACAGTGCTTCTCCTCCTTCTGATAATGCCCATAGAGAGACTTTTCCAGTGAAACCTTTCCCAAGATTATAGCATATCAACTTGAACATGCTTTTGTCCAGCCTTTCTTCTCTTTTTCTATTGTAATGCGTACATTTCTTAAAAATAAAAAAGTACTTGCATCTTTATCACATACAACAATCACTGAAAATGCTTTATTATTTAACATGCTGTTTATGTAATGATATGTTTTATACAGATACTGTTAAGAACAAAAACTGTTTTCCAAGGAAAAAGGAAAGTACAAGACTTGATTAGTAGACTCTGGCATACCTTGGACTTGAACCAGATTCTGGGTTTGGGAGATGGAGATGAATAGGAAGTAGCTCAACAACACTGAATTTAGTGAATAAATGTGAGACTGTAAAGCTTCAATCACATTTGTGAAGCATGGCTTTACAAGAAAAAGTGGAAAAGAAAGATTGTAATTTTGTTGACATTGTTAAACTTGTGGGGGGTGACTGAAAGACATATATCCCACCTCATGTCATTAATGTTTGGAAAGGCAATAAAAGCAATAAAAAGAATAATTGTAAATAAATCAGTTAACATTTCACAATATAAACTGCATCTTGTATAGTAAAGCCTTTCAGACGTTGTGTGTGATAAAGATGCTAATGTAACAAGTGCTTCTTTTCTTTTTTAGTTTTAAGAAATGAAGGCATTACAGTGTAAAAAGAGAAGAAAGGCTGGACAAAACCATGTTCAAATTAATATGCTGTAATCTTGGGCTGCTGGGATCGGAGATTGGGTGTAAAAGCGATTGTAATATATGAAGAGTTGGGATGTTTTCTCTTTGCAGAAGTGAATATCTGTATTAATGCCTTTGGCTTAATCTCATAACAAGTTTCTTCAGTAAGCATGTGTGCTATAAAAATAAGAACACTGAATGTAATGGAAAGCTTTCCTTTAGCAAACAAAGATTCTGTGCTAGCTGAGATGTTTGCACCTGGGGAGCAGCTGTACATTCTGTTTTTTTTTCATGGAGACAAGCTGACTACATGTCCAAGCAGTAAACCTCAAGAGCTCTGGATATTGTTTGCTGACAGAAATGTAAAATTAAGATACAATGGCAAGCAGTCTAGTAAAAAAACATTTGAAATTATTGGAATTGAATAACAGCAATTTTCCTTGTATGTAAATACTTCAATGTAAAAGAGGAGTGTATAATTTAGTTTTATTTAAAGATAGCCTGTGCAATTTTTCTCAAGACTAAAAGTTAATGTTTTCTGAAAGCATAAAAGCTATTTTCACATCTGAGAGAAATAGTTAAACAAGAACAGACAGCAACTAAGGTAAGTAGGAGCACAGGCCTGTAACATGCACTTTAGCATGGATAACTTTAATTTTAGGCTAGGTAATGCCTGTGAGTGCAGCTGTCAATTTTGGCAATTGTTCCTGTCAGCAGGGTTAACCTTCATTATTTGAAGATGTTCATAGTTTTTTGTTTGTTTTTAGTTAAGTTGTGGGGGTGTTCTGGAGGTTGGTTGTTTTTTTGTTTGTGGGTTTTCATTAAAACAAAAAGTTTTCTAAAATGTGACATAGGTACAATAAAAATAACTAGAAACAACTGTATAATGGATCAACCCGCCAATCATTATTGTGTGCATGTAACACAAAAGCCAGAAACACACATTTAAAAAAATGACATATATAATATGTGGGTATAATAAGTTATCACAAAAGGCAAAAGTATTAAATTATATTAAGAAATGCAGAGGGCAAATAGTAATCCTAGAGGAGACGCATTTGGAAAGAAGTGAACATGTGAATTTGATAAATGATTTCATGAGGGATATTCAGCGGAATATCAGGAACAAAGGAAAATGGGAGTATTTATACTAATTGCCAGAGGAGTTCCAATAGTGACAGAAGAGAAAAAAAAAGATAATATTGATATATTTTTGGTAGTAAGGGGCTACTGGTAAAACAGGAGGATTATACTGTCAGGTATTTATATTCCACCTAAAACAGGAATTATGCAGCTTAAGTACATTTTGGGAGAAATAATCAGCTTTCATCTGGGAATATTGCTTGTAGCTAAGGACTGGAACTTGCTTTGCAATGTTGAGGATGTATTTGAGGGCCATAGTAGAGAATAACAAAACGGGTAGACTTTTGAAGACATGCATGAAAATATTTACTATGGAAAATGTGACTTTAGTAGTAGTAACTCAGAGAGAATTTATGTATTATTCCCCAAGGTGTACAATAACTGGGCTGGACTAGACAGAAATTATATTTCATGGGAACATGCATTTAATTGAAAGCTTTGACCCACGTCCAATAACTATTTCAGATTATGTGCAAATAACAACCAAGATAAAAGTGCAGGGTAACAATGAGACACTAGTGCTTCCTCACCTATCTGTTAGAAAGAAAATTATGAAATGGGTAGTGGAAATTATTCAAGAGGTATTAGGAAGATAGAAATGTCTTCACAATTTATTGCTGGTGAGTGGGATAGAAGTGGAATTTAAAAATGTGACAGAAATAAGAGATATATCTGACAAGTAATAGGAATTATTTATAGGGCTAGACAAGCATTTAAGTATTGCAGAATAAGGAGAATGTCACAGAACAAGATGTAGAAAGGGGTGCTGCCAAACTTAAGGACCCTATAACAAGAAAAATAACTAGAGATGCTGTAAAGGTATTAGAGATATTTTGAAAATTGTATGAAAATTTGTATAAAGCAGAGAAACATGGAAATCAAGAAAGAGCACAAATGGAAATATTCATGGAAGATGCAAGTAGGTTAGAGGTGGATGAGACTTGTCACTTAACAGTTAAGAAATGAGAAGTTGAGTTAAAACTGTGATGTATAAATCAGTCTGCAGGAAAGTCTCCAGGAATAAATGGTGTTCCTGTGGAGGATTGGAAGCTAAGAGGGAAGAAAGTGATAAAGATCTTGGAAGGTTTTGTTTAGCAGTATTTTAAAAGGTGGGAAGCATCAATACCCTGGAAGAAAGCTGTGATTGTTGTAATATCTAAAGAAGGTAAAGACCCATCAGACCCAGCTTTATATAAGCCTGTTTCAATTTTAAATGGTGGTTTCAAACTGTTTGTCTATAGTATCTAAAACAATGGCAAAGATGTTGCCAAAATTGATATAGATCAGTGTGGTTTTGTGGAGGGGAAGGAAACATTTGACAACATTTACTAGAACAATGATGATCCAGAGGGAAACTGAATACATGAAAGTACTGCTGCTGTCGGTGGGTCTTCCTGCAGACACAGCATTGAGTAGAGTAAGAAGGGATTTTATGAGTAAGGCAGTGAAAGCGTTTACATTCACCAATGCAATGATAAGGTTCATCAAGAGGATGTATGAGGGATCAGAGGCAAAGATTAAAGTTGGAGGGTTCCTCTCTGTTAAATTGTCTGAACAGATAAACCAGGCAGAGGTGTCTTATTTTCCCATTTGTTGTTTGTGTTATATTTAGACCTACTGACAAAGAAAATAAACTACTTGTATGTCTATCTTATCTCATGATAGTAGAGCTTAATTATAAATCTGCCAGGCATCCTTTTAACTGCTTGCTAATCTTATTTGTGTTCTGACTGCATCTGTAAGCATTCCTGTTGTATGCTACTGCTCTTATAAGGCTGAGAGGCTGGACTTTTTAATTGCTTTTATAGAAGGCTAAGTGAGTGTAGTTCATGTTACTGTTCATATTGTATAACCTAGCTGTAAAAGTATTGTCTTAGAGCAGCCATACTTGCTTTGTGCAATATATCCTGTCTGTATTCACTGCTGGATTGTACAGCTGTTATCAGTCAGAGGCTGCATGTTAATGCTGATAATGTATGCAATTTAATCAATTTTACTTTTTATCTGTATACCTTGCATGCTTTGCACTTCACATTCTGTAACCTTTGCACTAATTCTGCCTTATTTAATTTTATTTTTCAGTTGCATGGGTTTCCTTCATGCATGACCCCCACTCCCCCACTTGGGATTAACTACAATACACATTTTCCACTTCATCCACTGAAGCTGACTATCGTAACTAAATAAAACTCCCAGGAAGCAAGAACCTGACACCTTACAGCTTTTCTGTTGTTATAGGTGAATTGCAACTTAGTTTTTGTTAGGTTTTAAGGCTTAAAAGGTGTATGCACAACATCAGTGAAGGGTTCCAGCCAATTGACACTAAATTGGGCCAATATCTTGAATCAGCCTTACACACACACACACAGTCCCAAGCCTTTACTGTTTACATTGGTAAATTTTGCTTTTACTTTCAGCATAGTCTCTAGACTAATCACAACTCTCTCTAATTTACACTGCAGGCACATAAACAGGGCTGTTTGGCAGTTTTACAGTATTCCAGAGCTACTTCAATTAAGCTTTTGTTAGATACTGATATTTTAAGCTCAGTACTCACCTTTAAACTGATAATTTTTTCAGGTCTTCTCCCTGTGAGGCTGAACCCGCTCTGTTCGGTACGCTCACTCCACTCCTCTCCCTGCCCCCATCCCCACCCTCCCTCCATAACATCAACCTTATACCTAGCCTGACCCCTCCCATACTTCTCCTTCTATCCCATAACCCCCTACTTATTCCCCTATCATACCTTCTCATTATTGTACTCTGCCTCCCCACCCATTTCTAAATAAGCCCATATAGTACTCCATCCTCTAAACTACTTCTATCCTGCTCATATTCTTTATCACACTGCACCCAACCACCATCATGTCTATCACAACTATTACTTTGATCTTGCTTCTCTCACTTACACTCTCTCTCCTAACAATAGTCACAACTTTCCAGGCACCTAACATACCTTCTGCACATACCTGTACAACCAGCACACACAACCCACAATTATCAAGTTACTCAGACATCCACCCTAGCTTATTCACAGCTAATACCTCTGTACTATTCAAAGTGAAACTTCTACCTCTCCAAAGACGTTCCCTTTATCATACCACCAGCAGCAACTACACCATTTTTAGGAAAAAACTGACAAGTATAACCTACACAATTTGCCAAAGCACTATTTCCCATTGTGGTGATGTACAACCCAACCCAGGCCCAGCCCCCCTCAGCTTCAGCAAACCTAGCAAATCTCTTATGCTATCAACCATAAAACTCCAAAGTCTTAGGAACAAGATACCCAAACTCCATGCCTGGATTTCTAAGTACAACCCAGATACTATAGCAGCTACTGAAACCCGGTTGAAATCATATATAAAAGACACTGAATTTCTCCCCCCAAGCTACTCATGCCTGAGAGTCGATCGACCCAACAAGAGAGGAGGAGGAGTAGCAATACTTTTCCCTAGCAATTACACATTAATCCCCTACTCAAAACCAACACCCAACTTCTCCCCAGCCGAAGTACTAATCTCTATATTAAAACTTAACCATAAAAACATTTGCATAATTGCTCTTTATATTCCCCCAGGAAACAACATACCAATATTAGAAAACATACTTGCCTGGACTTCCCAAAATATAGATAATGAAACCATCATTCTAGGTGATGTAAATATCGATTGGCTATATATAGGCCACAACAACCCCTCAGAAAACATAAATCTTTACAACTTCTCCCATCTAATTGAAGACATCACTAGACCTCACAATAATTACAACTGGGGCTCCACAATAGACTGGATATTAGTGTCCCACCCTTTCAATGTCATCAGTGCAGGCATACTACCTAATACCATTAGTGACCACCACCCAGCATATATCATACACAAAACTACTCCAACCACAGGCCAACACCAATACAAATCTATCAGAAATTTTACTAAGTTCCAATCATCCATATTTAATGAAACCTTAGCTAAAGTAAACTGGAAACCCCTCAAATCCCTACCACTTAATGAGGCTATTGAATTCTTTAACTCAGTATTTCTAGACATCCTAAATAGGCAAGCACCCACCCACCAAAAACAAATAAAACATAACCATGCATGCTGGCTCTCAAAATCCACCAAAGAAGTAATGTCCACAAGGGATAAAATCTGGAAATCATGGCAGAAAAACAGACCCCCTCAACTCTACTACATTGCAAGCAACTCCATAACCAGGCAAAAAGTCTAATAACCACTGATAAAAAAGACCACTACTTCCACCTACAAAGCCAACATAAAAATAATCCCCAAATTCTGGTCCTCCATCAGCCAACTATTACATCCAGGCTCTCAAAGCAATCCATCCCCTGACCCACAAAAAACTCCCACTGAACTTGCTACCCTCTTCAATTCCTACTTCATTGACACCATCGCTAACCTAACTGCCACCTTTCCTACAGTTAACAGCACCACCACCAAGACAGCTGATGACCAAATCATCCCAGAAAACAAGTCTACCGTTAACCCTAACCTAAAATTCTCCCCCATACCCACCAGCACAATAAAAAACTTTTACTTAAGCTAAAACCCTGTACTCTGGCCCCTGACAATCTACCCCCACACTTTCTGCAGCTAGCAGCAAACTCTATAGCTTTATCCCATCAGCATACTCCTTAACAGATCAATTAAAGAATGACTCGTCCCAGACATCTGGAAAACAGCATTCATTCTCCACTTACACAAAGGTGGCACCAACACAGACATTACAAACTTTCGACCCATAGCAATTCTCTCACCCCTCTCTAAAATACTGGAAAAATGCATCCATGCCCAACTCCTCAACCACCTGCATGAAAATCAAATTTTATCACCCACTCAGCATGGTTTCAGACCAGGACACAGCACCACTACCGCCCTCCTATCCTTCCTTGATACAGTTAACCGGGCACGCGATTCTGGTAAAATAATTGCTTCACTTTTCCTTGACCTCTCCAAAGCTTTTGATACCACACTATCCTCCCTCCACATTTCTCCCCATATCCTACAATGGTTCAACAGCTATCTCTCCAATAGGCAGCAATCCACCAAATGGCAACAGTCTTACTCTCCCTTCCTCAATACTTCCACAGGGGTACCCCAAGGCATCTTTATTAACAACTTTCACTCCTCTCTCCCACAATGCTTAGTAATCCAGTATGCTGATGACTCTACAATAATATGCACTGCAAATTTCAGCTCTGAACTCCAGCAAATTACCTAGAATGCCCTCACATCTACTGAATCTCGGATGCTTAACAATCATCTTGCCATAAATCCAAAAAAAAAATAAACTAGTAATTTTTACTCTTAGGAAAAACACTCCATTTGATAAAAAACTCTTCACTATACAAGCCCAAGACAATACCACTATAGGAGTTGTCCCACACAGTAAGTTACTAGGCATTATTATAGATGAAAACCTTAACTTTGACCTACACATAAACAATAACATCAAAAAAACACACCAAAAGCTTGGTATGCTCTACAGGCACCAACACTTTCTTAGCCTCTCTACTAAACAAACTCTTGCAACTACCTTTTTATTACGCTTTCTCCTTTATGGTGCCCCTCTCCTCTCTAATATCCGAAGTTCTACAAAATCCAAACTTGCTGTGTGTTACAACAGAATAGCAAAATTTGCTACCAAAGCCAAATTCTCATCCCACCACTGTAAGTCACTGAAACAATTAGGGTGGCTGGAACTCCCCACCATCTCTCATTCACCCAACTAACTAATGTGCACAAAATAATCTACAGACTGTCCTGCTCTCTCAACTCTACTTGCCAAATACCATTCCAGCAGGCATCTAAGATCTGAAAATCATCTACTTCTAAAAGTCGATAAGCCCACCTTATCTGCTGGTCAACTCCTCTATTCCTTCACCGTCGCCAAACTATGGAACTCACTTCTGCCTTATGTAAGAAACACAGGTAGCACCACCACCTTCAAACAAATACTGAAAAATCATCTCAACTCTTCCTGGCTATGTTCCTGCTCTATAACCTAACATCTTCACTCTCCTTATATGATTACTAAATTCCTATGTCTTTTGCTACTAGTGACTGATGATATTTTCTCCATATTTATTTTTATCTTTACTTGTTGATACTGGTACAATAATACTGATCTGTTTATACCACTCTGATTTCATTGAATTCTGCTTTAATGTATATTTTCTGTATATATTACTGTAATCAAACAAACTAGATTCCTAAAAGCAAAAAACGTAATCCACACCCAGGGAGTAAACGTACCATACACAACAAATAAAGCAATGAGGTAATCGAACATCAAATCCTGGTGTCGGAACGAGCAAGGCTGGAACCAATTATGATAGCGTAGTCTTCAGAATAACAAATGTCCACCAAATAAACGATCCAGATACATCGCAATAAAGTTTTTAATTCACCACATCAGACATTGGTAAGCGCCTTCACCCAAAAAGGGCTTCCTCAGACCATATAAACTTCATAGTACAATAAAACATTTTATAAAAGAAAAGGCGCCAAACCATAATTAATCAATTAACACTCATTAAAAAAAATATATAATTGCACTACTAGAAATCCTATGCATGTAAAGTCATACACTCACAATGCACATATACAAATATAACTGCATTTAAAATATGTATAAATAGAGTAAACGCATTGGTGTGCATATGAATATCTCATTAAAAATATGTGGCCACATATGAAAACAGTGTATATATAAAACAATATCAATCAAAGAGGATAGCTGGTGGTTTATGAAAAATGTCTTGACTACATAACCAAATGTGTGTCGGTTTATATACATATACGATCCAAATAATGAATCATTTAAGCCTTCTATTCTTTAAAAAGGGCCTCAATGACACTTTGTCATTCAGACCAGGGTATCTATCACACCTTAACCTAATAATCCATTTGGCCTTCTGCGTCTCTGTCCTGTTTCTAATATCTCCACCTCTAAAATTAACAGGTATTTTCTCTATCACTTTGAACAAAAAAGTATGGGTTTGATCTGTGCTAATGTAATGCTTGGATAGAGCATTTACAAGGGATCCTATTCTGATTTGGTACAGATGTTTCCTTATTCTATCCTTGAGTTTCCTATCGGTCTTCCCAACATAGAATACTTCACATGAGATACAGGATGCCAGATAGACCACGTGCTCAGACTGACAATATGCATGAACCCTAAATTCAAACCTCTTACCAATTGAGGGATGTATAAAAAACCCATTGGAGTCAATGCTGCTACAAAAATTGCATTGATTGCAGGGAAATGTCCTAGCTGATGCTGTAGAATGCTGTATATATCCGGAATGACATAGTAGTTCATTCAGGTTAGATTTGTGTTTATATACAAATTGAGGAGTATCAGTTATGACTTCTCTGATATCAGGGTCTACTGAAAGTATGCGCCAATGTGTTCTGATAATATCTTTAATTGCACCTATATCCTGTGTGTAAAAAATGGGTATCCTTACCTCATTCTTATTCACTAGACTATCATCACAGGCATGTCTCCCCTCACAGTGATCTGAGAAGTAGGGGGAGATGCTCTGTCTGTCCTCAGTTTGGACAAATCATGGAATCCTTTCTGTATGTCACTACTCTTATATGCTCTAGTTTCAAATCTAGTGCACAGATTGCTTAGTTCTTTATCCAAATCCTCAGATAGAGGCATATAACGTGAAATTCTCATAACCTGGTCTCTCACTATATTCCCAAAAATAAATCCTGGGTGCATACTGTGTCTGTGTAAAAATGCATTCCTGTGGCATAATTTCCTGTATAGCCCTGTATTTAGCAGGCCACTCTCATGTCTTTCAACATACACATCAAGAAAGGAAACCCATCTATCTGAAAATTCACAACTAAATTTTAAAAATGATGTTAAACCATTAATTTTGTTTATGAAGCCTTCAAGCTAACTGACTCCTCCTTTCCAAATAAAAAACGCATCATCTGCAAAATGCCTGTAGAACAAAACATTAGTCTGAAATTCTTCTAATTTAAACAGCATGTCCATCTCCCATGCTGCCATAAATAGGTTGGCGTAGCTATTGGCACAAGAAGTGCCCATAGCCATGCCATCCCTCTGTAAGTAGCATTCAGAATCAAACATAAATATATTGTTTTCCAACACTACCTCTAAAAATAAAACAAGTAGATCTATCATGGAGCCACTGTACTGGGTATTGCTTTTCAAATAGTCATAAACCCTTTGCACTCCTCCATCAGGGATTACTGTAAAGAGCGACTGAACATCCATGGTGACCATTTGATATTAAAGTCCATTTGGTATCTCTTTCATGCAACTATATAAATCTAGTAAAAACGGTTTAGTATCTCTTAAGACATATCTATTAGAATCCACCACAGGCCGTAATAACTTCTCCACGTATATGGAGAATGGTTCGGTGGACCACCCTCTCTCTGCTACTATCGGTCGCATAGGTGGGGATCCTACCATCATTATGTATTTTGGGTAGACCATTAATTATTGGTACAAAAGGATCAATGACTGATAGATATTCATAAAATTCCTGTGTAATGATATGGCTTTTAACCAAATCTTCCAGCATCTCATGAATCCTATGAATATGTGCAGAAACGATCTCTTGTCCTATTCTCTCATAGAATCTACCATCTTCTAACATTCGTTTCATTGCTTGGTCATAAAATTTAAAATCCATGACCACCAGACAAACCTCCCTTATCAGCAGGCCTGATAACTATAGAGGAATCATTCCTAAGTTCTCTTAAAGCTTTCCTCTGGCTAAAATTCAAGTTACTTTGATATCTAGTACGTCTTTCCTCAGAATACATACTATACAGATCATTTTCAACCAATATACTGAAGGCTGCCACTATAGGTGGTATCCCTGGTGTATATAGGCTTGGTTTCTTGAATGTCATACTATTACATGTGGGGGTCAGATTCTTAAATTCAAGTTTGACACAAGTTCCTCATGAACATCTTAAAATCAATCATAGTCTCAGTCAGTGTACTCTTGCACGTAGGTACAGAAGAGAGTCCTTTTGATAGGACTCCAACTTCATCTAATGTCAATCTACGGGAAGACAAATCATATACTAAAGTGCTATTGTAGTTTTCTCCCACATTTTCTTCAAATTCTGGTTTGTTTGGAACTCTGCAGAGAGTTTCCTCTTCTGCCTGCCCCTGGATCTGGTCCCCCCCCCCCCAAACTGCTGTGATATAGGGAAAGGGCAGGGAACAGGTTCATTACTATCTACATTAATGGTAGCATTTTCTATTCCTTGAGTGTTCCTAGGAATCTTTCTCCTGACCACTGGTTCAACAGAGACTTTCACATTGTTTATAGTCACTCTGTCGTCTATCAGCTTATTCCCACAGTTGTCCCCAGAAACTATGTCAATGGACTCATTCCTATTCAGGACCATATCACTCATAACACCTGGAGGTATATTCAAACCATTATCTCCAGGGATAGTCCCCTTTACAGTGATACTGTCAGTCGGTATTACCTAAGATATCATCAACATGTGTGCCCGAGTTATTAATGTTGCGACTGTACAGAATGCACTAAAGTACCAACATTTCTATTAGCATTCTGATGTACATGGTCAGTCCTCGGCCACGTAAAGACATGGCTTAATTTAAAGTCCTCTATGTCTCTCTTCAACTTGCTACATTTTTGTATGAACAAGCGATTTTCAGATAGCATGACACTATCTAACAAAGTCTCAAGATTATTGTCCACAACTCCTTTAGGAAAAAGTTCATATAATAGTTCTTGTTGCTTTATAATATCAGCGCGTACATTCTCTTCTGGTAGGAAGAATTCATTCAGTAAAGCCATGTAGTGCAGGCTTACCTCAATGTTCAACTGTTGCCACCTGTACAATAGTTCAGGGTAAGATGTTCCAGTAGTTGGCATCTTCAACACCCGTAACCCTCTCGGTATTATCCGGCATTGTATACAGACTTCAAAGTGATGTCGTTGGGTCTGTAGCCATTTTAGTTTTAGAAAATCTACCTCCAGTTTGTCCAATGCAGAGCTTAGCTCTATTCTGTTGAACGATGCACCGGGCTCTTCACTGACGTCATCTACCGTGGTTTCGAACAGCATCAGGGGATTAGTAGTTCCTGAAACACATTTGGAGAACCGATCAAGGTTGGAACTACATCCTGGTTTTCCATTCGGTACATAAGGTAGCTCAATGTTCGTACGATCATTGCCAGCCATGTCTCCTTGAATGTAGCAACAGCAAAAAGAACTAAAAGCAAAAAATGTAATCCACACCCAGGGAGTAAATGTACCTTACACCACAAATAAAGCAATGAGGTAATAGAACATCAAATCCTGGTGTTGGAACAAACAAGGCTGGAACCAAATATGATAGCGTAGTCTTAAGAATAACAAATGTCCACCAAATAAACGATCCAGATAAATCGCAATAAAATCTTTAATTCACCATATCAGACATTGGTAAGCACTTTCACCCAAAAAGGGCTTCCTCAGACCATATAAACTTCATAGTACAATAAAACATTTTATAAAAGAAAAAGCGCCAAACCATCATAATAAAATATATATATAATTGCACTACTAGAAATCCTGTGCATATAAAGTCATACACTCACAATGCACACATACAAATATAACTGCATTTAAAACATATATAAATAGAGTATACACATTGGTGTGCATATGAATATCTCATTAAAAATATGTGGCCACAAATGAAAGCAATGTATATATAAAAACAATATCAATCAAAGAGGATAGCTGGTAGTTTATGAAAAATGTCTCTAATACATAACCAAACATGTGTCAGTTTATATATGTATACGGTCCAAATAATGAATCATTTAAGCCTTCTATTCTTTAAAAACGGCCTCAGTGACACTTATTATGAAGACTACGCTATCATATTTGGTTCCAAACTAGATTCCTGCTTTTATGTATATATTCTGTATATGTTACTATATTTACTATCTGTAACACTGTTTCTGCTTCTGTACTAATTAATGTTTATATTTTTTCTGTATCTCGTTGGAGCTTTTCTCCCCGGGCCTCCACTGAAAATGGGCTCTCTTAGGCCCAGTGTACTTATCCCAGTAAACAAATGCAATAAATTAATAAGGGACTGTCAAATTCAAGGATATAATTGGCATGGTAATAAAGAAAAGTTGGCTTTACTTGCAGACAATATTGACGTTCCGAAAGACATGCGTGAATGGGCGTGCCTTCGTTGAAGGTTGGGCGTCGAGCTGGCAACTCGGCACAGTAAAAATCTACTGCCAATCATTAGAGGACCGGAGTTCCACTATGGCGACCCCTAACCGGGAAAAGCCGAAAGACAAACAAACCTGATAAAACTGAAAAAGGGCATCTGAGTGGAACATTTTGAGACAGTTTCAAGTCTTTTAGGATATAAAATTAATGAAGCTAAAAATAAGACTATAGGTGCAAACTATGCACCTACACATATTGGTTCAGCAATACACAGTAAAATGAAGTATTCAGGAGTATGGATTTAAAAAAAAGATTCTGTTATGGCAGGGACAGCATTTGGCAGAGTACGAAAGGATTTTATGAGTAAGGCAGTGAAAGCATTTACATTCACCGATTACAGTAGTACAGTTTACCAAGAGGATGTTGGAGGGTTCCTCTCTGTTAAATTGTGTCTGAACAGATGAACCAGGGAGAGGTGTCCTATTTTCCCCTTTGTTGTTTGTGTTATATTTAGAGCCACCGACAAAGAAAATAAGGGACTCTCAAATTCAAGGGTTTAATTAGCATGGTAATCAAGAAAAGTTGGCTTTATTTGCAGACAATATTATTTTGTACCTGATAAAACTGAAAAAACCCTGCTCAGTGTTGTGGAACATTTTGAGACTGTTTCAAGTTGTTAAATAAAATCAAGAATTCAATACACAGGAGGTTCAGATTCAAAAGTTTACTAGTGTACACCAGGAGGCAAAAAATGTACAAGTACAGAATTTTGTCTGACATGAAACAGGAAGCACGCAATTTTATATAGTTTTAACATTCAAGCTGTGCCCACCTTACTGACGTGGTATGTCACAGGGCATCTACATCACTTTAGCTTACAGTCCTCTATTCATAAAAACTGCTGATGCTGTATATTTTAAAAAAGTTTTCCTCTGGTAACAATATGGCCTTGCTATCCATCTGGTCAGACATAATGTCTTTCTGTAAAGTTACTTCTTCAAGGTTTCATATCAGTTCGAATACAATAGCAGATTCAGTCTTTTAATACACATCTTTGTTCACTGTTATATTTTCCCACCAGCTGCATGCTATCTCAGTAACACATATACAAGGCCAAATCATCCCAGCAGGAAGGAGCAGAAGATTTCATTATTTCACACATTTAATTTCCTGACCCAGCAGATAATCACTTGTGAAAAGCATAAACATTAAAACTTGCTAAGCTAGCATCTGCCAGGGTCAAAGGTCAGCTTGCTTCAAGCCACACTGCAGTTTCAAAACTACTTTACATTTAAACATGAATTAATCCTCTCTGCTATATGATTAATAGAATAAAATGCATTATATACTACGTTGCTTTTAAACTAGCATTTCTCATATATTCAAATACACATTTTTCTAACATTTTCCCCCCTATTAATACTTTTTATTCTATTTTGAAGTATGCATAGTGTCATTTCATCTCCTAACCTTTTCCACTTAGGATTTTCAGCTAGGTGAGTCATTCAATTTTTCAATCTCAATATCTTGGTACAAAGTTTCAGTAACAGAAACATCAATAAAATATTTGATTAATCTTTTCATGCAGGGAATTCCACAGCAAACACATGCTCCTATTAGGAGTATACCCACACAAATGGCAATCAGAATATTCATTAGGATGGAACCCCACCCCCCAAATAGATTCTGGAAAAAGTCCGTCAGTGGGTTTGGGCCTGGTTCAGTCATGGCTGATACTTGCTGAATTTACCTCTAGGTGGTTATTAATTTCATGCCTGTTATCTGGTATATACGCACAGCATTCTTCTTTGATAAGCGCGCACGTACCACCTCTCGCCACTAGGGTGAAGTCAAGAGCCATTCGATTTTGTAGCACAACAGTTCTCATTGCATTCAGTTCATCAGTCACCAGTTCTAGGGCAGAAAAAGTTGCATTACTCATTACTTCGAGAAGTTTCGACAACATCCTCATCTCCCAGATCAATTTGACTGCTCCATAGGCTGGGAATATTCCTGCCCAAGATATAACACTGTCACTCAAGTCCATATGAGTCAATTTGCTTTTGTCTTTCACGGCATTATGGTCTTTCCAGCCAGCTTCGATCTTTCCAACTGAATTCACAGGTTTATCAACTGGACCTTTGGGTTTTCGGGCTGCTTCTCTCACATTTCGTATCTTACCCAAAGGTAATTCTGCAGTGTCTTATTGCCGGAACCAAATAACCCAAAAAACAACTGCCGGACCAATTCTCAGGTAACCATTTATATGCCTTTTTCCCACAAATAAAATAACAGTTTTCTACTTTAGTACTAATACGCATCAGCCCTGCATGAAACATTTTCTGATCTATAACTGACAATTGTTTAAACAAAACTGGATTCTAGCGAATGTCATTCATGGTTGTTTTCAATGAGTTCAAATATGAGTCATAATTAGTATTGCAAAAAGTATTGCCATTACTATTCTTAATATAACATCGGTAAGATATGGTTATATTACAATTGCTCCAGCCCACCTGGAGAGTATCATTTTTATAAAAACATCCAATTCCTTTTTGTGTAACAGGTAAAAAATAAAGCTATTTTGTCCTGTGATCTCACAGTTCCTGTATCGAAGAATAAATTCTCCAAAGTCTCATTTATCCCCAAAGGGACAGCGGACATTATCAGTCCTCCATATGCTGTTGGTATAGCTGTACAAACCCAGCAATTTGAAATGTTCATAGTCTCTGCATAGACACGTTTCATGGCTAGGTATATGTTAAAATTTGGATGCCAGTCTATAGACGTTTCATCACGCCTTCCCACTTTCACTTGTGTGGTTGTGTGTAGGATAAACCACAACAAGAGGAAAATTGTCACAATTACAGTCAATAAATGTACACTCAACAAAATGATTATGCAACATCTCTGGGGTTGATCTAAATTTCTATTCGCTTTGTTTTTGGCCATCTCGGTCTGGTTGTGTATCAGTCACAAAGTTTTTATCAAGTTGAAAGTTCTTTACCGGTTTGCAGTGTGTCAAATGAACCCAGGACGTCCTCTCGGCCACTCTGACTGCCATAGGCGTTGCCAACAGAACCTGGTACGGTCCTTCCCACTTTGGACTCGCCCAATTCTTCCTTTTCGTCTCTTTCAGCCACACAAACGTCCCTGGGGCCAAGACTGCTTCCACCGATCTGGTCTGTTCCTTATCTGAAAAAGAGTTAAACTGCAAAACAGATTTATTTGTTAACAGTTTCCTCATATAACTAGCTAATAAACTGTCAGCCTCTTGCTCTGCAGGCATGAGAGCTTTCCACTGAGGCACATAATATGCTCTCCCAAAAAACATTTCAAAGGGAGTCAAACCCTTCACATTTGGAACCGTTCTCATACTCAGCAGTGCTAAAGGCAGACAGTGTATCCAATTCTTTTGGGTTTCCTCAACTAGCTTCCTAAGTTTATTTTTGAGGGTACCATTGTACCTTTCCACCAGTCCTGCTGACTGTGGGTGGTAAGCACAATGGTTCTTTAAGGAGATACCAAAAAATCTCCCAAGTTGCTGAATTGTCTGGTTTACGAAATGAGTGCCATTGTCACTATAAATCCTTTCTGGAATGCGAAATCTAGGGATTACTTATTTTATCAGGGCTTTCGCCACTGTTGCTGCATCCGGGTTTTTGGTTGGAAAAGCTTCTACCCATTTGGAAAACATGTCTACAATAACTAAACAAAACTTTTTCCCTTCACACTTATTCAATTCTATGAAATCCATACAAATCGTATGGAACGGATATGGTGGTATAGGAAAACTTCCTTGCATGGTTTTAAATGCCCCTTGTGCATGGTGCTTGTTACAAGTATTGCGACTGCAACCAAACCCAGAAAGCTCACGCACGTAGGATCTGCAGCAAGGTCCAAGTAGCAAACCATCAAAAACAACCAAAACGGACCAGCTGTGAGGATGTATATATATTTATTGCTTCAAATCATGTCAGCAATGGACAAAACCATGCTGAATAGACAAACCGGTTTCGGCTAATATAAGCCTTTTTCAATGCCAGAAAATCCAAAAAAGTAAGACATCACAATTGTGAGCCCTACTTATAGTCCCTCTCTTAAAGAGGCAATGCCCAAATTAAATACAATACAATAAATGGTAAAAAATTAAAATAATTTAAACATCATGTAATATAATATATACATAATTCAACCCATATATTAGAAAATATGTTGTGTTGTTGGACAAAAATAATAATAAAAATAAAAAATAAATAATAATAAATGGATTCTACAGTAAATATACCTATGTATGTTACCACATGAACTAGGCATTTTAGCTGTTTCATACCACATGAACTAGGCATTTTAGCTGTTTCATATTGGCTTTATAAATCAAAATTATATTCTACGGAATTTAATAATTTTTTGACCAAATTAACAGAATTTGTGTTATGCGAGAATGTTTTTTATTATAATGGCCAAGCTTATTGGCAAATCAAAGGAACAGCACTTTTGCCCCCATATATGCTGATTTGTTCATGGGTTATTTTGAGGCCACTTACATATATGATACGCATCACAATCCTTTTTTGGTAGACCTTGATATTTGGAGAAGATATCTTGATGATTGTTGGATGGTGTGGCGTGGAACCAAGGAACGACTTTCCAGATTTGTTGAGTATTTAAATGACAACAGCTTTGAATCGTTTTCGGTTAACGTAGAACATGATAGCATTGTGTTTTTGGACGTTTTGATAAATAGACTACAGGATCAAACTTTAGCTACATCAGTCTATAGAAAATTTCCTCAGTATAACACTCTGCATAGAATAGTGCATGTAATAGTTGTCATCCACGCCACATCATCCACAACATCCCCAAATCACAATTTATGAGGATGAAAAGAATATGTTCCTCTTTGGAGGAAGGGTCTAAGGCTTGTGATGATCTTGTCAATAGATTTGTTGATCGTGGATATTCAAAATACATCATTAATAAATCTTTGAAAACAGTTAATCACTTACCACGTTTGGATTTATTACAATATAAATCCAAACAACAGACCAATCACAGATCAGGAAAGAATAGCACTTTAAGGTTAGTCACCACTTATGGGGCTAATACCAATCGATTTGTTGAGATTATTAATCAACATTGGGACATTTTACGTTCTCATGAGGTTTTGAATGATATACTACCGGAACATTGTTCTTTTTCTTATAGAAGGGGCAGGAATTTAAATCCCTTTTTAACCCATTATAAGAGACATAGTTTACAGCTTCCATTACAAACTACTCTGGAGGGTAATACACTGAAGGGAAGTTTTCCATGTGGTCACTGCTCATTTTGCAAATACATGCCCAAAACTAGTGAGTTTTCTAGCAGAAATACGTCCCAGGTTTTTGGGATTAGGATGTTTTCTAATTGTAGCTCGGATTGGGCAGTATATTTGGCCACATGTAATTGCTCTGCATTTTATGTGGGACAGACTTCCAGGTCTGTTAAATTGAGGGTTTGTGAACATATTAGTGCAATTAAACACAAACGCATGACTAATGCTTTGTATAAACATACCCTTGAACTTCACATTCATCATTATAGATAGAATTACTCTACATCGACAAATGAAAGCAGGTTGGCATAAGAAACTCAATGAAATGGAGTACAAATGGATTATAAGGTTAGGGGGTCTTTTTAGACCAGGTTTGAATACATTAGAACCAAATTAGTAGGTGTACATATTATAGATTTTGATCTTCATGTATTCCTTTTTCATGTTGTATTTTTTATACCCACTACAGGTGGGTCTTATAAGTTTACATTAAATATGTATTATAGATATTAGCTTTATATATAGTTACATTTTGACATACATTCACATTGATAGGTTTTTGATTTGGGGCATATTGGTTCAAATTGTCCCAATGAATATAGAATTTAATAATTTGTATATAGCTTTATGTATGGTAAACCTTGTTGTAACATACATAGGTATATTTACTGTAGAATCCATTTATTATTATTTATTTTTTATTTTTATTATTATTTTTGTCCAACAACACAACATATTTTCTAATATATGGGTTGAATTATGTATATATTATATTACATGATGTTTAAATTATTTTAATTTTTTACCATTTATTGTATTGTATTTAATTTGGGCATTGCCTCTTTAAGAGAGGGACTATAAGTAGGGCTCACAATTGTGATGTCTTACTTTTTTGGATTTTCTGGCATTGAAAAAGGCTTATATTAGCCGAAAACCGGGATTTGGCATTGAAAAAAATATATTTAGAAAAACGTTTTGTCTATTCAGCATGGTTTTGTCCATTGCTGACATGATTTGAAGCAATAAATATATACATCCTCACAGCTGGTCCGTTTTGGTTGTGCTTGTTACAAGTATGACAAGCTGCACAAAATTTTTGTGTGCAATTTGTGAATCCATATGTTTGGAATATTCGGTTTACTAACTGTACCATCCCCCCTTTTGAGACATGGCACTGCCCATGGCTCAACAAAGCTGCATATCTAAATAAATTAGACGGCAATATCAGTTTTCTCTCTCTGGAAATGTACAGTCCATTCTCAAGAATTACACCTCGTTTTACCCATTTTTGTTTTTCTGCTTTTGTAGTAAGTGTCTGCATTGTTTTTAACATGTCTAAATCTAAAATCTCAGACCGTTGTAATTCCTCATTCAAAAGTAAAGTTTCTGAGTCTGAGGCTGCTTGCTTTGCAGCTGCATCAGCTCGTGCATTGCCTTTCGAAATCTTATGTTGTTTCATATGAGCTACACATTTACAAATAGCTACTTTGGTAGGTAACTGAATAGATTCTAATAACTCCAAAATAAATTGCGCATGATTAATAGGTTTTCCACTAGATGTTATCATTCCTCTATTTTTCCACTGTTGCGCAAATACATGTACTGTAGAAAAAGCATACTATCAGTATATATGTTTACACACTTGTTTTTTTGCTAAAGTACATGCCCTTGTCAAAGCTATCAATTCTGCTGCTTGTGCAGATAAGTTATGTGGTAAGGATTGGGCTTCTAAAATTTCAGTGTCTGTAACTACTGCATACCCTACTAGATTCTTCCCTGTAGGACCCCTTCTGCATGAGCCGTCCGCGTAATATGTCACCTCAGCATTATCAAAGGGCATATCTGTGAGATCTTGTCTAGGCAAAGCTAACTGTTCAATTTCCTGCAGGCAGCTGTGTGGTGTGCCATCCGCAGGAGTTGGAAGTAATGTTGATGGATTTAATGTCGTACATCGTTCAATTGTCATATGAGGTTGGCTCAGCAGTATAGTCATAAATGAAAGATGTCTAGCAGGAGAAAGGTAGGCCACTTTTTCTTGCAGTAAAATTATTGCAACTGCATGAGGCACTCTCAATGTGAGAGGGTGGAATAACACCACTGAGGCTGAAGCCTGTACTGCCATTGCAGCTGCAACTGCTGCTTGTACGCAGGGAGGCAAAGATTGCGCCACTGGGTCTAACTGCGATGAATAATAGGCTATGGGGCGTTGTTTGTCCCCATGTTGTTGCGTCAATACTGACGTCATATATCCTTGCTTGCAATCTACGGTCTGAAAGAACCATTTGTGATAATTTGGAAGTCCTAAAACTAATGAAGAAGCTATCAACTGTTTCAACCTGCAGAAAGCCGTTTCTGCTTCGGGTGTCCATTGTAAGATATCTTGTGCTGCCATTGGTGTCTTATATATCAAGTCAGTCAGTGGAACAGATTCCAAAGCATAATTTGGTATCCAGCTCCGACAGAAATTAGTTGTACCCAAGAAAGACATCATTTCCTTCTTGGTTGCTGGTTTGGGTGCTTGCAAGATTGCTGTTTTTCTTTCCTCGTCTAATATTCTACCTTCATTGGATATTACATATCCTAGGTATCTAACTTGTTTTCTCCAAAGTTGTAACTTACTTTTGTTTACTTTGTGTCCTTGTGTTGCTAAAAATTTTAATAACGCTACAGTATCCTCCCTGCATTGTTGTTGGGTGGGGGCTACTAGCAAGATGTCATCTACATAAAGTAGAATTTGACTACCTCCCGGTGGGGTAAACCCTGCCAGGTTGCTAGCCATTTCTTGTGCAAATATTGTTGGGCTCTCACAATATCCCTGTGGTAGTCGAGTATATGTATACCTTTTACCCTGAAATGTGAATGCAAACCAATATTGACTATCAGGATGTATAGGTATCGAGAAGAAAGCATTGCTGATATCTACCACAGAGAAATACTTCTGTTGCGGTTTTACATCATTTAACAAAGTATGTGGGTCTGGCACCGTAGGTGCTCTAGGTATTACTGCATTATTTACAGCTTGTAAATCTTGTACCATCCGCCATTCCCCATTTGCTTTTTTAACAGGAAATAGGGGTGTATTACATGGTGAATCAGGAGATTCTACCAGTACTCCTTCTTTGAGTAATGCTGCTATTATAGGCTTAATTCCTATTTCTGCATCCTTTCTCAAAGGGTATTGTCTTTTCTGTGGTCTAAAAGCTGACTTTGGGGTAATTGTAACTGGTCCTGCTGTTCGAATAAGTCCTACATCTGACTTGCCTGTTGACCGAGTTGTTGGAATTTCACATAAGGCCTTTTCTTCTTCTTCTAATAAAAATGCTAATCAGCTGTCCTCACTAGATTGTAAGTGTACAGCTGGATGTGTCTGTGTTAACCAATTCAGTTTTTGTTTTTGTATCCCTTGTTCTGATAGTTCTTTCTCCCATCTTGTTATTTTTTCTCCTAAGTCTGCCCATTTTACACTTTTTTTCTTTGTCAAGCTGACGTGGTAATCAATTTGATCTATATAATGCAAGGAATTCTTGAGGTAATGAACAGCTAACTACACTGTTCCCCTCAGTATCCCAGTACAAAGTACACAATACTAGTCTAGTTGCACGATTTCTGAGCAATTCTTGCTCATACTCTCTATCAGGTCCTGGTGTAGTACAGTAGTATAGAGTACAGTGTAACAAATGCAGTCGATCAGTGTCAAGGGAGGGGGCTTTACTGATGGTTACGTTCATCAGTTCATCGGTTACTGCCCCTGGACCAGTCGTGACTAAGTCCTGGCTGTACCAGTAAAAAGTTTCACCCTCCGATCGCACTACAAAGGTATCCATTTGTCTTTGTGCCTCCATACCTTGTACAGTTGGAACTACTGCTATGCCAAATATCTGCATAATGTCTCTGCCCAATAGGTTTACTGGACACTTTGCAGAAACAACAATTTTATTTCTCTGGGTCATACCTGAAACAGGGTCAGTTATTGCTATATCATGGGAAAGTGGTTCCCTGTATAGCTGTCCATTTGCTGCTTTTACTAGTATATAATCAGGTGATTCGGAATGTTCTGGTAACTTGGAGGGGTGTATCAGAGTCCGTGACGCTCCTGAGTCACACAGGAATTTGACTTCCCTTCCCTCCACCAGAAGTGTAACTTCCGGTTTTGTATCTGCTAAGTACAGCTCTAAGCTTAATAATGCTAAGTCCAAAATTTCACTTTCTTCATCCTCCATATCTACTTGCACTTCCTCTACTCCTTCTATCACATTTACATTTGTTTTCTGTTTATTAACTTTTCCTGATGATTTCTGACTTTCACATGATGTATCTTCACTATCATATAGTCAGTCATCATCTCCCTTATCTTCTGTAATTACCTTTTTGTTTTGCTTACAATCCCTTGCTAGATGTCCCTTTTTCCCGCATTTGAAGCATTCACCTCTCTTTTTCCTCTCTTCAAAATCTTCTGATCGTTTGTCAGACTGTTTGTTTTTACCTGACTGTAACACAAACACTTCAGCTCTGTCTTCAGCAGTGAAGACTTGCGCCTTCTTTTTCTTTTTACTATTAAAATGTCTTTCAGCATGTCTAGCGTATTCAAGTAAGGCTTGTAGCCTCCCTGTTCGATGGTCTATCATATGCTTCGTAATGAAGCTACTAATAGGTGCAATGCAACCTTTCAAAAATGCATTTTTCAATTGTTGTTCATACGGGGAAATCATTCGTTTGGTTCTCAGGAACCGACATACCACTATGATTATTAAAATATTCTAATAATCTAGCATACTACCCATCTATTGTCTCATTTTCCTGTTGTATGCATTGATTAATGCAAGCCCAGTCTGCTCTAGGTTTCCATTTCTCAGAGATTCGGTCTGTTAGACCTTTCACTCTGTTGTCTAACTCTGCGTCACTATGTGGGAGTGGTTTAAGCTCTGCATTACGAGGATTCCAGGTGCCACAAATCATGTGCCAATCTGGACCTATAATTTGTCTTACTACTTTTTCTACTTCTTCCCCATTCAAGTGGTAACTCAACCTCATGCCTTGTAAATCTTCTAAAAATTTCATAAAATTAACTTTTGGATGGGGGATTCCCTCAGTGGCTTTCCGGATATCTTCCGGTGTCCATGGTGTATATACTAAGAGTGTTGGGTTTTGCCCTTCCTGTCCTGCCTGAGGATTTGGAACTTCTATAAGTGGGCATATTTCTTCCTCACTCTCATCCTGTAGGTTTCTGTCTATTTGATATGATTCTGTGTCCCTATGTATTTTACGTGCTCGGGACCTGGTTTCAATAGGATCTCTAACAAATGGTTGTGGTCTTGCTGACACTTCAGGATAACACGGAGGTGGACCAGCTTGTCCACTCGCTTCATATCCTGAATAGGGTAAGGGAGGGGGCAAGGGAGGAGGAAGAGGAGCTGTTGCTATTACCAAGTTATTATCTTCTTTGTCTAAAAACAATGTTTTTGAATTTTTTAGCTTCTGTTCTCTACAATTTGCTTCCTCAATCCACCTGTGTGCCTGAGGAATGCCTAATTAGCGTTGCTTTTTTGCCTGACCTCCTGCATCAGATTTAAGCTGTTTAAGGAGTTTAGCTAGTGAAGTTTTATCTAGTTTACCATCAAATTCATATTTGTTAACCCATTTCGTATAATACCTAACGTTATCAGAACATTGTAATTGCAGATGTTTTAGTGCACTGATTTCCCATGGCAAAGAAAATGTTACATAACCCTTTTTTTATCACGTGATATCAAATTCTCAGTTCCTGTTCACAGTTTATCTAGAATAACTGCCTACCTTATTCTATTACCCTGATCTATGACCAAATATACAGTATTTCCTTTTGTCCCTGATCTGCAAAACAAATCTTGACAACAATATACTGTAACCTAGTCCATGATCTAAAACAGAAAAAAGGCAAATTATTCCTACCTGAGCCTCCGGTATTGAATCGTCCAATATCTGCTCTTCGGCCACAGATCAGAAAGTGGCCAGCCTCTTTAAACGACAATTCAGTCGGAGGTCTTTTCACCCAAGAAGAACTGTTTCGGTAACTTCTCCTGCGCAGTATTCGACCACCGGTAGACTCTGATCTGCAGCTGTCCGAGGGAAATCCGGCTCGAAGGACCAAACTGTTAAATAAAATCAAGAATTCAATACACAGGAGGTTCAGATTCAAAAGTTTACTAGTGTACACCAGGAGGCAAAAAACGTACAAGTACAGAATTTTGTCTGACATGAAACAGGAAGCACACAATTTTATATAGGTTTAACATTCAAGCTGTGCCCACCTTACTGACGTGGTATGTCACAGGGCATCTACATCACTTTAGCTTACAGTCCTCTATTCATAAAAACTGCTGATGCTGTATATTTTAAAAAAGTTTTCCTCTGGTAACAATACGGCCTTGCTATCCACCTGGTCAGACATGATGTCTTTCTGTAAAGTTACTTCTTCAAGGTTTCATATCAGTTCAAATACAATAGCAGATTCAGTATTTTAATACACATCTTTGTTCACTGTTATATTTTCCCACCAGCTGCATGCTATCTCAGTAACACATATACAAGGCCAAATCATCCCAGCAGGAAGGAGTAGAAGATTTCATTATTTCACACATTTAATTTCCTGACCCAGCAGATAATCACTTGTGAAAAGCATAAACATTAAAACTTGCTAAGCTAGCATCTGCCAGGGTCGAAGGTCAGCTTGCTTCAAGCCACACTGCAGTTTCAAAACTACTTTACATTTAAACATGAATTAATCCTTTCTGCTATATGATTAATAGAATAAAATGCATTATATACTACTTTGCTTTTAAACTAGCATTTCTCATATATTCAAATACACATTTTTCTAACACAAGTCTTTTAGGATATGCAATTAAAGAAGCTAAAAATAAGACTATAGGTGTAAACTATGTACCAACACATTAATTGGTTCAGCAATATCCATATTTATGGGGACACAAAATGAAGTATTTAGGAATATGGATTCTGTTACGGCACCTAAGGATATAGGGGAAGAGACTAAATAAAAGATAATGCAAAAATTGAGACGCTGAAAGCTTTTGTTTTTAAATTTGGATAGCAAAAAAAATGCAAGCAGTGAAACTGTGTTTAGTCCCTTCAGTTTTTTTATACAGGTCAGGCATATTTTTACCAAACAGAAGAGAAGTTGTGGAGAGTAATTAATAAAGAATTGAAGGATTTTATCTGAGAGGGGAAAGGGCAAGGGGCGAGTGGAGTAAGATGATCCTTCTAAGAGAACAAAGTGGTTTATGTTTACCTGATTTAAAGGGATATTTCAGAGCTACACACTTAAGGCCCATATACATAAAACAAGGAGAAAGCTGTAATTCATAGTTGAAAGGGATGATGATGAAGCCATAAAATAAGGAGAGTGAGATTCAGATGCAAATCCTTAAGGAGAATAACAGACATGCAGATTATATTCATAAAGCAGCAAAATTATTCTAAGAACTAAGCCAACATGAGAATGGAGAAAGGAGATTTTGCTAATAATGGTGACTGCAATTAGGGGAACAGAGAATAGGCAAGAACTGGATGAAATTTACTGGTGAAAACTGGAAAAGAAACTAAGGTATTGGGAGCAGATAACTAGAGAGGGTAAGTGGGATGTTTAGAAAAAAGTAGGAGCAAATTACATAGAAAAAATTTAAACTGCGGGAACAATACAAGCAGAATAATGTTTTAGAGAAGGAGTGAAGTTTAAGGGAAGTCAGGAGTTGATCAGTTTATATAATTTTGTATTGATAATTTTACAGAAGAGTATATGTAATAATATAATACTTGCAACTGGGAATATATGAATATGGTTTGTTTTCTTTTATATAAATGTATGATGTTATGTAGTCCAATCTCGCATACATTCTTACCCATTGGTTTGGAGCCGAACCTCGGCTTTGACTCGGCCATACTCTAGCTCGAAGTCTTTCAATTGGCTGGGCTAAGAGGTATCCCATGCTGCACTGCTCCCTTTCCCCAGATCTCCTTTGCCGCTCGTAAAGCTCAGACGGGGGAGGGGGTGGTAATTCAGGTAGATGCCACCCTAGAGACAGAGGAGGCCCGTGTAACCAGGGAGACAGTGACTCCTTTCGTGGTTCTCCCTACCAGTGCTCCTGATGGGAGGCTCGACTGCACATCTCCGGAGTCAGTCGGGGGTCGTATTCCACTATACCCAGAAGCCTGGCAAGACATCACCCAGGACCAGTGGGTATTAAAAATAGTTTCCGGAGGATATCACATTCCCTTCTCTTCACCTCCCCCACCGATCAAAAGAATCCCAGATGTTCCACCCAATCAAAGGGATTCCACAGCTTCAGAAGTTATAAAGCTGCTAGAAAAAGGAGCCATCCAGCATGTCCCCTCAGACAAGATCAGATTAAGGACTTACTCCAGATTCTTTTTGGTGCCGAAAAGTACAGGGGACCCGAGACCCATCTTGGATCTCAGCCATTTGAACCTCCATGTGAAGAAGTCCAAGTTCCGAATGGTCACATTGCAATCTATTCTCCCATTGTTGGGAAAAGAAGTGTGGATGTGCTCCATCGACCTCAAGGATGCTTACTACCATATAAAGATGGACAAGGCATCCAGAAGTCATTTACGCTTCCAGCTGGGAGCCAGTCATTTTCAATTTTGAGCCCTGTCCTTTGGTCTCACCACAGCCCCCAGGGTGATCACCAAATGTATGGCAGTGGTGACGGCTCACTTGAGACATCAGGGATTCCAAGTGTTTCCGTACCTGGACGACTGGCTCCTTTCTGCCACCACCAGGCATCTGCTACTACTGACCAGAGATGCCACTATCAAGCTGTGTCAACAATTGGGTATCACTCTAAACTGGGAAAAGTCTGCCTTGTTGCCATCGCAGCATGTTACCTTTATAGGCGCTGAGTTAGACACCATGCTCATGAGGGCGTTTTTACCAAAAGAAAGTATTCAGGGTTTGCAACAACATGTACATGCGTTGCTCCCTCTGAAAAAAGTAAAGGCAAAAATGGTTCTCAAATTGTTAGGGATGATGGCTGCAACAATTATGCTGGTTCCTCTTGCAAGGCTACACATGAGGCTCCTTCAGTGGCTGCTCTTCGCCCAGTGGTCTCTACAACATCTTCCGCTTTCTCATCTTATAATGATCACAGACAAATGCAAGCAAGATATACGCTGGTGGCTTCACACCAGCAACCTCAATGCAGGAAAGCCCTTCGTTCCATCCCCTCCTGTTGCCATAGTGACTACGGATGCCTCCCAGATTGGGTGGGGGGGGGCATTATCTTGGCAGGACAGTCCAAGGCATGTGGCAGGAACATGAGATACATCTGCATATCAATATCTTGGAGATGAGAGCAGTGCTACTAGCGTTGCAAGCACTTCAGAGCTTTCTTTTTCTCAGGACAATTGCGATCCACTCAGACAATATGTCGGTGGTATGGTATCTGAACAAACAAGGAGGAACCAAGTCATACCCCCTTTGAAGAGAGGCCATTCGAGTGTGACAGTTGGCAGTGTCTTCCCAACATTTTCTTATAGCAACGCACATTCTGGGGAAGTCCAACATGATCGCCGACAGGTTGAGCAGAGCTATTCTAATGCCTCACGACTGGTCCCTGAACAGTCAGGTTGCGGAGCAGATTTTCCGCAGATGGAGTCCACCTTGCTGCAACCTATTTGCCAGTCCCCTCAGCACCAAGTGCAGCAGTTACTTCACCCTTATCCCCCCTCAGGGGGAGTCACCCAGGGATGCTTTGGTTCACGATTGGCCCTCCTGTCTACTTTATGCCTTCCCACCTGTTCCTCTGCTGACAAAGGTTATTCAGAAAGTGCAATCCTTGGGAAGCAGAATGATTCTGATTGCTCCACACTGGCCTAATCAAATTTGTTTCCCCTTTCTCCATCCCTATCTCATGGACGCCCCCTGGATTCTGGACCCACAGCCAGATCTACTGACTCATATGTCAGGGCAGTTCCATTCCTCTCTTCAGACCCTCCTGTTGACAGACTGGCTACTCCAGTTCCATCACTAGTCAGGCTTCATCATTTTTCTCCAGAAGTGGTTCATATTCTGTCTTCTTCCCATAAGCCTTCGACCAGAAAGATTTATTCCAGTAAATGGAAAAGATTCTCCATCTGGGCTCATGCAAGACAAATTGATCCTTATACAGCTCCATTTTCTTCAGTTCTGGAATTTCTATCCATGCTTTTCAATCAGGGGTCAGCAGCCGCAACCATTAAAGTCCAGTTGGTGGCTATTTCCACCTTTCACTTCGTTAACGAACCCAGTCTAATGGTGCATAGACTTTGTAAAGCATTCTTGAAGGGTACTGTGCTGCTTCGCCCTCCAGTCTTTGACCCGGTCATGCCTTGGGACCTAAATTTTGTGCTACAATGTCTCACTTCATTCCCCTTTGAGCCTGCAGCTGATTGTGAATTGAAATATTTGACTTGGAAGACAATCTTTTTGGTAGCCATCACTTCAGCTAGACGTGTCTCGGAGCTCCAAGCTTTGTCAATCAGACCGCCTTACTTGATATTTCACAAGGACAGGGTTTCCCTCAGACCAAACCCTTCCTTTATGCCGAAAGTGGCTTTGGTTAATAATCTCAACCAATCCATTGAACTGCCTGTATTTTTTCCAGAGTTTTCTAATAAGGCATAATTTAAATTTCACCAGCTGGATGTTCATAGACAGTTGTGTTTTTATTTACATAGAACGAAGGATCTTAGAAAATCGGATCAGCTATATGTCTCATTTTCAGAAAATAGGATTGGATCTCCTGTTTCCAAAGTGACCTTGTCTAAATGGATCTCTAGTTGTATTTCCTTCATTTATGCCTCGGGTGGTAAGGAGTTACCATTTAGAGTGAAGGCTCATTCTACCCGATCAATGGCTACCTCTACAGCTTTTCAGGCCAGGATGTCTATGGATGATATTTGTGCTGCAGCTACATGGGCATCTACTCACACCTTTATTACTCACTACAAATTGGATTTGATATTCAGAGGCAGATCTTCCTTTGGTTCCACAGTGCTCAGGAGTGTTTTCCACTGAGCTTCCCAGGGTCAGGTGCTGGGGACGCTGTCCCATGGGTAAGAATGTAGGTGAGATTGGACTACATAACATCAAGAAGTTATGTACTCACCATAACGTTCGATGTATGTAGTCCATCTCGCCTCACATTCTTACTTACCCCCCCCCCGCATTCCCCCATCCTGGAGGGCCTAGAGGTTAGTTCTGGTTTCAGTACTCCTTTTATTATTGGAATGTTTTTCCTCTCTATGTGTTATGTGTATGGAAGGTGAGTGATTGAGCTTGCAGCAAAGAAGATCTGGGGAAAGGGCGCAGTGCAGCATGAGATACCTCTTAGCCCAGCCAATTGAAAGACTTCGAGCTAGAGTATGGCCGAGGTTCGGCTCTGAACCCACGGGTAAGAATGTGAGGAGAGATGGACTATGTACATCGAACATTATGGTGAGTACATAACTTCTTGTTTCATTATGTCTTAAGTGATTATTTAATAGATGTGTTAAAAAAAAAAAGACATGGACATTGCCAAGATGATATAGCAGTGCAGACATTATTTTGGTGACCTGTAGTGCAGTAACCCTCCTGATCTTTATGCATTAGAAGCAAAGGTTAAGAAAGAATACCCCTAATGATGTTATGTTGCTCCTGTAAGTATTTTTAAAGCTCATCTTAGGAATTAAGTCAGCTTCTCTTTGACTCTTTCATGTCATGTGGTGGTAGCACTGCATGAGAAATGCATACTACATTTTTATGAGTTTCTGCAGAGCCCTGTTCTGTTGTAGCGTTACACTGTATCATGTCACACTGCCTATACACTGTGAGGTGTGCTATCATGCACATTCTGTTGTACATATTAATGTAAATGACAAGTGCATGCACCTGCCTGCAGCTTGTTGTAAATCCAGTGGGAAATAATTGTGGAATTTTGTCTGTTCTAGCCTTTCACCTTACAGTTGTCATGGTTCTCTGATGTACCCTTTCAATCTGAACTTGAGCAGAATGTGATCTAATTCATTTCACCTTCTGCAGGAAATAAGAGTGGCTTGTGGACAACTACAGTTAGTTACCCTCGTGTGCTGCCACAACTGTAAAATATATTCACTCTAATGTTAGAGTTACTTATGGTTCCCTTCCCATTTTGTCTTTTCACAGCAAATATGATTAATACACATGCTTCATAGGTGCCTCCACCATATCCTAACTCAGTAGAAGTTGTGGCTGGTGTACATGAGGTTGGAAATGCCTCATTGGAATGGTTCTGGCTTCTTACCAGCTGGTTAGCCTGCATACATTGTCTGAGGTGGCCCATCACTGGTGGATTAGGCGAGTCTGCAGTGGACAAATATGTGGTTTACATGGAGTGACTCGCAGCAGATTGTAGATTTGTTCCAGAAACTGGCCAACAGTAGAGGGTGTGGCCCACACCACTGGCCACCATCCACCCTGATGTGTCATGTGAGGATAGATTCTGATAATATCCCTCTCGGCTGGGACAAGGGAAAACATGTCAGCTGTTGCCCTTTTTAGTATGTGCATTTCTATCCCTGCCTTTCTCTGCTGTTCTGTGTCCATCTGTCTGCCCCCACAAACTATCCAATCCCTTTTTAACCCACTTTCTCTTTTAACCCTCCCATTCTCTCCAAAAAAAATGGTGATTTGTCCCACTAAGAAAGTTGCCCTCTCTCCCTTCCCGCATTCTCCACATTCCTACATGTTTCCCTTTTCTATGACCATCTATTTGCTTTTCCCTTTTTCCTACTTTCCTGTACACCCCTTTCCTTCCCCTTTATATGAATCCAACATATATCCACACTGCAGCTGTAAATAATATATGGCTATGTAGCTGTCTGCAGCTTGAGATGCCATAGTGCCGAAGGACTTAATGTATATAGCCCACCTGCTATAAGCACTGCTTTATATTGCAGTACTTTAGTCTGTGTTCCCATCTTTTATTCTCACAAGATCATGCAATGTAATGCACAGTCGCTGTATGGACTGTCTTGCACTTGTGTATGTATTTCACTGCACAGTTATGTCTACTTGCCAGTTTCTCTGCACTGCTAGGTTCACTTGTATACTTGCTGCATGACTTCATAAATGTACCTTAAAGCACAACCAGCTGCCCATAGGAGTTGCATGGTTTCATTTTGATATTTAGAGCCTCCCTGTGTTCTGTAATGCTGCTATCTGTGGAAGAATTGCAGTCCATATTTGTGAATCCAAGGCTGTGCATAAATTGAGGTGCTGAAAACTCTTGTACTCTTTTTTTCTAAAGACTAAAGCCCTGAGACAAAATGGTTCCTTGCTAATTTCTGTAGTTTATAACTATGATAGACCACATCAGGTAAATCAAGTTTTGAAATGAAAGAAGGTAATTTTCTATCAAGTAGCATTATGCTTCATTTACTATTTCTTAACAAATCTGTTAATTTCTGTTGATTATGGAAAATAATTGCATTTCAGCAAACAATCCAGTTTTAGATAAATGTTTTTTATGATGAATTAGTATGATTTAGCAGTAAATTAATAAATGAAATTAAGTATTACTTTAAGAAATTAGTAATTTATATGGCGATGTTCCATCCCTAAAAAACATTCTTATGGGAGCTGTTTCAAATGATCATATACACAAAGTAAAAAATATTGGCAAAGAATGAAAAGCCTTTGACAAAGTACACCACTGTAACCAAGGGGATCATGGGCCAGCCTTTCTTGCAGCTAATAACAGTGGTGGGTGACTCAGACCATGTTGATGATAGATAAGGCATCAGCAACAATCATGCTGCTGTGATCAGCCAAGCAGTGATTTAATGGAATGTCACCAGGGACAAATGTTACACAAGGAATATGTTTTCAGTGAATGCTTTTGCTTAATTTTAGTTTTTTAATGTGATATTAATAATTTAACAGCATAAAAGGCACTCTGGGGCTACATTTAGCTTAAAAATTTATTAAATCATGACTAATAGTTGTAAATTGCATTTTGACATCACAGTTGTTGAGAGCACCTGCTGTATGCCACTAATATGTGGTTTACATGTTTTTTTTTAATTGTAAACTACAGTGTGTGTAGGTATGTGTATGTCTGCCTACAAAACAATCACACAGTGAAGATTCAGGTTATAGGCATCTGATGATTTTAATGCATTTCTCATAGGTGAGATAAAAAGTTTACTCAGTGCCTTTCATATGAAGCTAGAAACTGTAGGAGGGATAAACTGATATTCATCGTCCCAAGGTTTTCACTTTTGTAGCAGTTCTTTGCAAAGAGCATAGCTACACCTATATGCGAATACACTATTCACAAGTGATTGGCATTGACTACATTAATACAAAAACCTCTAATAAGAACCCCAACCTCTGTGAAGCACTTAAAGTTTGTGGTTAATCTTTAGATATGTGTATGTTAATACTATGTGAAAACATAAATGCTGTTATAATTTCAGAAATATTCAGGTGCTATGAACTACTACAGATATGAATAAGCACATTAGAAGTATTTAAGGCAAGTGACGTGCAGAGCAGCCATTTATTAATTTTTAAAAAATGTAAAGAGGTTTTGAATTTTATATGGTTGTCCTTAAGAGGACTCCCTCACTGGTTCTTTAAAACAGTGGAAAGGAGAAGATAGGAAATACTAAAAAAAAGGGAGACATAACCAAGAGGAACACACAGGAGGAACCTAACAGGAGGGTTGTGCTGGAGGAGTTGGAGAGGAGGGGAGGAGTTCTCTATGTTTAATGAGGGATAGACCTCCCTATTTGTCAAATTGTTTTTATGTAAGAGGGTAGTTTGGTTAGGAAGTAGGTTACAGAGTGTAGAAAAAGGATTAGGGAAAGGGAAGAGGTGAGAAGTTCCTCACAAGAACACTTAGGGAATGAGGAGCTCCACACAAGAACACCCTAGTTCACAGGACCTTTCCCGATGGTGTTGCAGTGGTGGATGCTAATGTTTAGGGGGTAGATGTCTGTGGTGGCACAGTGGTTGGTACCAACCTGGGCAGCAAGTCTTGAACCCTCTGAAGAGCATCCTGAACTGGCCAAAGCTGTCTTTCCACTACCTCATCCTCAACCAAGTCCCAAAACTCAAGTCTGTATGACTTGCCAGTCTGCATTGTACTAGGATACCTACAGGTACAGTGCCACCATCCTGACCCTGTGAGAATGTCCCTGGATGAGCAGAGGGGCAACATAACTTGACTTTGGAGGAATGTGGTTGGGCTGCACTTAGCACTTCTGGATCTGTGGAAGAGTTAACATAAATGGGAGATGAAGGAAAAGAGACAAAGTAATTCATAATTAATATAAGAAAATTGAGAGAGGGAGGGGTAGACAAACAAATACAGACAATATATTGATTCAATTTAACACATTAGTATATTTGTTATTAATAATGATGTCTTGTTTTTACTAAATCTTTATTTAGAAAAAAATATTTTCTGGGAAATAGTACTGGAAACCAGTCAACAGTCAGTATAAAGATATCAAATGGTTATGATTTGTTTTTAACATTTACAGTCTGCTGTTAAGGAAGCTGATGTAACATAAGAAATGGTAACACATTTGAAATATCTTGCTGATATGGATTGTGCTGCAGTTGTTTACTGGAAGCACATTACTACTACTCTTATTTGTGCATGAATTACTTTTGGATTTGTACGTACAAAATAAATAGAAAAAAATAGTTTGATTTTTATTGGACATATTTCTTTGGGGAATGATACTTTTTATTTCAGAATCATGTTTGCATACTAATGAGCAACTTTGGTAAGTCTGTTTTAGGGGTGTCTGCTCTTGTTCAATAAATCTCTTTAGCTGCATAAAGACGACGTAGAGGTTTATTGCTTCTTTATCGTAGATGTGTGTTCAAATCTCTCTCTTACATACTTATATTTATTAATCAGCAAATCTCATAATTTATTCTTGTACTCGTACTGATTCTGTCTCCTTTATAGGCTTACATTTATTTATTAAGCAGCAAAGCGCAGGGTATCATAAACTATTTGATCTGAATCCATCAGTAATACCAACTGGAGGTGGAGCATGTCCAGAATTAAAGGACATGCTCCACCTCAGTAAATCTAAATCCCTTAGAGCCACACACTCGAGGGACTTGAACCTCAGCACAGAAATAAATAGAACTTGCTGGAGGGACAGGTTCATAACCCAGAGGCTCCCTTCGCTCTGGAATAGAATTCCAGTTCATGTGAGGCAGAGCACCTCACTGAATCTCTTCAAGAAGAATCTCGATAGGTGGATGGGGGATCGTAGGTTTGTCCCAGGGATTACTCCCGTGTCACTATTAGACAGAGGCACAGTAAACTAAACCTTAAAAAGGGCACAGTATACTCAAATCAAGAGGTGGCGTAAGCCATACAGAATCAGGCTAGGCTTATAATTGCCCCAGGGCAGATAGCCTAGTATGAACCTATGAACCTAAGTATTTCTTGTTTATTGCAAGCTGACCTAGAAGGATTTCTTGATTTTCTTAAAACTGATAACATGTTGTCTGTGTACAGCTTATCTCTTTGGGAGATGGGTACATTCTTCATCCTTTACAAATACATTGGAATTACTCCTTTGCACTATGCTTTGCATACATTGCCTGCTTTGTCATATCTTGTAAAGTTGCTGTAAGTAACATACTTTTACATTCTGAAAGTAAGAAACCAAACAATGCATTTCACACAAACCTCTGTGCTCTTATTCTTTTTCTACTTTTAACTCCCACCTCTTTCTGTATGGGGTTTGTCTAACTGAGGTCAGCCATCTTGTACATGCAGTTAATATTTTGGAAGAAATGGCTCTCATACAGTTGTGTGAATAAATAGTTTGTGGTGTTAGCAAAGCATTTTTAAAGCTATTTGCCTATAATACAAATAATTAAACTAATACCTATAGTACATGAAATTGTAACAGTACAAATATAGTCATAAATATATGTATGCATATATAATATACATGCATATAAATTTAAATGTATATGTTTATTTCTGCACATTTACACTTTTAAATGTGTGTACTTACAGTGGATATAAAGTGTACACACCCCTGTTAAAATGCCAGATTTTTGTGATATAAAAAAATGACCACAATAAATCATTTCAAAACTTTTCCCACTTTTAGTGTGACCTATAACTTGTACAATTCAATTGAAAAACAAATCTGTTAGGAGAAAAATATAAAAAATAAAAAATGTACAATAAGCTGGTTGCATAAGTGTGCACACCCTTAAACAAATACTTTGTTGAAGCACCTTTTGATTTAATTACAGCATTCAGTCTTCTTCGGTACATGCCTGCCATCAATTAGAGAGAGACTGATTAACCCAAAATAAGGTTTAGCTGTTCTAGTAGGATTTTTCCTGACATTTACTCAGTTGCCTAGTACAGCAAAAGCCATGGCTCATAGAGAGCTTACAAAACATCAAAGGGATCTCATTGTTGAAAGGTATCAGTCAGGAGAAGGGTACAAAAAAATTTGCACAGCATTGGATATACCATGGCATAGAGTGAGGACAGTCATCAAAAAGTGGAGAAAATATGGGACAACAGTGATGTTGCAAAGAACTGGACGTCTCTCCAAAATTGATGAAAAGACGAGACGAAAACTGGACAGGAAGGCAGGCAAGAGACCTACAGCAACACTGAAGGAGCTGCAGGAATTTCTGACAAGTACTGGTTGTGTACTACATGTGACAACAATCTCCCGTGTTCTCCATATGTCTAGACTACTTTTCTTACACAGAAAAACATCCAGACCCAGTTAAAATTAGCAAAACAATGCATCAAGACTTCCAAATGTGTTATGGTCTGATGAGACCAAGGTTGAACTTTTTGGCCACAATTCCAAAATGTACGTTTGGTGCAAAAACAACACTTTGTATCACCAAAAGAACACCATCCCCACGGTGAAGCATGGTGGTGGCAGTATCATGCTTTGGGGTTGCTTTTCTTTAGCTGAAACTGGGGCTTTAGTCAAGGTGGGAGGGAATTATGAACAGTTCCAAATACCAGTCACTTTTGGCCCAAAACCTTTGGGTGCCTGCTAGAAAGATGAAGAGGAATTTCACCTTTCAACATGACAGTGACCCCAAGCATACATCCAAAATAACAAAATAATGGCTTCACCAGAAGAAAATTAAAGTTTTGGAATGGCCCAGCCAGGGTCCAGACCAAAATCCAATAGAAAATCTGTAGGGTGACCTGAAAAGGGCTGTGTACAAGAGATGCCCTCACAATCTGACAGCCCCCATTACACTTAAAAATAATTGAAAAGCTTTATGACAATATGTAAAGAAAACCACATGCCACAAAATTAATACTGTTTAAGAAAAAAAAATCTTTGCTTATAGTTGACTCACCCGCTCCTCTTCCCATCCCCAAAGCACTTTTTCAGACATTAATAACATGAAGTAGGGCATAGGCATTAGAGTCCCCCACAAGTCCAACAAATTCAGAAAAAGTCCAGTATTTCCAGATTTTCTTGTTTTGCCATATTTCTCAAATATAATTATCACATTGTAATCCCACATTGTTGCTAGTTTTATTACTGTTCATGTCTGAAAATCTCTCTCTTCTTCATTTCCAACATACTCTTGATTCTTCTAGTCAACTGTCATGTTCCTTCCTTCTCTTCCATATTTTCTGTTGAAAAACTTGAAAAGGTTTCACAGGTACAGTTCCTCTTTGGTCTTTAATACTAGAAGAAGAAGAAACAGAATCTCCTTTTGTTTCAAAGCTTATGTTTTGTTGGACAAACTTTTGTATTTTCTCCTTATCATGTATATCAAAACATGATTTTGCCCCTAGAGGGAAGAATACCTTGAAGACAGTTTGAATTTCACACCTGCATCTCACTCTTCCCTGAATAGTGGAATAGATTTGCTCCTCTTCTGTCTGGTGTACGATGAATAACCATTCTCCACAGGCAGTCTGCTGTCTCCTACTTTTAGTACTTTGTCTTTCTGCCACTGTTTTGTCAGAATCAACTAATTTTGCTGGTAGGACTGCATCTTTACTGTTAACGGTCTAGGTTGCTTTCTTATAGCCAGGTTTGGAGCATACACACATTGTGCCCTTTCAACTAACAACTCCTGCTGTGGAATTCCAGTCCAGTTGCTCGTCTGTGCTTTCATAAAATTAATGCAGTCTGTTCCTTTCAGCTTCTTTGGTGTAGCTGAAAATCTTAGGTTTTCCCTATGTGCTCTGTCCTCTAATTTTATTTTTTTAAGCATCTCTTCCTGAGCAGTCTCATATTCAGACAGACTTTTCTCAATTTCAGCCTCTGATTTTTGCAACATTTATCATCTCACATCTGAATATCTGTTTAAAGCTTCTTCCATTTTTTCCAACCTTTTGTTTGTGTTGCTGTACTTCATCAGTGTTTTATTTTAAGCAGGTCTGTATGCAGTTGTCTTATATCTTCCTGTAGGTTACTGGAAGGTCATATCTGGGGTTGCGTTGCTTTTTGCTAAACAGCTGCAGAACTTTGCTCGAGTCAATGTTTCTTCCTCAATTTCTGGAATTTATTTTTTCTATGTCTTCTGTATTTCTTTATTCCAGGCATCCAGGCAGTGCACTTAATAGCCAGTTATTGCCTTCTCTGATGAATTTCTGTTTTCACACTGGGAGAGCTAGAAGTAAGCTGTTATTCAATGTGCAGCCATCTTCAAAATCAACTATTAGAATATTTTTGACAGAATTTATATTTTGCTTCAGGCTCTTTTATATTAGTTAAAAGTTAATAATTCAGGAAACAACCCTATCTGAATATGTATCAACAGTCCGCTTGAAGGGTGTCCGTTACTAAAACAACTGGCAAGAGACCATCATTACAAAGAAGGATTTACTGAAGATATTGTCATCCATATAGGAATTATCCTTAAAAAATAGGCAATATAGATAAAAAGGTAAATTGCATACAATATAGCAGCAACAAACAGTTTGAACTTCTAAGAACTATGATCCAACAACAAAATGGTCACATAGACTGTATAGACAGTGTAGAAACAACAGCCACAGTGGTGCAGTGGTTAGCATTGTCACCTCACAGCAAGAGGTTTCCCCGTTCAATTTTTGGCTGGAGCACCTTCTGTGTGGAGTCTGCATGTCCTCCCTGTGGTTGAGTGACGTTAAAGACATGCAGGTAGGTACGAGCATGAATGGGCATGCCATCTTTAAAGGTTGGGCATCAGGCTGGCAGCTCGATACTATAAAAAAAAAAATCCACTGCCAATCATCAGCGGACCGGAGTTCTGCTTTGGCGACCCCTAACTGGGAAAAGCCGAAAGTCACATTAGACAGTATAGAAACAAGTTTAAATGACACTGAGGGAAGACTTGGGGAGTAGGAAAACCAAACTGAATTTTTGTTTAAACCAAATAACTGGATACTAGATAAAGAAGCAGATGACCTAGAGAACAGGGAAAAAAATATTGTAATAAATGTTGATGTGCATGAGAAAATGGAAGAAGAAAACACAGCTACATTTCCTTACCATCTCTATTCCAAAAAGTGTTAAAGTGTTAAACCTTTGTGTGTGGGTGTTCTTTTCATTTGCTATACAGAGACAGAGCTGAGAGATCTCACAAAACTTCTAGTGAGGGCAAGAGTCCCCCCAGGTCAATGATGAATAACTTGTTATTAGAAATACTTGGACAAACCACTTTCTAAAAATTGGTAATTCTGCCATTAGATTTGAAAATGACTTTTCACAAAAACAAATGGAAAAAATGAAGGTTCGCTAACCGCTGGTAAAGTCTCTAAGAAAATGTGGTGTTATTACCAAATTTTTTTCCCAGTAAGATTAAGAATATTTCCTTCAGAGGAACAAGTACTTTTGATTCATTTTAAGATGCCCTTTCTTTTCTTAAGTCTAATATAATCAGTTTTCAGGAAGAAATGGACTGGAGCTATACAAGCCTAAAGAGACAAGCAGATATCTGGATGGAAGATTGTTTGTTCTAGCCAAAAAAAAAAAGTGTCATGAAAATGCAACATTAATATGGTGGATTAAATTGTTTATCAAAATCAAGTGTATATTTGTCTATCCAGTAATATAGATGTAATACTTCACACAAGACTTTATTTTTCTGGATTTCAGTACGATGATGATATCCCTTCTTGTGAAGATTTAAAATAAAGCTCTTAAAAATTATTTTTTCAGTTGTTCAGCTGTGTTATATTTAAGATGAACAATTAAAAGAATATCTATTATCAAGACCTGTATTTTAAATCCATATGTGGAAAATAGATAAAATTTCACATGTTGTTTGGTGGGGTCTACTCAGGGTAAGTCTTTTTTATTTTGACATGTTTTATTTACACATATGGAATTTATTCTACAGGTAAATGTCATTTGATTGATGTGTGAGGCATATTTGATTAGCATTCTAGGCATATTTTGTCACATAGAAATATATTGCTTCACAGGAATTTTCAATTTTGTTTTCTTTTAAAATAAGGTTTCTGTCACCATGCTATTTCTTTGGATGATTCACATGTTTAATGTGTAAATCAACCAACTAATATGGGATTGCATGATTTTGGAGTTTGTTTCTGTTAAGATAAATATTTTCTCAGAATAACAGTGACCTCCTTTTCTTGCTTAAGCAATGAAAAATCAGTTTAGAATATTTTAAAAGCTTGAAATAAAAATGTGGAATCACTCAAGTTTTTAATGCAATGTAGTGGAATCACTCGAGTTTTTAATGCACAGTAAGAGGACTTCTGGGGTGGAGCTTCCTGATGAGTATGTGGCACAGAAAAAATAGTGAGTTTTACCTTCTTTTATTTAAGTTACTGATCATCTAATGTCATAAAATGTATCTAGAATTTATTTAATTGTGGAGATAAATGACGAAGTGTGAACAAAGCACAGTATGGTAAGCAGGAAGATATGCAGACGAATACAACACAATTTATTTTTGAGTGCTGACACATATGTAGTAGTATGTCTTTACATACATACATACTTTTTCTCTCCATCTTTCCCAATGTTAAATGCTATATTTTATATTTTACCTGATTTTGCAAAGACTGTACTACATCTGTGATTGTCACTTGTTGGAATATATTTCGACAGTCAGGAAGTCTTTATTTGCATTTTAAATGTGTTGCCAAAGAAGTCTTTCGTTTTACTGGAAACCTGTGAGGAGTGAAATGTGACCATTTGCAGACATCCCCATGATAGGAGGTTACTAGGCTAGTGGCTCTAGAGCCTTTACAAGCCTAGCCATGTTAACCTCGAGTTGCCTGAATTATCCTTGGTTAGATGGATGTAATTTGCGCAATGAGTCTATGATAATGTGATTGGAAGTATTCTCAGATTTGTGATATTTGCAAAGGCCTCAACATTTGATTTTTAAATCTAGATTACTTGTTTAACATCTGCATTTTAATAACGTATTGAAGTAAGTAATATTTTCTCTCCAGAATGTATATGCCTTAAATGTTTATATGGGGTTATTAAGGTTGTTGTACAAGTACCTTTAGCGTCACATAATTAAGGATGGGTAATGGCACCAGATACCAGTGCAAATGGCATATGATTTGTTTCTTAGGGAACATGAACAGTCTTAAGAAAATGAATAGTATTAATGTTGAGGAACGTTTGAAGACTGGTAGTTAATGCTATGGGCTGAAACTACAAACTGTTGACAATCAGTCTTTTGTAGTCCAGGATCTGATTCCCACAACCTTTATCCTCCTGTTGTGTGATTATGAGCAGGTTACTTGAACAGACATTGCTCTATGGCTTTTGTGAGGCTACAATGGTCTTTTAGATGGTCTGTTTGACTACACGTCTGGTTAATACCCATAAACCTAAGGAATGAATATAGGTTTAAAGGATAAAATCTGCTATGTGGGGAGATAAAGTTAAAACATTTTTTTCTGTACAATATTGTTGGCACATTTCACTTTCAGATAGAGTTATTCAAAGATTATTTGAATTTTGTTTTTTGCTTGACATATATAAGGATTTGTAATAGCACCAGATGTCAGAGCAAATGTTATATGATTTTACATATGGAGCTTAAGTAGTCCTAAGAAAATTAATAGTATAAGTGTTGAGGAGAGCTTGAAGTGTGGCAGTAAATGCAGTAGATTGAAACCACAAACTGCTGACAAGCTGTTTCTTTTAGTCCAGGGTTTGATTCCCACAGCCTTCATTTGCCTGTTGTGTTGTGTTGTGTGAATGTGAGTGAGTTACTTGACCAGTCAATTCTCTGGGGCTTTTCAGCAGCTGAGGTGGTTTCTCAGATGATTTCCTTGACTGCATGCCTGGTGACTACCTATGAACCTAAAGATTGAATATATGTTGGAATACAGTGTTATATGGAGGGTTAAAATTAAAAAAATATATAGGTTCATAAACTAGTGATAGGCTGTCTGCCCTTGTGGGCCATTCTAAACCTAGCCAGATTTCCCGTCTTAACAGTAAGAATCAAACCCTGTACCTTGTATTATAAGGTAAACACCTTAACTATTAATGCTATCCTATATAACACACAGCCACACCCAATCCTCTGTACAAATATGTTTGTATATATTAGTTGAATCAACAATGTAAGTGATTTTTAAGGTGAGAATATGCATGTTTTGAGCATTCAGATATGATTATTAAAAGATTGTTGTGTAGCTACCTTGTTTTTATTTCACATAAATGATAGTTGGTGGTGGCTCCAAGTGTCAGAGAGAATGGCATGTGACTTTGCTTGTGGAACTTAAACAGGCTTAAGAATGATAGTAATGGGAGAGTTGGGGAGAGTTTGGTTGGGGCAGTGAATTGAATCTGTGATCTGTTGATGTGCTATTTTTTTAATTTTTTTTTTTGGTATGGGTTTGATTCACACAGCCTGCATCTGCTTGCTGTGTGATGCTGGGCAAGTTGCTTGATTGGACTGTGCACTGGAGTTTTATTAAAGACTGGGATGTCTTCAATAGTCTCTTGACACCATGCTTGGTGGCTACCTATGAAACTAGAGATTAAGTATATATGTTTCAATGGATACAAATCATTATTTAATGGTGGAGAGATGAAACAAACACACTGTTTTCTGTACATTATATTCATACATATTAACTAAAGCAGGAATATATGAGCCCTAAGCATTCGGCCAGGGTTATTGTAGGTTTATTATATAGGCATCTTTATTGGTGGAGGCGCTAGATGTTACAGTGGGCGAGATAGGATTTTACTTGTGAGACCTGAGTAGACTTGAGAACGTTAATGAGGTGAGTGCTGGGAAGAGTTTGAAGTCTGGCAATTGGTGCAGTGGATTGAAACTGAGCTGTTGATAGGCTATTTCTTGTGGTCATGAGTTTAATTCCCATGGCCTTCTTCTGCCTATTGTGAGATTTTGAGTAAGATGAGTGGCCATACAATGATTTTTTTAAAACTAAGATGGTCTCCTTGGCCGCATACGTGGTAATTTCCTATGAACTTAAAGATTAAACACATTTAAATGCATATAAACTAATTCATGATGATAAGAATTTAAATTAATTCCTTCCTGCCTTGTTTTGACAATAGTAATTTATTTTTCTTATAATGTACTTATAAATCTCCACAAAGCATTTATTTGATGATTCATATAGTGGTCTGCATATTTAAAGTAAGGCAGCTAGCATAAGTGGGTGTAAGAAAGTAAAAGAGAATTAGAAGGGTATTTTGAATAGGATTTTTATTCAAGCTAGGAATCTTAAGTTCCATGGAAAAAAAATTGGTTTACTTGTAGTTTATTTTTAATATTGTTAAATCTTTGCATTTTGTGTCTATGTCAAGCAAAATAAGCTTTTTGGAAATTATTTTCCTTTTGTTTTCATACGGACATTATTCTAAGGTCTGGATCACTATAGAGGTCATAGGATAATAATTAGTGTTTGTAGATATTTTATGAAGGTTCATATGCTAGCATAAGGGATGTGAGAGAATTATTGGTGGGAAGCCCCGTTATACTTGCAAGTCTAATGGAATCATTTATGTAGCTCTCTGCTCTATTTGTGAATGTTTTTCTATAGGGATGACAAGTAGAACTTTGACAGAGTGAGGTAAGGAACATATTTATGCATGAAAAAAATGGAAATAATTATGTCCTTCCATATCACTGTTGCAGTAATCTTTATCTAAGGGATCTCCTGCCAAAGGCAGCCCACCGTCTGGCTAGTGTACCAAACTTATTAGTTCTTATAGGCATTGTATGTCTCATGTATGCTCCCCATGCAAGGCGTAGGACATAAAGGTGATGTATGGATGCACACACTCAGAACTTCATCACCAGTCTGGATGCCATTGTTGAATGTTGGTCTGAATGCCCTTCAGCTGTGCTGGATACCAAGCTGTGTTTTCAGATAAGTGCCCTGTTGGGGTTTCTTTTCTTTTCCTCTTTCTCTTTTTTGTGGTTGTTTTGTTCATGTTATCTAGAAAGGGAAAATGTCAATGTGGGAGGCAGATTCCCCATAAAGACTGTCATGACCAAGGTCTCTACTGTTTGGGTGCTTCTCATGATCATACGCAGTGCTGTATCTGCCATGCATTTGTGCCTAAGAGCCTTAGTAGTCTTCTCTCCTCTTTGTCCATATACTTGGAGAACCAACTTCATAAGTTGTTGGCTCAAGGTGCTGTGGTGGAATCCTGTCATCCTGAGGCCAGCTGTCTGTCAAGAAGAAAGCCAAAAACTTTAGGTCTGATGGGACTACTGTCCAGTCTCCCCCGGATGTCTCTCTTGAGGCTGGTGAAAGCCCAGAGGACATCCAGTGGTTGCTTCAGATTCCTCTGTTGCTACCCTGTCTAAACCAGCGGTTTTTCGCATGTCCTCAGAGGCTTTTTAAATATCTGTGCCTGACACTGAGGGGGAACCTCGTCTCATTATATCTGAAGGTCTGACCTTCCGAGGGTGTTTTATGCGGACAGCCTACAGAAAAAGAAACAAAAGCAAAGCAAATTTCCCCTGTTGTTAAGGATCCCCAAAGTGAATGTCAGGATGTGATGGCCTTGAAACCTTCTCATGGGGTCTCTGTTCCTGCTACTCCCTGGTGTTCTACTCCACTCAGAAGACCTAGAGAATTTGATTCCAATGATGAAGACCTAGACTTGGGGGAAGAATCTTTGGATTACTCTCCTCAAATCCCTTCCCCCTTGGACTGCATTTCAGAGGGGGAAGAGGATTCCATAAGCCCAGATTTACCTCTGGAAGAGTTCTCCTTTGGGGATAGCATTGACCATATGATGGATCATTTTAAGTCAGATTATTTTCAAGTCCCTGTGTTTCAGAAAAGATATTATGAGCTCCTACAGATGGAGTTTCCCAAGCATCTGCTTTTCCTCCTGTTCTGACTGCCCTTCTGGATACTTTATCAGCAGTGTCTCTAGGCCCTGACTCTCAAACCCTGCACCTGAGAAACCAGATAGATTCTATAAAGTGCCTGAGGAGTTCAATTTTCTTTATAATTTTAAGTGAGATTATTTTCAAGCCCCTGTGTTTCAGAAAAGATTATATGAGCTCCTACAGATAGAGTTTCCCAAGCCATCTAATTTTAAGTGAGATTATTTTCAAGCCCCTGTGTTTCAGAAAAGATGATATGAGCTCCTACAGATGGAGTTTACCAAGCCATCTGCTGTTCCTCCTGTTCTGACTGCCCTTCTCGATACTTTATCAGCAGTGTCTCTGGGCCCTGACTCTCAAACCCTGCACCTGAGAAACCAGATAGATTCTATAAAGTGCCTGAGGAGTTAACATTTCTTTATAAATGCCCTTGTGTAGTGTCAGTTTCCTCTGACAAACCATCCAAGTTATTGCCATCTGATAAGCTGCTGCTTTCTGATAAGGATAGTAGGGCTGTGAAAAGGCTGGGCAAGAAAGTGTACACTCCACAACTGTATCCTTTGTGGCCATCAACCACCAGACTCATATGACCAGGTATGTCTTGTCTGTCCTTTCTCAGATTTCTAAGGTGGTTTCTGGCCTGCCTAACTTTGGAGAAGGCTTCGGCTCTCTTCCTGCTGGGCTGTACATCTCAAGTTGCACACCACTCCATCAAGTGCAGCTATAATACAGCTGATGCCTGTACCAGGGCTGCTGCCTTTGGTTCAGATATGAGGCAGCATTCTTGACTTCTTCTTCAGGCCTTGCCTAATGAAATTAAGGCCGGACTTTTGGATGCATCTTTGGGTAATACAACTCTCTTTGAATGTGTTGCTGATGAACTTTTCAAGTCTCTCCAAAACAAGGGCAAAACCTTGCAGGAGCCAAAACATATTTTTGTTTCTCCTATTCCCAAATTTCAGAGGAATTATCCCTCTAAGTCTGCATTTGTTTGTAGGCAATCTTGCTCTCCTTATTCTAGGCATGTGCCTCCTACTAAGTCTTCTCAGACTCCTGCCTCCCAGAAACATGCTTTCCAGGACAAGACAGGTTCTGTTTGACAGTTTGAGTCCTCCTTCCCTTGGTCAAGTTCCCTTGTCCCTCCGTCTGTCCCTGTCTCTTCCAAATTGGCTATGACTCACTTCAGACTCTTGGGTTCCATCCATTATCTGTTAAGTATATTTCATGGTTTGGAAGCCTCCTCTTCCTTTTTAGGAATTCCTCAGCCTCCTTGGGAACAGCTGCCTAATTTTCCAGAGGTTCTTCACTCTCTTGTGGATCAGGGCACCATTCATACCATGCCTCCTACCCAAGTGGGGAATGGGTTTTATTCCAGGATGTTTTGGTTCCATGAAAGGAGGGCCCATGGAGACCAGTTCTGGATCTTTCCAGGCTGAGCACCTTCCTCAAGATCCTTTCCTTTCAGATGGTATCTCTGCAGACATTATTTCCAACTCTTTTACACCCAGGCCTTTTTGGTATCTCTGGATCTCAAGGATGAATAACTTCACATCCCCATTGCTTTTTTTTAAATCTTTTTATTCATTTCCAAAAACAAGAAAACATGAATGCAGGTTATTTATGACAATGAAGTATTTACAAATTATTTAAAAAGGTAGGCTAAAACCTCTAAACAGATATCAAACATTAAAACCAAAATAAAGTATTTACAAGGGTGTCTATTGTTGACATATAATTGACTTTTTATACAATTGTTTCCTGATTATAATCTGCTGCAGTCATTATTCTCCAGTATTTCAGTTACTTTTTGCCATGCTACGTATAATGATGTAGTTCTTTCAGTTCTTCCTTTAATAGTGTTCATTTCCAATTGCGATACTGCTGACACCATATTCATGAATTGCTTAAAAGTTGGAGAAGCTTTGGATTTCCAGTTTGATGTAATGTTCTTACTTGCAATAGCTAGGGGAGTCCATAAGATTACATATTTTGTTCTTGGCACACAGTCAGGTACAGGTGCATTAAACAAAATAATAGATTTGGAAATCTGGAATTTATCATTGAATACCATTTGCAGAAAATAATTTATTTTATCCCAGTATGGTTTAATCAAATAGCATTCGTATGAACATATGTTGCCAGTCTGCTTTTATTGATAAATCACATCTCCAGCAGCCAATATTTTTCTTAAACATAAGTTCCATTTTATGAGGGGTTACATAAGATCTGTGTATGAATTGCCATGTAAAAAGTCTCCAATGTAATGAAAGTGATGTCTGCTTTGGAGAGAGAAGAATTAGTTTTTAATCTTTGTCATTTGGCACATGTCCATTAACTGATCTATAATAATTCCATATTTTGTCATTATTATGCATTTTTATTTTTTTGTTTGTTTTATAAATAGATGATAAGTATCCCTTTCCAGTAATGGGTTGATTCGTTAGTAATATTATATGTTCTATAAGGTTAGGAACATTTTGTCTTACTGATGGTTGCATTGTTTCTTGTTTGCTTAATATATACTGTCTTAATTCTTGTACATGTAACCACAAACTATCTTCCATATTTAATTTCTGTTTAATCTGGTCTATTGTCAGAGGTTTTCCAGAGTTTAGCAATTGATGCCAATATATTAATCCCTTTTCTTTAAGCATGTTGACTACTTCCATATTAAATGTTATTATATTACCTTGTGTGTACGCTACTGGATATAAAAGAAATGACCACGCTTTAATATCAGGATTGCTATTAATAAGATTTTGGAAATTTTTTAATGTATAAGTAATGTATTTGGAACTTGTATTTTTATTCTTATGTATCATCATATATTCCTTCATCAGCCATAGAAAATTGTTTGGTATGAAATCTGTATACTTATTTGCTACTACAAATCCTGATTTTAACCAGATTCTCTCATGAACTAGCTTCCATTTTGATGTATATTTTGTATTTAGCCATAATGATATTGTTTTAATAATGGATGAATGCAAATATATTTCTATGTCTGGTAAACCTATGCCACCTATATCCCAATCATCTAGATGATACTTTATATCTATCCTTGGTTTTTTTGGATACCATAGGAATCTTACCATTAAATCATTTAATTGTTTTAGGTGCGATTTAGCTGGTGGCAAAGAACAAGCTTGTATGACATAAAGAATTTTTGGAAATATGATCATTTTAATTATATAAAGCCTATCTTCCATTGAAAAGAAGAATTTATTCCATCTTTGTATTAGATTTTTAATATGATTTAAGGTCTCTTTATAATTTGTTTCAATTGTAGTATCTAGATTGTTAGTTATTATAATTCCCAAGTATTTAATTATATTATCGGTAGAGATATATTTATTGTATTTTTTATTTAGATCTTTTTATTAGTATTTATAAGCAATACATTTGTTTTGTTCTCATTAAATTTAAGACTTGAAAAGTTTTGAAAGTTTTGAATTGAGTCCCATAATGCTTTTAAACTGCTATTATTATTTTTTAAGGTAATTAAAATATCATCAGCAAAAGTTGAATTTTAAGCTCTAGGCTGTTGTCTAGTTGTATTCCTTCAATATTTTTATCCATACGTATATTATTTGCTAAGGGTTCAATGACTAGTGCAAACAATAACGGAGAAAGAGGGCAGCCTTGTTTTGTGCCCTTAGTTATTTTAATAGATTTAGACAGACAAGATCCCAGTTTTATATAAGCCAATGATTTTTCATATAATGATTTTATTAACAAAGTGAAGTTGTTTGAGAAGCCATATTCTTCTAAAACTAACCACAGATAATCCCAGTTCGCTGAATCAAATGCGCTATTTATGTCTAAGCTAATAACATTCATTTTGTTTTTTGTGACATTTATATAATCAATTAAGGAAAGAATTCTTTTAATGTTGTCATAAGTGTTCCTATCTTTTATAAAACCTGTTTGATCCTCCTCTATCAAAAGTGGTAGTAATTGTTTTATTTGAGCAGCATGTATTGCCATAAAAAATTTATAATCTATATTAAGAAGTGAAATGGGTCTGTATGATGAACATTCACTGGGATCTTTATTTTGTTTCAGAATTGGTGATATTAACGTGTACTTCCAAGAAGGAGGAATGTCTTTGCCATTTTTAACTGACGTAAAGACATTCAATAACAACAGCAAAGCCTCATTTGATAGTAATTTAAACATTTCTGGGGTGATATTATCTATACCTGGAGCTTTGTTTAATTTTAGCTTATTTACTTCAGCTTTAAGTTCTGTCATTGTTATTTGTTTATCTATTAGTTGTACCTGCTCCTCTAATAACCTAACTTTAACATTGTTTTTGAGAAAAGCTTTCAATGCTGAATGTGTTTCTGTTTTCTCATTTTGATTATTAAGTTTATGAAAAAATAGCCTAAAAGCTTCTAGTATTCCTTCTAAATCAGATACTTTCTTTTTGGTTTCTATATTATGTATTTCCTTGATTTGATTTGTTTTAATAATCTTTTAGTCCTATTTGCTATTCTTCGTTGGTTTTAGGGTTCATTGAATAGTAACATAGTTTAATTTTTCTAAGTTGTTCATTGTTTTGTGGTGTAGCGTCTCTGAGTATTTTTATTAGTATCTTCTAGTTCTTTTATTAAGTTGGTGTTTCCATTTTGAATATCAAGCTTTAAATTATCTACTTTTGACTGTAATTCCATTAATTCCTTATTCCACTGTTTTTGTTTATTTTATACCATCCCACCGCTCTTCCATATAGGTATGCTTTCAATGCATCCCATATATATATTTCAGATACATCTTTTGTAAGACTGATATCTAGGAATGTTTGTGTCTCTTTAATATAAAATTCCTTGAAATCTTTGAGATTTGTTATGTAAGATGGTATTCTTGTTACTGATATCCTTCTCTTGAAACATAAGTCTATCTCAAACGTTATGGTGTTATGGTCCGAAAATGGACATGAAATTGTCTTGACTTTATTTAATTTAGAGGTTAAATCCTTTGTTATGTACACTCTATCTATTCTAGAGTATGTATTATGTCTATGGGAAAAATGTGTAAAGAATAGTGAATCTGGGATAGCATACTCATTTATGTCAACTATATTAAAAGTTTCAACAAACTCAGATAACTTTGTTAAAGGTGATCTCTTACGTGTAGTTTTAGTATTTGTGTCAGTTTCTTTTATAATGTAATTGAAATCTCCAGCTATGATTAAATTGCCTTTGATATATTGTACAATGTCTTCTAAGTGTTGTTTGGCCACTCTAACACCTAGTCCTGGTATCCAATAAATATTCACTAATGTATATATCATTTCATTGATAGATATTGTCACTAGACAAAACATTCCTGAGTTGTCATGGAACGTGTTTATGATTTTAGGCATTAAAGTAGTGTTTTTCCACAAAATTGCTACTCCCCTTTGCTTCTGATTATAGGTGGAACTTACTAGTATTGTATAATTTTTATTGTTTATTTTATTTATGTCTTCCTGTGTAAGGTGTGTTTCCTATAAAAATACTAGTTGCGCTTCACATAGCTTTAAATATCTATAAAGACTTCCCCTTTTGCAGCTATTATTTAAACCATTTACATTAAGAGATATGCATTTTGCAATTGGATTTATATTAGCTTTGCTTTTATCCATATTAATATACTCGTAACAATGTGTAGATGTGTGTACATGAAGAGAATGACTTGTTCTTTCTTCTTCCAACAGTATTACAATAGATTATAGACACCCAATAAAAGTAAATTACAAGCTCATAACTGAGAACAATATAAGATAAATAACCACCAAACCCCTCCATGAGAAAAAACATCTCATCCTTGAATAATCTAATCATTCAAGCGATCTCTCTAAGTCTGCATTTCAGCATCCTCCCCCGGCCCCGCCATATGGTAGTTTTATAATGAAAAGTATCTTACATATCTTTTAAGTATACATGTATCTGTCTTTACAGATTACTTAAATAGAGTCTTTATCTATTTTTAATATTTTATAAAACACTAAGGCAACACAACTATACATAGATTTAATACTTAACTATTTGGTTTTGTTTAAATTGTAAAGGAAAATCTTTTATTTTAATATATCTTTGTGTAGCAATAACGGTTATGCATCTTAAAAATAATATGCTTGCTGTCTATCTCCCTTATAGTGTGAGTGGCATTCATAGGTATCAAATTTATTGTAATGGTCTACCTATATATATATATATATATATATATATATATATATATATATATATATATATATAAACATATATATATATATACACACACACACATATATATATATATATATACACACACACATATATGCATACATAAAAAAAAAAAATGTTAAGCATTATATGCATCAGTTAACCATGCCACAAGTTGATTAAATCAGAAAGTATCCGTAACAATGAATATAACGTTACATTTGTATTGTCATTTATCAGTAATCTTATAGTTTTCTTTTAATTCAAAAGTCATATTTTAGTGGTATGAATGCTACTAATTTGTTTTTGGCATTGGTATTATATAGTTTAATACTATATTTCTTAGCAATTCCTATATATTTATTAGTGCTACTGGCATATTTCATCGCTAGTGTACCACATATGTCAAATAGCAACTCATACTCCTTATGATATTACAGGATTTATCTGCAGCGTTATAACTGTAAGGTTGGAAAATATGAGAAGCAAAGTAGGCTTTAAATATGCTATAACACAATTGTTTGGTACTTATTACTGTCAACTCTTCTACATACACAGGAAAAGATAACCTTATATGACCATCAACCATTTTCCTTCATTTTTCTCTTCATCCTTCTATTCTCCATTTTTAATAAATATTTGTTCCTGTTGTGGCTTCTTTGAATTTAGTGAGGGTACTCCATATCATATTATAGATAATATACAACGTTCAAACAAAGAACATGCCCAATATAGAGCCATATTCTTAACTCAAGTGGTCCACACCATATATTTATAACACTGCAGTCAGAAATATACTAATGAATATGCAATAACTAGCAGCTTTGCAGCATGTGTGTGTCTCTAACAAGTACATACCTATAGGATATTAAAAAGAATAGATAGCACGCTCTTGTTTCATAATTAACAAATGCACACAGCCTGGTATTTACTTTCATAGACAGAAATTAGACCTGTTACTTATATGCATATCAGGTACCAACAGCAATATGTTAGTAAATGCCTATGCTGTTCAAATCATATTTTAATGCTGATTGATATGAGATGTAGCTGACAATGGCTTTAACATTTGTGATGTTATATAATATGTATTCAGTATTATGAGTAAAAGAATGTTGCATGTCTATTTGCAATCTAAGGTTCAAGGCTGATCAATTTAGACATACAAGACAAACTCTTTAGCCTTGGTTATATAATGGGAGTTACTGTGTCTCTACACAACCATTCATTTTCAGTGAGGATGTTCAATATTAATATAACTTGCCTTTAATAAAAGCATACTTATAATTCAGCAGTTCTTTCCTATATATATATATATATATATATATATATATATATATATATATATATAACAATATCATAAGCAAGACTGAGATTTTTCTTGCTCATTACTGCTTAATGATTGTGCTACTTGAACAATTTAATATTTACAGAGTATCTTGATAATTAAACAGCAACTCCTTTTTACCCTTAAAATGCCTAATAACACATAGCTACATTCATGAACCTTAATTGACTTACTATCCTTAAGGTTGAGTACACTAGCTGCAGTGTGTTTACAAATATGTTATATAGTTCCAGTCAAGGACTTAAATATATTAAATTTTTATAAAATTAAGTTAAATTATAGTAATTTACGTGGGTGATCTTATCAGAAAAGATTATACTAAAGTCTGTATGTGTTAACTATTCATACAGTTTCTTCCAAGTGATATACTTCTTTTTAAGCTTTGTGTGCTGTTTATGTGTACAATTCAAAATGAATAACAAATATTACAATATAATAAAACGCCATGCATGTGTTGATACCTTCTAAATTCATTAGGTACTTCAGTGTACTTTTAATATTTGTTAAAACTGTAAAAGCACTTTGCCATCTCATAAATAGTGTGCTGGTTACTTTAAGTAACTTAGGAGCTGACACCATACCCATACTGTCTTGTTTTAGTGCTGACATCACTCATGACTGTTTACTTTCATTTTGTGCTGTTAGAAGGTTTAACACACTGTAATGGATTCTAACTGAAGAACCTTCATTCAGGGGTGGTAAAATAAGAGTTCCCAGCTCGTGACCATGGCGGGAAGACAAAAACAAAGTAAGTGAAGTTTTTAGGGCTTTTTTTAAACTGAACACCAGCTCATTAAACTTCTACTAGTTTTCTTAACATTAAGGGCAGATATACAAGCCAAACAGTTGTTTGTTAGTGAAAAAGGCACTTTTAGCATCAAAGAATAGATAATTACTTTTCAAGGCACTTTTTGACAGTTATTACCATCAGTTTTTATATATTATTATGTGTATTAAATACATCAGTTTAGATATTTCATGCAGCTTAGTGTAAATAATATAAAAAGGAATCATGCTCATTTAAACACACCACATTAATATGTCAGTGTAAATACATCATATTCTATACTAGCAGTAAAAGGCAGGTAATTTATAAATGAACTATCTAAACATCATTTAGAGTTAGAAAAATCATGACTGTAAGTATTTACACTGTAATGTTACCTTGCTTTCTTTAGGGTTGTTTCCTTTTGTTATAAAATGTCCTGCTTATCTTGTATTTATATTGTTTCAAAGACTGACATGTGTAAAGCATGAATGCTTTCAAAGAACTTTTTTGCCTTACAGAGCAAATAGAAGACAATAATGTTTGTGTTTTTCATATGTCTTTTATCGTTTCTTCTTCTTCTTGTCAGCAGTGCTCCATTCATTTTTTTCTAAGTGACGCTTAACCCCAAATTGGGAGAAATCCATTTATTCCACATTATCCAAGGTTTTATTAGCTGAAAGATAAGAAACTGTTGCTTGCAGAGTGTCGAAAGTTTTAGGACCTTCAGTAAAAAATATTTTTATTCTTGCAGGGAACAGCAAGTGGACTTTAAGTTGTCTTGTTTTCAATTCCTTTATCAGAGGGAGACATTCTTTTCTTGCAGTTATAACTCCAGCAGAATAATCATTATCAAATCTGATTATATTGTCTTTGTATTTAACTGGAGAAGTTGACCATGCTGTTTTTTAAAATAAGTTCCTTGTCCTGTGATGAAAAAAACTTTACTATTATTGATCTCGGGTGATTTTTTGATTTGATGCTTGATGAAGCAGCTCTTAAGGATCTGTGGGCTCTTTCAATTCCATAAGAAAGAGCTTCAGGCAATTTTAAAACTTCTGGTAACCAGGTAGTAAGGAAAGTCACCATGTTATCTCCCTCTGTTTTCTCTGGTAGCCCATAGATACGAAGGTTATTTCGTCTGGACCTGTTCTCTAGATCCTATATTTTATTTTGTAATGAAGCATTTTGTTGTGATAAAAAATGTAGCTGAAGATCTTGGTCTGAGAGTCTGCCCTCAGTATCATTTAAGGATCTCTCTATGTCAGCTATTTGAGACTTCTGTTGCGTCTTTATCTCTTGTAGTTGCTGTATATGTTTTGTAGACCTCTCCTCAAAAGTGTCCAGTTTGGTATTCATTTTGTCAAATTTCACTGACAAGTCTTATATAGCATTTAATAAAGACTGTATCTCCTTTTTCATCATCTGGTCCTGTGTGGTATGCTTAGAAAAGCTCATTTTCAGTAGATTCAGATACCTTCCTTCTTGTTTTTGACAGGAAAAATAATGTTTAAAGCCAAATTTTTTGCACTGTAGACTTCGTGATATTAGTAGAAGTAATTCAACAAAATAGGTTTGTCTACAATATCTAGTTTTTAAAAATTCCTGTCAAATATCTTTTGAGTGCAGAGCTGAGAAAAGATGCTGCCAACCAGTCTACATCCTAGCCACACCACCCCATTGCTTTTTGAGAGTTTGAGGTATTCAGATGTTTTCCGGTCTAGACAATCTGCTTATTCTTGTTCCTTCCACCAGTTCTATGCTTCAGGGTCTCACGTTTACTACTGCCTTGTTAGAGTCTGGGGTTTACCATAAACTTCCAGAGGTCAGTTTTGGTACCTTCCCAGGATCATATTTTCCTTGGCTGCAGACTTTAGTTGGCTCCCATGCTGGCATTTCTGCCTGTCCCCAAGGCTCTGTCTCTAAATAACCTTTTGTCAATATCTAAGCAGCTCAGAACGCCATGAAGAACAACACTCCAAAGAAGCCTGAAAATATGCAAATACAACTTTTATTTTGTCAATTCCTTCTTCCTCTAGCATCTGTCGTAGCCAGTAAATTTCTCATACTGCTCAGGTTCGTGGCTTCCACCATTCCCATGCTCCCTGATGACAGGCTCCATATGAAGAAACTTCAGTGGTACCTTAAGTCAGTGTGGCTTCAGCACTGCCACCCCTGAAGTTTCCATACATTTTCTTCCCTGTCTCAAGCTCCAGCTTCAGTGGTGGATTCGACAACTTTCTCTCAACCCAGATCTTCCTTTTCAAGCTCCAGTTCCCACTCAGTAGCTCTTTCAGATGCCTCAGGCAAGGGTTGGGGTGCCTGTTATGGTCCCTGAAGATGTTCACTGTTGCAGTCATCACACTTGGGTTATCTGCCTGCAGGTAACCCTCAGTTGGCCCGAATACCAGTCTTGGGATTTCTGCATCAGATGGTTTTGCCTCTTCCATGACGTCAGGTCGTCAGGGGTATAAAACATGCAGCTGACGCCATTACATCAGTCCTTCTTGCCGTGGAGGAGCCTGAAGTAGAAGCAGTATGCAAGTGCTAGTCGGCCACTTCCTGAAATTTTCATTTTTCAAGTTTCAAACCTGAAGTCTTCTAAAACTAAGTACCCCGTTGGTGATCCTTTTTTCTTGCTCTAACCGATGTCAGAAAAGGTTAACAATTGTCTTGCCTGTGGAAAGCAAATACCTCTCAGAGATTTTCATTCTTACTGCATCACCTGTTTAGGCCCAGACCACGATGTCCCTCACTGCCGGTTTTGTGCCTTGTTTAACGCTCGAACCATTTGTAGTCGTGCTGTCTTTCTCGCTAAATTCTTTTGCCCTTGTTCTCCATATTCCGAAATGATAAGTCATCCGACTACCAATTTGAAAAAACGTAAAGATAAAGACAGAGACAGGCAGCATAGTTTCAAAACTGCCGACGACGTTTCCGTTAAGCTAGTCGCCAGTCCCCTGGTACTCAGTGAGGCGCATTTGCAGCCCCTGATGCCCACTTCTACAGATTTGCAGGCCTCTGCTAAGACCCATTCAGAGTCCAGTATGCTGTGAGATGTTTCTTCGACTATGGAACCTGCAGATGTCTCTACCTTGGATGGGTCCATAGCCACTGTGTAGGCACCGGCTTCTGAGGGTGTATTCCGACCTACCGATGTTCGTATTAAACCAACAACTTTGTTTTTAGCTAAAACTACTGAGTTTCTCAGGCCCAGAGTTTGCACTACGCCTAGAAAACTGATGACCAAAGCGCATGCTCAAGCTCCCATGCCACAAAAACAAATGCTTAGAATGGCTGAAGACCTTATTACTCTAATTAGGGGAAGCCAGCCTTCCCCTGCTAAAAGACAAAACATTGAGTTTCCTTCTGATTCTACAGACCAGGAGTCCGAAGACTCTGACCCTTCTGATTACCAGGACATATCTTTATCAACCAATGAGGATTCAGATGCAGAGCAATCCATTCCATCTGCCTCCCCTCCAGAAGATTTTTCTTTTAGTGAAACCTTGCATACCTGATTCTCACAAATTTCTCTAAGAATCCTACTGCGGATCCAGAGACTATTTCCCGGGGACCTAAAGGCATTAAAGCTACTACAGTCAAAAACCCTACCCCTTCAGACAGGGATTCAAGAGCCTTAGACAGATGGGGTAAGAAGGTATATACCTCTGCAACTCTTGCCATCAGACCTTTTTTATTGCCAGTTTCACATGTTGAAGTACCAGCAACATATTATGGAACTAATTAAACAAAAAATGGTGTTACTTCCAGATTGTGCAGAAAGTAAAGATTATCAAGAGTTAATGCATTCTTCAAACCAAGTTAGTAAACATACTTTGCAGTGTGGCTTTGATGCCTTAAAAGCATCTTGCAGGGCTGCAGTCACTGGGTCTGTACTGAGAAGGCATACTTGGCTGAAGGAACAAATCTTGCCAGTTCATGTCAAAGCAAAATTACTAGATGCTCCTTTAAGTCAGGAATGTTTGTTTGGCACCAAAGCAGAAGATGTTCTTAAAAAGATGGAGGAAAAAGCTAAATCTATGCAAACAGTCAGATTTCTTACAGGTGCAGCCACCTAGATTCAGTAGGCATTGCCCTTCTAAAAACTGGTCCTTTCCAGCCCCTCCCAGGTCTTCTCAGTCCAAACCCAGGGGAAACAGACCATCAAGACTACGGTCTCAGGGTATGCACAGATCTAAATAATGGAGTGGTCTCACCTCTAAAACAGTGGTAAGCCACCCCCTTATGGAAAACGTTCACAATTACTTGTGAATTATCCTTCCAAGCCATGCCCAGTTACTTGCACCCCTAGAGGAAAACTTGCCTTTCATGCAAAAAACTGGATGTCCATTACTCAGGACCGATGGGTCCTAAACATTGTATCCCAGGGATACAGATTCTACTTCCATTCCCTGCCAACCCCCTAGTTGGTTGCCAAACCTTCCTACAAACCAGTGGGCAGAGGCTCAAAAGCAAGTACTTTCCCTTCTCAATATCAGGGCTATTCAACCTGTTCCAATAGAACAAAGGGGGCAGGGTTTCTACGCCAGACTGTTCCTGGTGCCCAGAAAAGAGGGCTCTTGGCGCCCTATCCTGGATCTATCCATTCTCAACACCTTTCTGGTGGTCCCAAAATTCAAAATGCTTACACTGCAGCAGCTTCTCCCAATGCTAGCCAAGGATGCCTGGTTAGTCACCCTAGACTTAAAAGAAGCTTATCTGCACATCCCCATAAGGGAGTCTTGCAGGAAATATCTATATTTCAGGGCAGGTTCTATACACTATCAGTTCTCTGCACTTCCCTTTGGCTTATCTACTGCACACAGAATATTCACAAAGTGCCTGGCTTAAGCCATTGCATACTGCAGGCAGAGAAATATTCAAATTTACCCATATTTTGACAATTGCCTCATTCAGGCGGACAGTCAGGAATTGCTACTTCAGCACCTGGCATTTGTAAAAAGACTCCTAACTTCACTGGGGTACACCATCAATGAAAAGAAATCTCAACTGGTGCCCAGTCAAAAATTGTATTCCTGGGAGCAAGCTTGAACACAACTTCCCAGATGGCATTCCGCATACCAGAAAAGCAGGTCTATTTGACAAACTACTTCAAACTAATGGCCACCACAACCCAGCTGTCTGCAAGGAAAATACTGCAAGTCCTAGGGTTTATAGTCACATTCTGATAATTCCATATGCAAGACTGCATATGAGGAAACTTCAGTGGTACTTAAAAAGTCTCTGGTGTCAACATTCTCAGGACCTGGAAACAGTGATTCCTATCATATCTTGTCTAAGGGCAGAGTTCCTTTAGTAGGCAGAAGCATGCAACCACAACAAGGGACTGCCTTTCACTCAACCCCTCGCTGCCCAAACCCTGACAACAGATGCATCAGACTATGCATGGGGGGCTCACATGGCAGGCAAATGCATTCAAGTCAAATGGGGCCCAGGACAAATTCTCCTACATATCAATCAAAAAGAGATGCTAGCTGTACAGAATGCTCTGACAGCCTTCAGGCACCTAATCCTTCCAGGACAGCTCCTGATAAAGACAGGCAACACCACAGTTATGTGGTACATAAACAAGCAGGGGGGATCCCATTCTTACCCACTCTGCAGGTTAGCCGTGGCCCTATGGAACACAGCCTTGAGCAACCAAGTGCACCTACAAGCTCAATTCCTGCCAGGCAAACAAAATTCACTGGAAGATGACTTAAGCAGAAATCTACTGGACCCACACGAGTAGAAATTGGAGCCCAACTCATTCAAAATTCTAATCCAGAGGTGGGGGACACTGGAGGTGGACCTCTTTGCCTCCCCCAGGAACCCCCAATTGAGTAAATTCTGCACCAGGAACCCTCACACCAGGGCCTGGAAGGTGGATGCCCTGTCCTTCGCATGGGAAAATCTCCCAATTTATGCCTTTCACCCTCTGCCCCTCCTTTCAAAAGTGCTACTCAAGATCAAACAAGACAGGCCAAGGGCAATCCTTATTGCCCCAGACTGGACACCCTAGCATTGGTACCCACTCCTGTGCAGTCTGACAGCAGTGCCACCATGGCAACTACAGCTCACACCTTCCCTGCTGTCTCAACAGGAGGGACAGGTTTTGCATCCACAGTTGCAAACCCTGAACCTTGCAGCCTGACTTATCCCCTGAATACACCACCAGCAAACCTCAGCAAGCAGGTGCTGGATGTCATCCTTGAGGCCAGAAGGCCTAGTACTAGGAAATCCTATGCTGAAAAGTGGAAAAGATATTGTTCTTGGAATCAGTCTCAATGAAAGGACACAGCTGTGCCCTTTTTTACCTCAAATCCTTGATTACCTAGCAGAGTTGCTCCACAGAGGCCTTTCTCCTCCATTAAAATTCATGCCTGTGCTATTTCAGCTCATTATAATACTGAGCCACCTCTCTTTTCTCATCCTCTCATCAAACAGTTCCTGATAGGGGCTAACAATTTAAGGCCCCCTAGGAGAGCTCCCGCCCCTGCCTGGGACCTTAACTTTGTACTGGAAAAGCTCACCCTCCCACCTTTTGAACCTGCTGCTTCAGCAGTTAAAATTCCTCTCTTGGAAAACAGCTTTGCTTGTAGCCAGTACTTTAGCAAGAAAAGTGTCTGAGTTACAGGCACTAATGACTGTGGAGTCCTTCATTATTTTCCATGCTGACAGGGTTTCCAGCAAGAATTAACCCATCATTTATGCCTAAGGTGGTATCCAGTGTGGCTCTAAACCAATCCATACATTTGCCAACCTTCTTCCCTAATCCTCAGAATAAAGGAGAAAGGATCCTGCACTCATTGGACGTGCACAAACAGCTCAGGTTCTACCTTGACAGGACTAAACCTTTCAGAAAATCTGACCAGCTGCTAGTCAGCCTTGCTACAGAGGCAGAGGGCAAGGCCATTTCAAAACAAACTATTTCCAAATGGATAGCACACTGCATCCATTTCTGCTACAAGCACAATGGAAAACCTACCCCACAGGGGATCAGAACACATTCCACTAGGGCTACTTCCACCTCTTCAGCATTTCTCAGGGGAGTCCCTACCAGGGACATCCTGGAAGCTGCAACCTAGAGTTCTGTACACACCTTCACCATTACCAGCATTACCACCTACCTATTTTTTTCTAAACCCAGAGCTGGATTTGCTACAGCAGTCTTACAAGGCCTGCTAGCCAGCCCTAACACTTCTTGACTGCCTTTACTCTTCCTCAGCTTTGGGAATCTACCCAAGTGTGATGACTGCAACAGTGAAACATGAAGAACATAGTACAGTTGTGTACACTTACCATAAATGTAGATGTTCGAGTGTATTCACTGTTGCAGTCCTGGTTTCCCTCCCTCCACCCCCCTGGTATTCTCTAGCCTTTCTACCTATCCTCTTTATGGCCATCTCTTATGGCAGTGGTATTTACTTTTTACTGGGGGGTGTTCCACACCATATAACAGCTTCCTATTTTGGGGGCTCCTGATATTTGGGGCAAGAAAAACTGATGTAATGGCATTGGCTGCACCCCTGACAACCTGACGTCATGGAAGAGGTGAAAGCATCCGACACAGAAATCCCAAGACACTGGTATTCAGGCCAACTGAGGGGCTACCTGCAGGCAGATAACCCAAGTGTGATGACTGCAACAGTGAATACACTCAAACATCTATATTTATGGTAAGTGTACACAACTGTACTTTTCAAGGTCTGGTGCCTCCTCATCAGAGGTCAGACCACATCAGCATAAAGGAAACGAGGGCTCTGCTTCTTGCTGTGCAAGCCTTTTATTCCCTCTTTCATCTAAGGCCCCTCAAAGTTTTCACAGACAATACCACAGTGATGTGATATGTTAACAAGCAGGGAGGCACAAAATCCTTTCTTCTTTGCAGACTTGTTCTTCAGGTCTGGGATCTAGCTATCCTGTATCAAGTGATTCTTCAGGCAGTTTACATTCCCTCGGGGCTCAGTCTAGTGGCAGACTCTTTGAGCAGGTTCAGCACGCAAGCTCATGAATGGATACGTCACAGAGATGTGTTCGTGGACATTGTCCATTGGTGGGATATTCCACATTTAGATCTTTTTGCTTCCCCTCTGAACAGACACTTCCTTTATTCTGTTCCAGAGTCTCAAGTTCTCTGGCTTGGAAGTGGAAGGCTTGTCTTTTCCTTGGAAGGGGATGTTTCTGTATGCTTTTCCGCTGTTTCCTCTGTTTCCTCTGTTATCATGAGTTCTGCACAAGATCAGGCAGGACTCTCCCAAAATGTTGCTAGTGGTTCCTTTTTGGTCCAGACAGCATTGGTTTTCCCTTCTTTCTCACTTGGCCAGGGGCAATCATCACAAGTTACCTCATCGGGTGGATCTTCTCACACAAGGCAAGGGGTCTCTCATCCATCCTCATTTGTCCACTCTTTAAATGACACTGTGGTCAGTAAGGTTTTGATCCTATTTAGGCACCTGTTTTCCCAGGATGTGCCTCGGGTTCTGCCAGGAAACCAGTACCAGGAAATCATATATGCCCAAATGGAAGACATTTTCTGTCTCGTGCCTTTCTCACCATAGGAGTCCCTATTTGTGGAGATTCCTCTGGTTCTCTCTTATTTGTCTGATTTGCTCCATCCTGGGTTGGTGTATTCTTCACATAAAGCTCACCTGTCAGCAATTTCTGCTTGACTGCCCTTGACCCCTCCTCTGGCTTGTAGATTTGAGGTCAAGCAGATGTTCTTCATCTCACATTGCTGCAGTCCTTACACTTGGGTAGTCCGCTGTCCTCGGTCGGCCCGAATATCAAAGTATAAGGCTGATGTCGGTCAGGGCGCATTTGACTGACATCAGGACGTCAGGGTACAAATGCGCATGACCGACGTCATATCCTCAGTCTTTTTTTGCCGCATGGTCCGATGCAGAAGCAGCATTGCAAGTGCCGGTTGGCGTTCTGAGATTTTTCGATTTAGAAGTTTCAGACCGAGTTCAAAGTTGGCTAAGTACCCCGTTGGGGAATATTTTAGTTTTTTCTTGCCTCAGTCATTTACCGGATGTCAGAAAAAGTTAATAATTGCATTTCTTGTGGGAAACAGATACCGCATAGAGATTATCATACTTTGTGTATTCCTTGCTTAGGGCCTGAGCACGACGTTGTTGGCTGTCGCTCTTGTGCTAGATTTAATAAACGCACTATAAAGAGAAGGTTGGATTGTGCCAGGTTAGTCTTTGGGAAATGGTGCAACTATAAAATGCCGTTGGATGCTCCGACGCCCGCTTCTTCGAAGAAGCGCAAGGACAAGGCAGTTAAGCCTAGGCTAGAAGAACCGTCTGTACCGGACGCCGGTTCTTTAGAGGTGTCGGTGGAACTGGTGGCTCCACCGGAGGTTTCTTTGTGTTCCCAGGGTGAGACCTTATTATTGCAAGATGTGGCCTCTCAGGAGACTAGTCAGGCTGAGGGGGCTTCTCATGTTACTATACTCCCCTCCCTTCCTAAGGTGGCTAGGCCCCCTCCTTCTGTTTCAAAGGCTTCTCCCAGGGGCAGGCCAGGTTTAGCTTCAATTGGTGTTACCCCTAGCTCTTCAGGTACTGTGCCCAAGAAGCATATGCTTAAAATGGCAGAAGATTTGATTACTTTGATTAGGGGTTCTATGCCCCCTCCTGGTAAGAGACCTAGGGTGGAGCCTGAGCTGGGGGGTTTTGAGCAGGCTTCAGATGTTTCAGAGTCTTCGGCTGAAGACTTGCAGGAGTACTCTCCTTATTCTGATTCTGATGTGGATGATTCTACTTCTTCTGCTACTCCTCCTGAGGATTTTTCTTTTTCAGAAACTCTTCATTCCATGAGGGAGCATTTTAAGTGGGAAGGTCAGGACTTCTCTGATTCCAGGAAAAGGCTTAGGAATTTCTGTTTTACCCCAGCATAGGCCTTTGGCTATACCTCCTGTTTTGGATGTAGTGGAAGATGTTTTACAGAAGCTTCTCTTAATCCTGATTCTTTGCCTCCTGCTCCTGTTAAGCCGGATAGGTATTACAGGGTGCCTGAAGCTCATAAGTATCTTTTAAGAGTCCTAGGGCAGACCCAGAAACTGTTAGCCAGGGGCCTAAAGGTGTTAAGGCTTCTGTTGTTAAGAATCCGGTTCCTGCAGACAAGGAGGCTAGGGCCTTGGATAGATGGGGAAAGAAAGTCTATACTTCTTCCACTCTTGCTATGAGGGCTCTGAATTGCCAGTTTCACATGTTGAAATACCAAAACTATCTCCTTTCACTATTGAAGTCTAAGGTTGATGCTCTGGCAGTAGGTATTGATTGTAAAGAGTTGCAAGATTTAGTGCATGTTTCTGAACAGGTGGGTAAGCATTCTTTGCAATGTGGTTTTGATGCTGTACAGGCCTCGTCTAGGGTGGCTGCCACTGGGTCAGTTCTTCGCAGGCACGCCTGGCTGAGGGATCAGAATTTGTCTGAACATGTTAAAACAAGGATTTTAGATGCTCCTTTACAATCTGATGTGTTGTTTGGTCCTCCTGTTGAGACAGTTTTAAAGAAAATGGAAGACAAGGCTAAGTCTATGCAGACTGTTAAAGATTTTTTGCAGGTCCAGCCTCCAAAGTTTAGTAGAAATTGGCCTACTAAAGGGTGGACGTATCCTTCTTATGATTCACAGTCTAGGGGTAGATCTAGACGTGGTAAGGGCAGAGCCCAGGGCTCTTTCAGGCCTAGAACAGGGAATTCTCCTGCACAGGCTTCGGGCGAGGGCAGGGGTCAGTCCTTTCGTAAGCAGACCCAATGACCTACCTTTTCAGCTGCCAGAGCCTGCTCGTCTGGCAGCACCTTTGGGAGGAAGGTTGGCACTTTTCAAAGAAAATTGGAGTTTAATTACCCAGGACAGATGGGTATTGGATATCATACACCATGGCTACAGGTTTTATTTCCATACCTTGCCTCCTTTCAAAGGCATGCCAGACGTTCCTCCTCAACAAAGAATAGAGGCTCACAAACAGGTTTCTCTGTTGCTCCAACTAGGGGCCATACAGCCGGTCCCTCTGCCAGAAGTGGGCCTAGGATTTTATTCTCGCCTGTTCCTAGTACCAAAGAAGGGGAACACGTGGAGACCAATTTTGGATTTGTCTATCCTCAACACTTATCTGGACATTCCCAAGTTCAAAATGTTGACGTTACAGCAGCTTTTACCTCTGCTGGGCAAAGATCATTGGATGGTAACTTTGGATCTCAAGGAGGCTTACCTTCATGTTCCTATCAGACTAAGTTGCAGAAAGTATCTGCGTTTTCGAGCTGGGACTTCTCACTATCAGTTCTCTGCATTGCCCTTTGGCTTATCTACTGCACCCAGAGTGTTCACGAAAGTTCTGGCTCCAGTAATAGCTTTCTTCAGACTAAAAGGAATACAGATCTATCCTTATTTGGACGACTGCCTAATTCTGGCTCAAGGAAGAGAAGAGCTTCTTCATCATTTGGAATATGTGATAGCAGTGCTAAGATGCCTAGGGTATTCTGTGAACGAAATAAAGTCCAGTCTAGTACCCTCTCAAGACATGTGCTTTCTGGGTGTGAGACTGAATACAGCATCCCAGATGGCCTTTTTAACCCCGGACAAACAAAAGAGTCTATCCCTTTACTTCCATCAACTATCTCATCAGTCCGGGCTGACTGCAAGGACAGTCCTTCAAGCCTTAGGGTTCATGGCATCTTGTATTCTGGTGCTTCCCAATGCCAAACTGCATATGAGGAAGCTACAATGGTATCTCAAAATGTATGGACACAGCACTGCCAGGATCTGGACACTGTCATTCAAATAATACCTTGCATTCAAAAGGAATTTTGTGGTGGGCTCAGGAATGTCACCTAAACAAGGGACTCTCTGTGACCCGGCCAGAGGCAAGTCAGATTTTAACGACAGATGCCTCAGACAAAGCTTGGGGAGCTCATCTAAATGGAAAGTGGATACAAAACAAGTGGCCTGTCGGACTACAACATCTACATATCAACATGAAGGAGATGTTAGCAGTCCAGTTTGCATTAATAGCTTTCAAGGAATTACTTCTTCCAGGGCAGGTGTTGATTCTAACAGACAACACAACTGTCATGTGGTACATCAACAAGCAAGGGGGAACGCATTCTTATCCTCTATGCAGGCAAGCAATGATTTTGTGGGAGACTGCTCTCAGTTTACAGCTCAATCTTCAGGCAAGGTTTCTGCCAGGAGCACAGAACTCCTTAGCAGATGTGTTGAGCAGACAAATTATGGATCCCCACGAGTGGAAACTGGATCCTCATGTATTTCAGAAATTGACAGTGTCCTGGGGAACTCCAGACATAGATCTGTTCGCTTCTCCACTGAACCATCAGCTGCCAAGGTTTTGCACAAAAAGGTTTCATCCCACAGCTTGGAGAGTGGATGCTCTTTCTTTCAATTGGAGCAATCTTCATGTGTATGCCTTTCCACCTCTGCCTCTCCTCCCAAAGGTACTTCTAAAGGTCAGACAGGACAAGCCAAGGATGATTTTAATAGCTCCGGATTGGCCTCGACAACACTGGTACCCATTACTGAGAAGTCTGGTACGGAAGCCTCCATGGCTTTTGCCTTCGATTCCACACCTGTTGTCGCAGGAGAACAGCCATTTGCTAAATGTCAAGCTTCACTCTCTGCACCTAACAGCCTGGCATATTCTGTTTTGAACCATAGTGGGCCTCCACTTCCTCAGCAAGTTTTGAATGTTATTTTGGAAGCTAGGAGGCCTAGTACAAGGAAAGTGTACGCAGACAAATGGAAGAGATTTTTGTTTTGGAGTGCAGCAAAAGATTTTGATGTTTCTGAGCCTAATTTGTGTGTGGCTCTTCAATATCTTACTGAGTTACTAGACAAAGGTTTGTCTTTCTCTTCTATTAAAGTTCATGCTGCAGCAATTTCAGCTCACTATGATTGCAACCCACCATTGTTTTCTCATCCTTTGTTCAAGCAATTTCTTAGAGGGGCAAAGAATATAAGACCCCACGAAGAGCTCCTACTCCTGCTTGGGATCTCAATTTTGTGTTGGAGAAACTCACTCTACAACCTTTTGAGCCTGCAGCTACTGCTGAGTTGAAATATTTATCATGGAAGACTGCTTTTTTGTTGGCCATTACCTCTGCAAGAAGGGTTTCTGAATTACAGGCCCTTATGGCGGTTGAGCCTTTCTTGATTTTCCATAAGGATAGGGTATCATTACGTACTAATCCTTCCTTTATGCCTAAGGTGGTTTCTAGTGTGGCTTTAAACCAAACTATTCATTTGCCTACTTTTATGCAAATCCCCAAAATAAAGGGAAAAGATTTTACACACTTTAGATGTCCACAGGCAGTTGCGTTATTATTTGGACAGAACTAAAGGGTTCAGGCAGTCTCAGCAGTTGTTTGTTTCTTTTGCTTTGAGTTCTCAGGGCAAGCCTGTGTCAAAACAAACTATTTCTAAGTGGATTGGGTTTTGCATTGCTTTCTGTTATTCCCATCATGGCAAGGAGATTCCAGCTGGGATTAGGCCTCATTCCACTAGGGCTACTGCCACTTCAACAGCTTTTTTGAGGGGAGTGGCAACCAAAGATATTTTGGAGGCAGCTACTTGGAGTTCTGTGCATACTTTCTCTAGGCATTATCACCTGCCACTTTACTCTAAGTCCAGGGCTGGTTTTGCCACTGCTGTTTTGCAGGGCATTTTGGCAGCTCCTGCTTCCTTGTAGTTAGCCATCCTCCCTTACCTCTGCTTTGGGATTCTACCCAAGTGTAAGGACTGCAGCAATGTGAGATGAAGAGCATAGTACAGTTTTGTACCTACCATAAATGTAGATGTTCGAAGATCCACATTGCTGCAGTCAATTTACCCTCCCTCCTTCCCTCTGTAGTTAGAGGTGGTTGTGTGGGTTGGGTTGTACATATTGTGTATATTGTATATATTGTACATATAGTTAGTGCAAGGGTGGTTGGTTGGTTGTTTGCTGTCTTTTGGTTTTGACCTTTATTTTTAGGGTCTTCTGACATCTGGGGCAAGAAAAGACTGAGGATATGACGTCGGTCATGCGCATTTGTACCCTGACGTCCTGATGTCAGTCAAATGCGCCCTGACCGACGTCAGCCTTATACTTTGATATTCGGGCCGAGCGAGGACAGCGGACTATCCAAGTGTAAGGACTGCAGCAATGTGGATCTTCGAACATCTACATTTATGGTAGGTACAAAACTGTACTTTTCTTAAAGGCGTCCTTCATATCAGACCTCCCAGAAAGCCTTTTCCACCTTCCTGGGACCTCATTTTGTACTTGAAAAATTGACTCCAGCTCCTTGTGAGCCTGCTTCTTCAGCTTCCTTACAACATTGTACTTGGAAGACTGTTCTTTTGGCCTGGACTCCTCTTCTGGCCTCTAGATTTGAGGTCAAGTGATTTCTTACATTGTACATTGTACTTGGAAGACTGTTCTTCTTTTGGCTCTCACTTCAGTCAAAAGGATATCTGAACATCAGGATCTCATGGCTATTCCTCCTTTCTTAGTTTTTCACAGAGACAGTTTGCATACTAATCCTTTTATACCCAAAGTGGTCAATGAACTTACCCCTTAATCACTCCATACACCTTTCATCTTTTTTTCCTTCTGTCATTTAGAAGGTTCTTCACTCCTTGGATTTGCATAGACATCTCAGATGTTCTTTGGATAGAAACTAAAGTTATTGACAAATATTAACAGTTTTTTTGTCACTTTTATTTATTTATTTATTTTACATTTGTTTAGCGGAGATGTCCAAAAACACATTGCAAATAGTGCAAGAAATCAATAACAATCAAGAATATATAACTTTGGCAAATATAAGTAGTAAATAGTTCATACATAAACAAAACTGAGAGAGTAATATAAAGTGAAAAAATAAAGCTAACAAATAAACCAGCATGAAATAGCTTGTACCATCAGACAGAACATGTACAGGCACACACACTCGAAACTCATCACACTTATCTCAGGACTTTAGGTTTGGCTGTTTCTAAAGGAACAATCTCCTCCTGGATTTCTAAGGCCATTTCTTTTTGTTATTATTTTCATAGAAAATGTCTTTCCTTGTCAGTAAAGGTACATCCTAGTAGGGCAGTTCCTTCCTCTTGTGCTTTTTATCAAGGGTCTGGATACCTATTACATCCTTGAGGCTGCTTCTTGGTCCGCTGTTCATACTTTCACTAAGCATTACAAAGTTGGATGTTATTTCCATGGCCAGGGCAGGCTTTGCCAGTCTTGTTAAATGAATAACCTCTGTAGAGGGGTTTTCTGTGCCTTCCTCCTCCCTGGATTTCTCCAGAGCTCTTCTACTCTGCCTTGGGTAAAGAACACTGCAACAGTTATATAAAAGGATACAGTACAGTTGCATAAGATCTTACCATAACAGTAGATGCTCTTCTGTTCACTGTTGCTGTGTTCACTCCCTCTCTCCTATCTCCGCTGTTCTAGGTCTTGCCCTCTCCTTTTCCTGCTCTCTTGGCCAAGGGGCTCTTTGTCATCGTATTCTTTTTTTTCCTTCGGAATGCACATGCTCCCCTTGTGCCTAAGGGCTTTCTGTTCCTCTTGGGGCTTTTTCAGTTCTAGTGTTTGTGCCTGTACATCACCTTTCCTTGTGCAGGGAGCATGCATGTGACATACGATGCCTATAAGAATTAAAGGCTTTAGTATACTGGCTGGATGTTGGGCTGTCCTTGGCAGGAGATCCCTTGGGTAAAGAATACTGCATCAGTGAAAAGGACATCTACTGTCATGGTAAGATCTTACACAACTGTACGTTGTCTACAGACATTCTATAAGCTGTAACAATTTTGCAAGTTTTATTTTTACATAATTGACCAGCAACTAAAGGATTTTAGGGAAGGTTAGTTTATTAATCAATTAGAATTAAGGGAATGTAGATTGCAATTACTTCCACATGCTGATAAATACACAGGATTAAATGTTATTAACATTGTGTTTTTAAAAGCACCCAGGATAAGAACTGCACAGAACTGTTAAGTTTGTAAATATTTATATTAAGAAGTAATTATTATGGAATTTTAGTTATTTGCAAATTGTTCTAACAACTGCAGGTTATGTATATTGATAACGTTCAAAAGTCGAAGACCACCAACAGAAGCAATAATCCAACCAGCGTAGTATAAAACAATTTATTCGTACACTTTTAAAATCAGCAACAGACCAGTAAGACAAGCGCTTTCGCCTGGTGTATTCCAGGCTTTATCAAGTCGATACATTAAGCCAGTTGCACCAATGTGTTTAAATATTTTAAATTAATTGGTTAATTAAATAGCAAATTGGTATTTTGTGCTTTGTTAACTGCTTAACCCTAAACAAACCAAAAGAATCAAGAACTTTATGGAAGCAAACTACAACAACTTGCATTTGAGGTAACCAGTTGGTTTCTGGTGAATAATTTACAATTAGTGTGTTTACAAAAATCAAGTATGACATGACAGTCTGAATAATTCACTTAAAGATGTTTGTAAAAATAATATATACTACTATTAACTGCCAAATAATACAAATAACCCAAAACTTGCAAAATTAAAATAACAAATGAACAACTAATTTCGATACTTGTGCTGGTAAAAAATATGTATATATCAGCAAAAAATACATACAATCTAAGAATTAAAAAAACATAAAAACAGTGACAAATATCATTCCATTGCGATCAGCTATAATCTGGCCCTTCTTAGCCTAAGTAATGAGCCTATACTAAGTGAACCATTAAGTCCTGGTGGTTTACCTGCATTCAGTCTTAGCTGCCAAATTAATTCCCCAAACTCAAGTGTAGATTCCCAATCCCCCCCTCTAATGTGTGGATTGAGCTGTTCTAGCACCATAAAGGACAGTTTGAAGTTGGGGCATTCAAGAGAATGCTTAAAGAAGGCATTACTTTCTTTTTTGTTGTCAATGTCATATGCATACTCGTACAACCTCTTCCTGAATTCACGCTCAGTTTTTCCCACGTAAAAACTTCCGCAGGTAGAGCATAACCCAATATAGACAACACCTTTGGTGGCACAAGAAAAATGCCCAATTGGTTTGATGTTAATGTGACGTGCCCTTAAGTAAATGTGATTGTCATTTATAATCAGGGAGCACTGTTTACAGGCACCACATCTATAAGTGCCATTAACCTTGCCATGTTTCCCAGTTTTAACATTATGTCTTTTCTCAAAAATGGCCTTCAAATTCTGCCCTCTTTTTCTAACAAAACTAGGCTTGTTTGGTATAATTTGTTTTAACTCTTCATTATTTTGTAACACAAACCAGAATTTTTTAATTATGTTTTCAATCTGAAAATAATCACTTGAAAATGTATAAACAAAATTTTCACTTTTAATAGTAGAATGAATAACTGTGTCTCTGTTTTGAGAGAGGTTAGTTTCTGTCAAACCTAATAAAGGGGGGTATAAAGAGTTCCTCTTTGCCAAAACCTCTTTGGTGATGGATTGTATAAGTTCACCGGGGTAAGCCCTTTCAGTAAACATTTGGTGAAGAGTTTCAATCTCTTTCAAAAACTCTTCCAAATTACTACACATTCTCGAGGCTCTAATCAATTGCCCCTTGAGAATGCCTTTCTTTTGATGAAAGGGGTGTTGACTTTCAAAATGCAGTATAGAATTTGAAAAAGTTGGTTTCCTAAAGACCTTTGAGTGTAGTTCCCCAGTTTTCCAGTCTTTAAAAATGGTTACATCCAAATAATGAAGTTCATTCTCACTAATATTGTGGGTAAAACTAAGAAAATTAGTTGTTGAATTAATGTACTGTAGAAATTCTATCAGTTGTTCTTTAGTGCCATTCCATATAAGGCAGATGTCATCCAAATATCTACAGTAAAAAATAAGATGTTGCACCCAGTTTGTTTGGAAAATGTATGCCTGTTCCCACCTGTGTAGTACAATGTTTGCATAGATGGTAGCGCAAGAGGCGCCCATCGCTACACCTTTGAGCTGTTTAAACAATTTTCATTGAACAACATGAAGTTGTTCTCCAAAACTACACCCATCATCTCGGTAACTAAGTTGACAAAATTGTTACTTAGGTTAGTTTCTAACCTTAGAAAATCCAAAAACCATTCTAAGCCAATGGTGTGTGGAATGCTGGGAAAAAGATCCTTCACATCCACAGTTACCATTAGTGTTGAAACACTAATTTTGTCTTTGGGAAAGTTCTTTAAAAATTCCCAGGAGTCTTTACAAACATTGGTCAGGGCAGAAGTATGTTTTTTCATAATATAGTCTATGAACTTAGCTATTGGTTCTGTTGTTCCACCTGCACCTGATACTATAGGCCTGAACAGTACAGGATCAATACCCTTGTGAATTTTGGGTATCCCGAAGATGACAGGGGTCTTGGGTTTGCTCACTTTAAGGAAGTTAAATAGTTTCTCATTGATGAACCCTTGCATTAGGTAATCATAGAGGGTGTAATTAATTTTAGCTATAGCAATATTGTGCTCATTACGAGAAGTAAGTTCGTATTGACTTGGGTCATGTAACAAATTATGCATATGTGATTCATAATTCGAATCATACATGAGCACAATACCACCCCCTTTGTCTGGCTTCATTGCCCTAATACCTTCCTTCCTTAACTTGGTGATGAATTTCAGCTCATTATTGCTCATATTGGTCTGGTTGGGTCCAGTATGCTCTATGCAACGTAATTCATTTTCAACTAGTTCCTCATATAACCTGATAAGTGGATGCATAGGGGGATTAAAAATACTTTTCCTCTGCAGGCTCTGGATTTGATAATCATTTCCTTTGAAAAAATGCCTCAGGTTTAAACCCCTGGTGAATAATTTAAGTTCCACCAATAGGTTGGCCAAATCTAAGTTTTTTGTTGGCACAAAATGAAGCCCCTTAGTGAAAATGTTGAAGGCTGTGAGATCCAACTCAATGTCAGTGTAATTGTAAATAGTAAAATTGTCCATTTTAAACAATTTACAATTAGACTTTTCTGTAACTGTAATTGTTTTTTGATGCAAAATGCCTTCAACTAACAAGTCAGAATTCAAGTTGGTTATTGTCAAAAAGTGTGTAGGTGGGTTTAACCCACTATCTAGCTGTAGTTCCACCTCCCCCCTGTCCTCTGCTGTTTGTTGGTGGTCTTCGACTTTTGGATTACTGGTTTTTGTTGTCTGCTAAAGTTTTTATATTGATAACGTTGCCTAACATTGGGCACAAGCAATTACATGTTCTTCACACCCTTCTCCAACAATTCTGACTGACTTTTAGGGAACTGCCATCAACAGTTTCTGGCATCCATGATGAGGGGATGGCTGGCAGCTCTAGAAATCTGTTATACAGACATAGAGAATTATAGTCCAACAATAATTTTTATGCTAAACATTTATCTATTCCATGTCATTTGCTAGTTCAGGATGATAAGTCACATGTCAATATGTATGCAAAAATCATTTGGCAATCAGAATTCACACTTTAAGCAAATCCCATCTAGTTTAATTTACAGTAACTTGCTGCCAAATAATGCTGGACACTTTAAAACCAGGTACTGTTGAAAATCATCTCTTTGAACAACTCTTGTTGCAATGTTCCCTGACTAAGGTAGAAGAATGGACTTAATTAGGTTCTGATATTGCCAGTTCCATAATTGGATTTCTAAATGTGACTCTGTGACTTAAATTCTTTAATGAATTCTATTCAAAGGCCACTCCAGGGTGGGTCAGGGTGTTAGCAGAGATAGACAGAAGCACACAGCAAAAAAAAAAAGAATGCTAGAAAAGCTTATAGGCATTTCTGAGGGATTAGTACTTTTCCTTGAAGATGGCTACAGCTTCACAAAGATAATGCAGCTTATCATGTTTTGGCTGAGGACACCAGTCGCTCTCACATGTGATACCCAGGACGGGTGCCTGCTCTGCGTATCAGGCTGAGGCCAGCACTCAAAGCACTACAGACATATTGGACAATCAGGCAATGGAAAACTGACGTTCCCAAACAGTTACTTCAAGTTTGTGTCTGAAAACAGGTGAAATGGAAAATAAATCTTACCTAAGCATAGATCTAGGTGGTGGTAGAGATTTGTCAAGATCCTGGCATCTCTAACTTTTTCTTGTTACCCGTTTGTAGATGTTATGAGCACTAACTCCCACCCACAATAATGTAGCAAAACTGGAGTAATGCAGCAGTATACCAGCGTAGAACAAAACCAACATGTTGGCTATCTCAGTAATATTGCGTTGTAAATATAAATGACATTAGCTGTAACTAGCAATAACCACAAACATTGAAAATAAATTTGCGACAATGGGATTTTTCCTTTCTTATGGCCACCTAATGTGCTCATGGAAATCACAGTCCTTTTGCAATACATAATATGGTGGACATGCTGGAAAAATCCTAAACTATCACAGGTCTCAAGTTGTACAGGAGTTTTCTTCTGCCAAAGTTACTCCTTTTGGGTAGGCAGTGGTTAATAAACAGCCAATTCAATAACCTACATCTCTAATATCACAGGCATTTTCAAGTATATGTATATACACATACATACACTTTCAAAACTTGAGAAATATCCGTCAGATATTTGAAAAAAGTGACGTAATGATATGCAGCTCTGAAAACACTCAGTCCTCATGCTCAGCACAGGCCACATTATTAAACATAAGACTACAATCATAAACCAAGGTGACATAATTTGGGACATGACAAAAATAAAGTGTTACATAATCAAATAACGTCCATTTTATGTCAACATTTGTCCATAAAATGCCTCATGCATTATTGCTTGCTTAATGCTTTGGGTGGCTGTGATACAATGCAGAAAGAACCAGAAGCTAAATAGGAAAATTAATTAGCCTGTTTTGGAAAAGTTATAACATAGCACAGAGTGAATATTTCCCAAATAAACTATTCCAATAAGTATTGTAGGGACTGGTCTAACCTTGGAGTGTTTGATTAAAAATGGCCAGGGTAAGTTTGAAGTGTCCAGTGTAGTCCTTCCCCTTGAATCTATAATTTAGTGTGTGATAGCAACCTTGATGAAGATGCTTATGTGTTCTTGTGATTTTTCTGCAGTTTTCGCCTTGCTCTCAGCACCAAATCTGCAGTTTCTTTTGTTTATGACATTGCATTTTTGGCTAGAGCTATTTATATATTCAAGTAAATCTAACAAAAAATAACAGTTTTTGTTTAACAGTATAATGCAGTGAGTGGTAAGGAAAAACAGGGTAAGTCATTTATTCATAGGGTAAGTACTAGGCTAGTTGACATTGGGAGCTTGACCAATTTCCTTCTCACTGATGAGAATCAGACTCTCTTCTGTGTGGCTGTGAGGTACGCACCTTAACCATTATGCCAAACTCCATGCCTGCTCTTATCGTTCAAACAGTGTGTTAGCGCATGAATCCTAAGTTAAACAGGCAGAGAACTCCTCAGTGACAACAAAGAGGTGAAAATGTCCCCATTCACATAGATGAGGCAATAATTACAGACTTGTTTTTTCTCTTATTAATGTTACAAATTAAAAGTTAATGTACATGAGAAAATGTAATTACTTGGTTGTTTAAAATGTTGAGTAGATTCAAAGGTGATAAATTTAGTGATTCCAAGTTGAAGTGACCTAATTAAAACATAAAGAAATGCACATCAACACCCCTTCTTTGACCATTTTCATGAAGGTTGTGCAATGTGTGCCCTTATTGCTGTGTTTGGCAGTTTGTTCTTTGTATTTAAGAGGGTTTGAATGAAATTCTACAGCTAAATGCATGTCTGGGGGAGAAGTTCACTAACTGATTTATAAATTCATTTCTCAGTAAACAAGTCTTGAGTAATTAGGCTTCTACAGCAATCTGCTTAAGATGAGGTGTCTAATCACATATGCATCACATAAATAAAAAAAGCACTTTATTTTGCTTTTGCCTCTTCTTAAAAGTACTCAGTTGTATTTATTCTGCTTGGTAGTAGTCTGATTAAATTGTAACTGTTATTCTAAGCCCTTTGGTTTAAGCACTTGTGCTTCAGACCAGTTGTTTTACATTAAGAAGGTTTGTGGTCTGCACCGTTGTGGTAGGACAGGTAGCTTACATCCTTCTAAGTTGGGCGTTGCTGATTGAAGGCTCAGTGTGTTATTCTAAAAGTGTATTAGTTATGGTTTAAGCACTTGGGCTTCAAGCCAGTTATTTTTCATTAAGAAGGTTTGTGGTATGCACTCTTGTGGGAGGAGCGGCTAGATTCTGCCCTTCTGAGCTGGGAATTTCTGGTTAAAGGCTTACTGTGCCTGCTTATTTGAACGGTTTCTTTCTGAAATTGGTGCACCCTGTTTGCTGAAGCATAGACTAGAGTCAGGCATGCTGAATCTAGCTTTGTTTGTATAACTTGAGCACTAATCCAGACCATCTTTTTTTGGAGAAGGTTCTCCTGCACCCTAGTGGCAGGAACTTGCAGTTAGAACTTGTCTGATCGAACACTGCTGGAATGGGGCTCATTTTTTAGATTTTTGTTGATTAATTAATCCTACACAAATGCACTTTATAAGTTTGCTCATTTACTACTATTATATTTAAAAAAAAATACACTTTATGCATTGCCGCTTAGCTAGGGTTAAATTATTCTCGGTGCCATAAAGTGTGCTCTTCAAATTTTCCCTTAGAACTAGCCAGTTTTTTAGTTTTAGCACTCAAATCTGTTTCTTTGAGCTCAGCACTTGTTCAGAACTCATTGTAAGCACTAAATAAGCTACACATTATTACAACACTCAACTTTCCTCATGTGTCTAGAGGAAAACAGTTTTTAGTACTTAATAAATAAGCACCTATCCAGGCATGTCTAAGGGTCAGCTCCCGGTGTTTTTTCCTGTCTACCTGATTAATCTGGGCCTCTTGGATCAATGCAGCAATTGCCTCTTGTACACAGACAACCCTCTCCTCCTACCACCCAACACTACAACCTGTGAGAGATGGACTTATCTAGCCAAACTAGAAGCAAAGCTCTCTTCACCCAAGACTGGACTAGATAGTCAAGAGGAGAAGGTAAACACTTGCACCACACCACACTCATCACATAATCCCCTCAAAACCTACACCACCAAAACACACATAGAAACACAAAACACATACCTACATTCACGAAGGCTCTCAATAAAAATCTGCTCAAGCAACAGAGACCTCCAAAGCAGAAACACAAGCAACCTCCACCCCCCAACACAATGTTTTCTGGAATTCATAAATTCCAACATCTTGGATCAACTTATCCACACCCCCACCAGGGGCAGCAGTAACCTAGACCTGGTCATTACCAACATGGGCGACTGGTGTTCCACACCACTGGCCAATTCCTTGTTGGTCAGATCCGACCACACGCTAATCACCCTAGACATCCACATCCTGCCCCCACCCCCCATTAGGGAAACCACCGTAAAACATTTCTCCAAAGCCAAATTCACGCTTTTTAAGACAGACATGGCAAACTTCACAACATCCATGCAGACGGACAATAGAGGTACGACTGCTGAATCCTACACAAATGCAGTTTATAAGCACTTACACAAGTGCATGGATTGTGCTATCCCTAACAGAACCAAGATGCTATCCTCCAAAAAATGAAGCCAATCTGGTGGTCCTCTGCCATAAACAAACCCTACAACAGAAGGAAGAAACTGTTGCAAAAAAGAGTAAAATCCCATGATTGGAGGAACTCCCTGGTCAGCGTCAGTAAGAAGCTGAGATCCCTCATAAAATCCTCCAAAGCTAGTTACGAAAACAAAATCGCCATTGATTCTAAAGACAACCACAAAGCATTCTATAGCTATGTCAAGAATCAGAATGGCAACACTCAGATCTGCTCTGAGTTACAGCACAATGGCACTAAATATACAGAACCATCTGACATTACCAATATCCTGGCAGATAGGTTCAGTGCTAACTTTACCCCCCTCTCACCCCCTAAAGGGCCCATATCTATACAGAAAGAATGCAAAGCTGCTGTAATCACTGCTACACAGGTAACAACCACACTCTCCAAAGCCTGGAACACAGCATCCATGGGACCTGACAACATCCCACGCTGCGTTCTACACGAACTACAGAATGAACTGGCACCCCACCTAAGCACCGTGTTCAATCATAGCCTCACCTCAGGCTTTGTGCCCACTGAATGGTGCACAGCGATGGCTATCCCACTCCATAAAGGGGAAGCCACTACGAACCCCGGGAACTACTGCCCCATTAGCCTGGTCTGCAAGGCCATGGAACGTATCAACATGGAACTTATGAACAAAGACATTGGTAATCTCCAAACTCTGGACCCCACCCAGTTTGGGTTTGTAAAAGGCAGATTATGTCTCCCAAACCTGATAGACTTCTTTGAGGCAGTCACCAAAGCCGTAGACGAGGGTAAGGTGGTTCACACAACCTATCTAGATCTCACCAAGGCTTTTGACACCATCCCCCACTCTGGAATTATAGATAAACTAGGTATAAATCTCTATGTCACAAGATGGGTTGCCAACTGGCTCACTGACAACCCACACTGTGAAAGTAGCAGACTCCAAATCCAACGTCAGACCAGTGGCAAGTGGAGTACCACAGGGTTCAGTCCTGGGTTCTCCTGTTTGTTATCTACTTTTCTAAAGCACAGGCTAACATAGAAGGTCTTGGGCTAATGAAGTCCGCAGATGACTGCAACCTAGGAGCCACAATTGAAACTCCTAATGATGTGGACATCCTACAGAAGGGTCTCACTGAGACAGATGCCTGGTGTCAAAGCCATGACCTCAAGCTCAATGCCAAAAAGTCCATTGTCATCCCCTTTGGTAAAAACTCTGTACCCATGCTGTACCACATAGGTGGCAGTCTACATAACACCGAAAGTGTGATAAGAGACCTTGGGATACAGGTGGACAGTAGTCTCTCCTTTGATAATAACATCACCACAGTAGTCAGGAAATCCTTCTACGTGGCACACCTCATCACAAAAGGTTTCTCATCCAGGAAAAAAGAGGTAATTATTCCCCTCTACTCATCACTCATTAGACCCATTATAGAGTACAATACCCCTTTTGGTGTGTACCTCACAAGACATGTACAACAACTGGAAAGGCCGCAGAAATACTTCACAAAGAGGATTACCAGCCTCAAACAGATGTCCTACACAGACCGTCACAAAAAACTCCAGCTTTACTCCATTGCATATCGCCTACTCAGAGGTGGTCTCTGCCTAACATACAAAGCTATGTCAAACCCAGAGCTGTTGGACATGCTCCACTTAACCTTGTCACCACAATAAACAGAACATGCTGGAGGGATAGATTCATATCCCAGAGACTTACCATACTCTGGAACAAACTACCCATCTATATCAAACAAAGTTCCTCATTAGTACTCCAAGAAAAATCTTGATGATTGGATGGGAAATAGGAAATTCACCCTGGGTAACACCTCTGTGGCTATGCTGGACACGGGCACAGGAAAATAATTTTCTTGGGTGGCAAAAGCCAGGGTACCTTTTTGGCTAGACTTATATAGGCCCTGGGGCCAATAGCATAGTAACTACCTATGAACATGGCTTTTGATGTTTAGAGGTCTTGAAGATGGGATCTATGAATGTCTACCACATCGCTCTAAGTATATTTGCATGCTGAGTGGTGCAGGCAGCATGTATGTGATTCCAAAAGCACTATAACATGACGTGACTAGCTAGAAAACAAGGGTTAATAGAGCTGTATGCTTATGACTGTATAATTAGCCATACTGCATGCTGATGAAGTAAAAAAAAAACAAACATTGAGTTATTCAGAAACATAACATGCTATGCCCGATTAAGCAATGAGTTCAGCCAGATGCTCTTATTCAGCTAGATGAACACTTTAAAATATGTTAGAGGTTGCCACAGCCATTGTACATCTGTTTCTGCAAGAGACTCTTATAGAAGCTGCTGCCACTGATAGTGCCAGGCAGTGACCTTGAAGGCATAGAGTCTTCAGACCATGTTTAACTTTTCTTGCCCTTCAGGAAATAGACATAAACTGATCACTAATGGTTGGCCATAGACTCCGTATGACACATAAAGGACATGTCTCACCCTCATCTGTGGCCCCATGGGAATTATCTAGAATCCATCCCAGTGGACAGTAAGGTATGTGTAGCTTTATATATTTTAGCTTGAGGGACATTTCAGCAAACTACAGGGAACAACGGGGGGGGGGGGGTTCATAAGCATTTGCATCCAGAATACTCCACCAGTTCCATAATGCCATGTTGCAGCATGTGGGAACATATGTGGTTTTCACGTAGTCAGGAAGAGAGACATAGTACCGTATAAGACTTCTATGCTATTGTCCATTTCCCTGAAGTACTGGGACACTAAGTTGCACCCACATTGAAATAAAGGCCACATCTAGTGAACTTGGAAGGAATGTATGTAAACCGCAAATGGTATCACTTCATCTACTGACAGGTGTTCTGTAGTAAATAAGGTACCATCTGCTATGTGTGTGTAAGCTACTCAGGCAGTTTCCGTGACTCACATATATGGTACAAAATGTGAACCATAGCAAAGGTTTGTAAGGGATGGCTTTCAGCAGCAGAAATCTTGTGGGGGATGCCAGATATACCCTAGAGCCTTGGCTCATGATACCAATGAGAAATGTACACAATCTCAAAGGGCAAGGTTACAACCATGCCCATGTAGAAACTTTAAACATCACAGAACATGTGTTTGGGCTGTTCAAAATACAGATCCACACTCTGAGTACATCGGGTGGCGTCTTGCAGTACGGCCCTGCCATTTCTGTCACAATACTCTTTGTGTATATATATATATATATATATATATATATATATATATATATATATATATATATATATATAGATATGTGTGTGTGTGTGTGTGTCTGTCATCTTGCATATTATAGTAGTTAAAAAACGGTTATAGCAGGGTGCCCTAGTGCAGGGACTGCAGGTTCCAGCACCACAGATAGGTGGCATCTGAGGCAGACGAGGAGTCAGAGAAAGAACAAGCAGTAAGGAGCAGCCATGACAGAGTGAGGCACGGTATGCCATGGAAGTTGCATAAAAGTTCAGCAGATACAGACAGTAATATTGATGCATAGAAGCAAACCAGGCCATGATTACCTATGCATTGCCTGACTACTGTAAGCATCAGATATAGGCATACCAAGGTCATACTGGTAGGCGAGCAAACATTCCAGAACAAATACTGCAAAACCTAAATAGATTAAGTAGACAAACAGTAGCAATGAAGATGCATACACAGGAAAATCGGACCACGTAACTATTATGCAAAGAAACAAAACAGACTGTACTGAGCCATGCATTCCCTGGCCACTCTGGACTGCTTATGTCTGATGCACAATCAGATACCCTTCCAGAGGTGAGGGTACTTTCATCATCATTTGCACGAATGGGTAAGCAAGCTGTCCTACACTACTACTAGTACCGCTGCTGCTACACCATTTAAGCAAACACATATTAAAAGTGATGAAGTACACACACACATATGAAACTGCACCTTGCCTATCCATGCATTGCATGGCCAATCTGTGCATCAGACATAGGCAACCCAAGTCACAGACTGTGGAAAGAGCAGGGCAGAGTTTTCATCTGCATGGAAGGGGTTACTGAAAGTGCATGTCTGTTACAGGGAAGTGTGTGATTGTGAGAACTGAGGTATAACTGAACAAGTATGCACACTTAAGACCAACATGTCCAGGTACAGGGTGAGTGTCTAATATGTGGAAGTCTATAGTGAATTCTGTGTGTTTGGGGGGTGGTCATGGCCAATGTGAATCTGTGTGTGTATCTTTATCTGCAGAGACACAATCTCAGCATGTGTGCAGCCACTATGCTCTGGAATACTGGACAGGTCTGAGCCATGCATGGAAGAGGGAGAAATTTGTCATGTATGCTCCATCCAAGAGAACTGACTCTAGTTGTTGGTCTTGTTGTTTCTCACCCCCTGGCTAGAAGTAGCTTGACTCCCTGTGTATGAATGCTGTCTGCTGGATGAGCTGTCATCACCATCACACTATGGATGACCTTGCCTGGGTGTAGACACATCCACAGCTGATGTAGCAACAGAAGTGCTAGCATTGCTGGAGCAGGATCTGGCACATTCTTGGCCACATCGGCTAACCTATGAGGAAGCACCAGATGACCAGCCTTGTGGATGTTGCATCTCCCCAACAGATGACTCAGAGCAGATACTGCATGGTCCAGTTTGTCATTTTTTCCATAGGTTCATATGTGTGTACTAGGCTAAGGACCATTTGGACCTTTTTTAAGCCTAAACATGCATCCAATCTCTGACAAATTCTGGAACCCTTGTTAAGTGTAAGCAGAGGCATGGGAGGTGAAACATTTGCATGCTGACTGTGTCCATTACAGACAGGTGTCAAATCAGGGATGAATTTCCTGTTCTCAATCCAATTATCCAAGTTATACTTGAATCAGGTTAGGGAGGAATTCTGCTTTACATGGATAGGGAGCCTGTTCTAGAGAAGGGGTAGTCCCTGGGATACATAGCTGTCCAAGAAGTCACACACATGGTTCAATCAGTCCCATATGTCAGCATACGCAACATGCAGTAGTCACACAGCCTCTTCAGGGCTCTAGTGGAAATTACTTGTGCTTCTATGATGGCCCTACACATACACTGTGTGGCAGTTACTGACAGACCAACCTCGGGGGGTGTAAGCATGCATTCTCCTCTGAGCAAACTCCCTGTGTGGTACCTCCTACCCACATTGGTTGTGGGAGATTTGAACATGTCTGATATAGGGCCACAATGCTATCCTGATCAACTGTGTCCACATCAACCTGTCCATTCTCAGAATTTTTTTTTTTTTGTTATGGGTATGTGTAGGTAGACTGACTACGTCCTGCCCATAGTAGGAAGAAGTTATTTGCGGAGCAGACTTCCAATGTCTGACATACCCACTGCAGCCTCAGAATTTGCCTGCTCATCCCCACCACCATCATCAGAAGATAAGGATCCCCCAACAAAAGATGTCGATAGTTCCATAGTGCGGGTGCCAGACAATATCTACCCTGTGAATTCACCAAAAAATGACTATAGAAATACCCACTTTAAGTATGCCAAAATACCACAACTATACATGCAAGTACTATAATTTCAATTAGTAATAAAGATAAGTAATACATGTAGCTATAGTAATACTGTGTACAGGTCGTCTTTGAACCTCGAAGCCAGATGTACCTAGATGCAATAGTTGAGAGAGGTATATAAGCATTCATGTGATTAACAACTACAAATGGTTGACTAACTAAAGGTAAAATGACATACCTGGGGCATCACTAGTCAAAATCCTCTGGGGCCTGTCAGTCTCTGCTGCAAAACCCAACACCGAACTGTGAAAATCAATGAACTGCCAGCACCCCTGAATAATGCCAGGAACCCCTCCATCTTGCTAAGTGGTATGGTAGATGGTCTACCACCTGTAGCCCTCCACTCCCATGCCTCAGCTTCCACGCTGATGAGGGTTGTGTACAGTATATCATATCAGTGGCCCTATGTTGGACCTTTTCATAATTATGGCCATCGACAGCATTCATATCATCAGCCACCTGTGGCCAAATACAGTCACGGAAGGTCTTGTTAGAGGTTTACTCTTTAAGGAGTTGTCTACCTTGGAGATGAAGGACTTGTGCTATCACCTCATTCTCAGCCTCTGAAGAAATGTGCCCTAACAGCTTTAAGAGCTATATTCCTGTTATGATGGAATAAAAGAAATAGATATCAAAACCCAGGTTACTACCCTGGTAGTACACAGAATTTAACAATTATGAATTACATGTTAAAACACCCTCATAAAATGGCTTACTTCAGTCTGACACAAACCTAGCTACAACCTAAACAAAATGCAGTCAACGGTCTAAACTCCAAGTGCATGTCGCCCTAACACTAACATAGCTGTGCCCTAAAAAGTACAAAAGTTTAAAGTCAAAATGCACCCCCCCCCCACACAAAAAGATTTAACAGATGCAAGTATATCCACTTATCAGGCACACACAGCCTCATTTGCATACCTGCAGTATGAAAGAGAACACAACCTAACCTCACATTGACAACAATTGTACACACATTCTGACTTGCCCACCTTTGCAGTTGTACATGTTAATAGATATACCTTTCTACAAATAAGGTTCTTAACTCTTTGCATGTTAGTCTACTAAAGGTTGTAAACATGTGCTGCACTGAACCCATCTAAGACATTTCTTTTGACTTTTGCAAATTATAGTGAAACAGTGCAGGTAGACAGCACAAAGCAAATAAATGTCAACATTGTAAAAAAAAAGTGCAGTTGTGTGGATTAAGACATACTTTGCAATATTTCTGAACAAATTCTCTTTCATTCTGGTGCAATTGTTAAAACAGTTTTGTTCAGCAGCATAAAGGAAAGAATTTAAGCTTCCATACTTATAAGGTGCAGATAAACCCATTTGGGCACGCTGAATATGCTAATTAGGTCTGAGCTCATTACTCTTCCTGAATCACTCAACATGTGCAATGAGCAGAAGAGGTGAACATTATGTTAGGGTTTACATGATGCCTTGCACATGGCTGAGCAGCACAGGTGTGGAGATTGATTTTGACAAACTAATGCCTTCCAAGAGTGCCTCATTAGGAGTACTTGTCAGTCAATGATGTGTTAAAGATCCATGCTGAGTAAACTCACTTTGTAAGGGTATGTCAGACAAGTAACTCTTACAAGTATATTTTACATTATACACACTGGGAAATATGACTGGACTTTGATTTGATTTGGTTATGTCCTCTAAAATTTCTGCAAGGTTGTTGTGCATACATTATAAACATGGGTGAAGACTCCCATAGCGAGAATGATATCTCCAACAATGTGAAAGTGGATTACCTATTAGGCATTTATTCACAGTTGAAAACAGAAGAATGGAGTTATGCCATGCTTTAAGACCTTCAATGGACAAAGACAACACGATTAACACTTTACATAAATGTTACAAGTATGCAATGCAAAACTTGGTTGTATCCTCACCTTGATCTTCACTATCAGATTTTTCCTACCTCCCACTATCACACTTCAATCTGTTCCAAAAAAATAATACCCATGACCAAATAGTGCATTGCAACATACATTCCCAGTACAGAAGTAAGACAAGTATAAAATGGAACTGACTGTGCTCTTAGTGTTTATGTAGTGCAGCATTTTCATGATGTAAAAAGTCCTTTCCATTATAGGTTCATAGGTAGGTACTAGGCTATCGGCCCAAGGGCCTATACAAGCCTAGCCAACAAGGTTCCCTGGCTTACGCCACCCAAGAAAGTTATTTTCCTGGCCACTGATGAGCAGAGACACAGAAGTGAACCCCAGGGTGTATTTCCTATTTCCCATCCACTCATCAAGATTTTTCTTGGAGTGCTAATGAAGAACTTTGCTTGACATAGATGGGTAGCCTGTTCCAGAGTATAGGAAGTCTCTGGGACAGGAATCTATTCCTCCGGCATGTCCTGTTTATTGTGGTGACAAGGTTTAGGTCCCTAGAGCATGTAGCTCAGAGGGATTGGGATTTCTTTAGGTGTAGCAGCATGTCCAACAGTTCTGGGTTTGACATAGCTTTATATGTTAGGCAGAGATCACCTCGGAGTAGGCGATATGCTATGGAGTAAAGCTGGAGTTTTTTGAGGCGGCCAGTGTAGGGCATTTGTTTGAGTCCAGTAATCCTCTTTGTGAGGTACTTCTGTGGCCTTTCCAGCTGCTGCAGATGTCTTGTGAGGTACATTCCAAAAGGGGTGTTGTACTCTATAATGGGTCTAATGAGTGATGAGTAGAGGGTAACGATGACCTCTTTTTTCCTGAACGAGAACCCTTTTATGATAAGGTGTGCCACGTAGAAGGACTTCCTGACTACTGTGGCGATGTGACTATCAAAAGAGAGACTGCTGTCCACCTGGGTCCCAAGGTCTCTTATCATGCATTCGGTGTTAAGTAGATTGCTGCCTATGTTGTAGTTCATGGGTACAGAGTTTTTACCAAAGGGGATGATACTGCATTTTTTGGCATTGAGCTTGAGGCCATGGCTCTGACACCAGGCATCTGTCTCAGAGAGGCCCTTCTGTAGGATGTTCACATCATTTGGGGACTTGACTATGGCTCTTAGTTTGCAGTCATCTGTGAACTTCGTTAGCCAGAGGCCTTCTGTGTTAGCCTGTACTTCAGAGAAGTAGATACCAAACAGGAGCGGTCCCAGGACGGAACCCTGTGGTGCTCCACTTGTCACTGGTTTGAGGTCAGATTTGGAGTCTGCAACTTTTACCGTGTGGGTTCTCAAAATACAGTAAAGGTGTTATTTTATTCAAAATGCAAAAAGTCAGTCTTGTTAAATGAGTAGCCTCTAACATATGAAAATGTTTGACATCTTTTTCATGTGCATCACAGGTGCAGTGCAATTTAACTCCTTAAGTGGCTAAGCTAGCCATGCAGTGGTACCAACATTTGTATTAATGACAGCCTTGAATACATATGCACTGATGAATGTTCTTCAGACTAAAACCCCACCTTCACACACCGCACATAGGTTCATTTTCAGACATTGTGCAAAAGCAACCTTTAAATCAGGAAAGCTGCAGCACCAAAAAACATCACCCTGGGACAGGAATGTGATAAAAAAAGAACTTGAGCAAGAGGATGTATATAAATATTTAAAAATATAAACAAATGTGAATAAAACTATTTTAGAAAACTAAAATTAATACTAAAAACAGAGCTGACATTTAGGAACAAGTCCAAGCCATACATTTGCTCTTCCTGTCCTTACAGTTTTGTAGTGATTGGCCCCAAATGTTGGATCGGTTGGACAGGAAAACAAGAAGGATGTTTCATGCTCATCAAACGATTTATAAAAATCAGTCTACACCAAGACAGGCAGCCATGGTGGTGCAGCGGTTAGCATTGCTGCCTCACAGCAAGAGGTTCTCCTATTCGATCCTTGGCTGGGGTGCTTTCTGTGTGGAGTCTGCATGTCCTCCCTGTGGTTGCGTGGGTTTCCTCTGGTTTCCTCCCACATCTCAAAGACATGCTGTAGGTGGATTAAATTGGCCCTAGGCATGAGCTTGCCTTCTGTGGAAGTCTGGGCACCAGGCTGGCAACTCTACACTGTAAAACTCTGCTGCCAATCATGAGTGAACAGGTGATCCACTGTGGCAACTGGGAAAAGCCGAAAGAAGAAGAGTCTATATCAAGACTATATATTGCCTGTTCTGAAGGAGGTATGGGCTTCCTCAAAATTGATTACATGTAATGATATGCAATTGTAGGACTACATACATATCTGTTGACCTCACAAGACCCAACTGTAGTGAAAATTTTAAAATATGAGGAGAATAAGTCTAAGATGACTTCTCTGCTTAGTTTAGCAGTAGCATATCGGTGTCAAGCGGGAATGGAAATCAAATTAGAAGTAGATAAAAATCAGGAAGCAACAGAACGTGCCAAAAAAAAAAAAAGAATATAAGCTTAAGGATCAAATGAAAAGGCAAGAAATGTTGGCAATGCATAAATATAGTTGCAAGTATAGAAAAATCTTGGAACAACCTCTTGTTGATCAGGATCAACTGCAGGAATGGTTAAGGAGAGGTGAATTTAAGCCAAAAGATGGAAAGTTAATATTGGCCACCCAAGACAGTGGACTACATACATGCTGGTTTGCAAAGTTAAATTGAACATGTGGGGGGGAAACAGACAAATGTATGTTTTATAAAACAGAATTGGAAACAGTCACACACCGTGTTGTTGGTTGTGACATACTAATGGCAGGAGGACTGTATATTGAAAGGCATAATAATTTGGCAATATTGTTGCACTGGTGATATGCAAACATTATAACATTGAAGTAGCTGAGAAGCACTGGAAATGTGAGCCACAAAGCATTATAGAAAACAAAGTTTATATTACATGGAATCACCCATTAACAACAGTTCAAAAAATAAATGCGAGAAAACCAGATATAGTAGTCCTTGAAAAGAAGAGAAAAGCAGCATTGATCATTGAAATTGCTATACCCAGTGACTACAATGTCTTATGTTTAGAGAGACACAATGTCATAAAATATCAGGATTTACAGGCAGAGACGAGCAATGTGGAAGAAGGATACCTAGACAGTTCCAATAGCAGTAGGAGCAATGGGTCTTATAAAAAAGAATTTACTATCATATTTAGTTATGTTACCAATACATGTAATGACATATGAATTTCAGATGGAATTGATACTGCGTACATTGTGGGTACTGAGAAGATCACTTCTGGCTAACATCAAAGATTGAAACATTACTAACTTCATGAACTTTAATCATACTTTGATTTAGGAATGGAGCTCATTCCAGTCATCGTATTAGAAACCTAAAAGACTTGGAGAAATTAGAAAGGGATAGGCATTCCCAGTCAAAAGTACTATCCATTAGCAAATGCTACAGAGGTAAATGGCACATGTTGACCCAAAAGACTTATTAAACATATTTGTAGGTCCATGTTGAGATGTTGTGCAACAGTTACCATTAAACATTATGGATGGTCATTAATGCCCCTTAACAAATGTTAGTTCTTATCCAATGGCAAAAACTGAGAAAATTCCTACTCAGATCTATAGATTTAGCTATTGATTGTGCAATTCAGTATGACTTCCTTGCATGTCAGTTAGTATACTGGACAGAGACGGAAGTGATGTCAGAAGATTAGTTTTACTGTAACTTCCTTAAGGGCTCAACATGTTAATGATATACGTACTCCATTACAGTGCAATAGGTGCAAGGTTTTAATCCACATAAGGAATTTTAATGTATTTTGTGGCTTTATGTGTAATCATTTCAGAATATTTAAAATAGTCTATTGCTAAGCAAATGCTTTCAAGAAAGAAAACCATAATATTTCTTTGTCTGTAAAACTTTCTGTGGCTCATTGTTATAATTTTATTTGTACGTATCTCCTTATTACAGTTTGACTTTCTACATATTTGATTTTACATTCTTGCACACACATCCTGCCACCAGTTGACATAAGTTCTGAATGATGGCTGTCATACAGTTGCATTGGTGGGATTACAAGTAAATTCACAAATCACAATGTTACTTGTGACTTGCGGAGTTCAAGTCTGGCTTGCATTGTTTGCTCCATTACAATTATTTATTTTGTCTATAAACAATGCTTACTGTATGAGTACTTTATCATGTTCACTTTTGAATGCAGTTGCACGTGTATTAACAATAAAGAAACTGTTGTGTTCACATAAAATACAATTGATGCATATCAGCAAAAGGACTTGGTTCACGATGTAGAATTTTAACTTCAAAATGTAACAGCTTCTGTTCTCACATTCACTCATGTGACATTAAAGTTATTCATTACTGTGGGTAGTACCCATGATAATGTTACTTATGTGCTTACATCAGTAATAGTAAAAACACATCTGTGAGCATGTTGTGAATATAAAGTAAAATTGCAAAGAAAAACATAACAGTGAAGTAATATTATTTAAATATGCAAAACAAACAACAAAAGCCTTGAAAAGAGCTACTCAAACAGCTTCAGCATCATATATGACTAATGCTCTTTTTATCCTTAAATAAGATTGAAATATGCATGGGTTCGTACCGCTGTCCTCTTTATTTTTCTTCCTCTAAAATAATAATGGTGTTATTTAAAAACAATTATATCGCACACATGCACCAAAAGGTTCTTCAAAACTAAAAATGCCATTTGCACAACAGTTAGCATAGGGCAGTGTCACTGGTCAGTGATGAAGGTAGAGAAATGTCTCTTTGTTTCTTGGCAAAAGCTGAGAAAAATCTAATGCATGCACTAAGACTTTGTTCACAATTGTGCACCTGAACATAAAATCAGCGTGCATCAGTTAACATTCTAAATATAGACACAACTAATGCAATGAAAATCTTTTCCACTTAAACGCCTTTCTGCCTCAACTTATTAATGAAGTGAAGAAATCCCTTATAGTGAATATGTACATTGTTGGAATCCATTGAACTGTTCATTTTACAAGTACAGTATCATGTCAGACTGCAGATGTAATACATTGTAATGTATATCTCGGTACATTTCTTCTCCCAAGGTATCATGTTGATTTGCAGATGTAGCACATTGTAATTTGTATTTTGGTACACCACCTCTCACACTTGCAGCAGCATACCCAGCTAATGTACTTCATTTTCCAACTTGTGGATATATGCATATTTTCAAATTCCTTCACATACCTTAACTATTGTAATGTTGCCAACATGTTTTCCACTGTGATATGAGTAATGATCTTAGGTAAAGCACAGTCACATCACAGACTTATACCAAAAGTATGAACACACAATATATATGGTGCCATATGCATAGTATTGCAATATGTGCTGAATTGTTTCTGATCCACATATGCTGTAGGATGTGTAACATATCTTATTTGTCAGTCATCCACATGCTTCTAGCCCTCACTTCACAGACGTAAAATCAGTTCCTCTGTGGTATTACTTGTTAATACATAAAGTTCAACAAGTGTTGGAGAGACACACACGCACACACAGATTAGCACACATGAGCAATTAGTACTGCCATGCTTCACACCTAAAATTGACAGCGGAGCCATATGAAATGCAGTATCTGTATTCTGTTCTCTGCAATCCTTGACACAAAATCTTTTGAAAATTTTCATTCTATCCTCAACCTATGGGTTCGGTTCCAATCCTTTTGTTCAACTCGGCCTTTACAATAGCTCGTGGTAACAAAAAAAAAACTCTCAAGCTTCCCCCTTACCCATAATGCACCCTTCCTAAGTACCCCAGATCTCATTTGTTTCTATTCCCATTAGACATGGTGACCAGTTGCTCTCAAGCAGATAAGTGAATTTAATTGAATTTAAAACTTCCTTTCTCCTTTAAATATTCTTTTCTTTGTGTTTTCTGTTTATCTTTAAAGCTTAGCTTATATCCCTTACCTAGCAACTGTTTTCTTGCTATTATTTCCCTCTTCCTCTTCCTCTTAATACGAAAGTACCACTGAATACTATCAATAGTATTCTTTCCCTTTACACTTAGAGTAGTCCCCTATTACCATTGTTGGTATCCCACCCCTTTTTTTTTACTTCCTTCTCTCTCTCACTTTGTTTTTTTTAAATCTTTATATCCTTAATTTTTTTGCTTAACCTTTTCTTTTTTGGTATGGCAGATAAAGGAAAAGGTCCAGCTGGCTTCAAAAATTGTAGGACGTGTCAGAGGACAATGCCTTATTCTGACTCACATACCTTGTGTGTCTATTGTTTGGGACCCTTTCACCTTCAAGACGATTGCTGTATATGCCGCACATTCAATCATAGAGTTATTGCTGAATGCAAGTATAAGTTGATTCTTAAAGGTCTTCTTCCATCTGCATTCAGTGAGGCATTATCTGGAGCTTCCCCCTTCTGATAAAAAAAATCTAGTACTTCCTCTTCTTCATCTAAAACTTCTAAAAGATCTAAGAACAGACTTCTGTTAGCTCCAACATCTCCATAGGATTCATCAGTCAAATGGCCCAAGCTTTCAAATCCTACAACCTCCTTGGATTCAAAAGTGAGGACTAAGAAACATATGGATCCATCCACTTCTTTGAATTAGGTTTCAGACAAGACCAAATCTTCACCAGATTAGACATCCATTGATTTGACTTCAAGCCTACCTGCTTTACCAAGGACCCAATACTCACCTTCAGTGGACCCGGTGCCATTAAGAGTGCCTTCTGCCTTCCTAGAAAGGCCCAAGTCTCTCTCTCTATCTGCCTGTTCTTCTAGGAGTTCGACCAAAGAGAACATAGAGAGACTGGTGAGAAAGATTCTCTAAGCGCAGAGTATGCCACTGGTATCCTTGGCTCCTACCCCTTCAGGTCAGGAGCTCATTACATCGACTACCCCTCCTTTACATCCTCCTATGACTTCTTTCAAAGCTTCAGAGTTCTTGGATCTGAGCCACCCACCTCTGTCTGCTTTGGATCGAAATATGACTTTATCTTCAGAGCCATCATTTGCTCTGCATTCTTTGGTTCAGTCTGAGCCAGAGACCTCTTACAGTCATAGCTGTCTAGTCAGCTCTGAGGTATCGGGATCAACTCTGAAGTTTTTGGAGCCATCCCTGCATCTAGGGGCTTCTGCTTGGGTGAGCTCAGCTCTGGCTTCTTCCTAGGGCAGATTTTCCTCAGAGCAGGGAGGGACTAGGATCCAGAAGCCCACCCCTCACAAAATATTGTTAAATTGTTGTCATACATCATTTATGTTGTAGCTATCCAAAAATGACTAAGATATATATATATATGTCTACATTAGCTTATGTAGAAGTTCATAGATATTGTTCTATTGTATCTCAATTCTGCTCATTCCTGGATTACTCATCTAATGTCATACCCTAGGCTTGCTCCACATTTTCATCTCTGTCCTATCATCCAATTTCACACTTGTAGTCTGGTAAAAAAATAGATACACATACTACAGGCATGGGCATAAATTGCTTATAAACAGCAGAAATCTCTAATTCTGTACTCAGCATTTGCCATTGAGCAACAAAGCCTACTGCTAGTTCTCATCCTATTGCAAAAACTGAGAAAATTCCTGTGCATGTCATAAGACTTTGCCGTTAGTCTTGCAAAAGAGCTTGGCACCATTACATATCAGCAAGTGATTCTGACTGCATGACAATAATGTCAGTGCTGTCTGTTACTTGTATGTGCTTTATTGGCTCAAAATATATATGCTATGAGGAGTTCATTCCACTGCACTTAGTGTTTTGCTGTTTCTGATGGTGGGATTGTCTCACATTTTCCTTCTTATTCTGATACTGTGCACCATTGAACAGGTATACTTACAACCATATTTGCAGATTAATATCAGTGACTGCAATATTGACATTACTTGCATTTATGCCTTGATATTATTCTGTAAATGTTTTATACTTTACGGCGATTTGTCACTGGTGGAACACATATGCACAAGACTTACTGGCAACAATGGATACTCCAGCTATATGGAGGATATCACTCAGGGATGCATGTGTTATACTTCACTGTGTTACAGATGTCTCCGTCACCCATCACCATCCTGCTGAATCCCTTTGTCGCCATCTTTGTGATTTCCATTCTGAACACTTGCATCTGTGATTTGTTAGACAAATAGCACACGTTTCTGTGTGACTTCACGTGATACAGCATGAATGACTTCCGTTCCAGTTGTGTGTACTTTGTATCAGTCTTATTGATATCATTCTTTACCACGACAGTTCAACTGAAGTTAACAAATGCATCACTTCACACAGTTGGACATAAGAGTTTGCAAAGTTCAAACGATTACTGCTTTTACCATTGCACGATGCAGACTTAGGTGATGGTAACTGACACGTCATCCTCTATGGTTAAAACTGTTCAGAACTTGCCTTCAGCTGCATTGATATGCTGACTGTCATGTTCATGTGCTTAGCCTCAATATGCAACAGAAAACAATACTGAAAGAAGCACGCACAAAAAATTGTTGTTATAAGTGTAACAGCTTCCATAGTTCAGTGTATTCCTGATGTGATATTGAAATTGACAGTATGGTACATTGTGGCTTGTGATCCACCCATTACTAGTGACCGTTTCACAGTGCACATTTGTCAGTCTTCCAATAAGGTATACTCACTTCAAATGTATGTGTTCTGACCACTGCTGTATCACTTCTCCTGTGGCATCAGTAACTAGTGCACAAGCCAAGAAAATTTCAGATAGGCAGGCAGGAATGGCTTTCTCAACAGATGAGATGTTATGTGCACCATTCTACTTAGTTGTAGCACTTTTACATGTGGAAATTGTATTCCCTTTTAAGAAAAGCCAGACATACATGCATACACACATACACTGATCATGTTATCCTTTCAAATATGTGCCTTCCAACACTAGCTGAATGATTTCCTCTGTGGCATCAGTAGCTAGTGTACAAGTTAAAAGAATATGAGTTAGGAAGGCAGGTGCTTCAATCCAGTGGCTGGTACCGTGTATTAATAAAAAGCAATTAGTGGCATGAAAGAATGGCTTTCTCAGCAGATCTGATGTGTGCAATTCTGCTTAGATCAAACACTTTCACAGGTACATGTGTTGTACTCCCTTGTAAGGAAGGGCATATGCATTCTTGCACAAACGCATACACACACACGCACACACTGGTCATGTTATCCCTTCAAATGTGTGCTTTCTGACAGCTGTTATACAACTTGTTCTGTGACCTTGGCAGATAGTGCATAAGTCAAGAGAATAGGAATTAGGTAGATAGGCGTTTCAATCTGGTGAGTGTACATTGTAACAGCAGTTGACAGCATGCAAGCATGTTTTTCTGATTAGATGTGATGTGAGAAATTTTAGTGTCATTTGATGGATGGAGGTTTATGATCCCCTAAGTGCTGTACTCCATTTTGAGCATGCCCAGTTCCACAATGTACATTTCTTATCTTCTGTTTTGTGACAGTAAAGAGCAGCATCCCAACTACTGGTTGGGACATAGTAATTATAATATCTCATTATATGGCAATAATTTGCCTTCAGATGCATAGCTATGCTGAGCATCATTCTAAAGAGCTTCCACTCAATGGGCAATGGAAAATAATAATGTTTAAGAATTTATAGATATTTATTATGTCAGCTTTCACAGCTGCCAAAATTTAATATACCTCTGATGTGATTTTCAAATTGTTTGTAAGGTATATTGAGGCTTGTGACCCACTGATTACTGCTCTCTGTTTTACAGTGTTTCAGTCTTCCATAATGTTGTCACATTAACTTAAATGTGTACTTTCTATTGTAAAAAATAGTTATGTGGCATCAGTACCTAATACACAGGTCATGTGAATATGTGTAAAGTAGACAGGGGTACAAATCCAGTTTGGTGCATGTTGTAGCAGTGTGCAAAGTGGGTTCCTATCAGCATTTCGAATGTTGAAAACGCCGAATTTGATTTCATCAAACTGAAATGTCTGAGAAGAGCGAACTGACGGAACATCGATTTCTTTCCCAGGGAAAGAAATCGGTGGGCCGTCATCGGAGTTTGCTATTTCCTCCACTGTGGAGCGGTCTAGGAGTTGGTATATTTACGTAGGGGGTGTGGTGTGCGAAGCCCCCCACTTCTGTTAGTGTTTAATTATTAATTTTTTTTTTTTGCACAGAACACTGATTTCTTTCCCTGGGAAAGAAATCGATGTTCCGTCAGTTCGCTCTTTTCAGATTTCAAACATTTCAGTTAGATGAAATTGCATTCTGCATTTTCAGCATTCGATATGCTGATATAGACCCTGCAAAGCAATTGCTAACAGACAGTGCTGACGTACTGCACAGATGTGATGTGAAAATGTCTACGTGGATATGACACTTTCACATGAGTGGTTGCTCCCTTAAGTGCTGTACCCAATTTTAAACAAGGCCATATGCGCGCGTGTGCACAAAAAAAATCTGTTAATGACATTCCTCCAAATGTGTGATATTTGACAAATATTATAGGACTTGTTCCGTGTTATCATAAGCTACTGTACAATTCAAGGAACTATGAATTAGGTAGACCAGATTCACATCTGTATTGATCTTTGTTGCAGAATACTTGACAACTGTCATCATATGGTAATAATGCCATGTCAGCTTAAAATGTGGTAACATGGTATGCTCATCTGACAGAATGCATGGCTCACTAAAATCCTGCATTGATTCATACATTGGTTGGTGGTTTTCACTCCCTACCTGTATTACATATTTTTCCCTGTTCATTTTACATTCTGCAACATTATTTTTAACTTTGCATTTGTGTTCACATCCCTTCAGAATAATCTTCTGTTGTGGTGTATTATAGTCATGTCCATGACTTTACATTATCAATGTGAAAGTTACTGAGGAGGAGATGCATTTTGTTTGCCTGATATCACCTAGTCTGTTGTATACCTGATATCAACTGTCCCATAACTTAGAAATATGCAATTCCAGTCTTCTTTGATCCCAGTACATCTGTAGCTTGCCTTGCTACTACAGTTGTCTGGAATTATGTCAGTGACATTGGCAGGGGTTCATTGTCATCCCTATGTTTGTGTTTTTTAATACTCTTATCTGTTAGACTCCCCAGACTGTTAGTTATCCCGTCATGAGTGCATATATTATGTGGATTACATTGGCATTCTGTTAACATAATTAATTTATCTGGTTGCTTATGCCAGTATTGGGATGGCCAGTTGGGAGATATGTATGTGAGTTATTAATGGTTATTTAAGTGATCTGTGTAATTCTGCATGGATGTGTTGCGAAGGACTTGTGACATGACTGCTTCAATGGCTACCCTTGTTAAGCAGTTTCTGTTACATTGTTGCATGGGAGTTATGAGTTTACTTGCACTGAGGTTTGTTACTTGCAGTATTTTATTGTATTCTGTCTGCACAAGTGAAATATTTCACAGGTATGAGTTTTAATGACCCCTTGCACTATGACATCTGTGGTGTTTCACCTTAAAATTACAATGTGGAAATACTGACATGTGGGCTGCGTTGCTGCCCTGACCTACCTCTGGTCAAACATCATCCATTTTTAACCTACCCACATGGTACATGTGGGTGCAGGGCTAACAGTCCCTATTGTTCTTAGGTTGCGTCACATTCCTGTTTGCTTTTATAACACAGATCTCCTGTGTACATGCTTCTCAGATGTCCAGAGTTTCACAAGCATTTGTGGTTTTCTGGCATATCCTTGAAGACTGCAGTCACTAATGCCAGACATTTGGGTTTCAGACATTATACCCTTTAGAAAATGCATACTAATGCAACAGTTATTATTCTATGCATTTTCACAGTGTATAAGTGCACTATGTACAAGTTGCCATTCTTTGTGTGTTTGTCCAGAATTGTTGCATTAAGATGTTGAGAAGTGTGCCAGTGTGTAATTCAAACTCTTTTAAATGTGGCTATATTGTCCCAGAAATTTTAATTCTAAACTTTTCCATGATTGTTTTGTTATGCAGATCCCTTTGCAACTAATGTTCACCCTGTCCATGATTTTTGTAAGTGAACTCCACTCCAGCCTTTAGCATGTGTTTACTACAATGCTTTCACTTCCTCATGATTTCTTGGTTTACCAGATGATGTTGATTATATCCTCACTACAGACTTGTACAAGGACATTCTCTTTGTATAATGTGGTTTTGCATACACACCTGTTTGTGTACATCATGTAGTTAGATATGGCCACCAAGGAGCTTACCATGATGTGGCCACAGGCCTGTGCAGTATGCTTGGGAAGAGAACCCATGTCATGCTATGTGCCTTGACCTCATGCATACTTGATTAACACCACTACTCATTGTGCTAAGATGGTAAATTGTGTTAGCTTTTCTGTTAATGAATCCCCAGAATAGTGTACAAAGGCTTAATCTGCACTGCAGTTAAGGAAAACCCAAACTGGAAGCATCTACACCTGGATGTGCATCTGTCCAGCCACCTATGTTGTGTTCCCTTATGATACCTCGAATTACAAGATACCAAGAAATCAAAAATGAGAGCACAAATAGCCAAAATATAAACTATGTAAAACTTCCAATTGGCAGCATTTTTTTGTAAGGAATAACAGCCCTGCATCCCCACAATGGGGGGGTGGACCTCCCTATATCCCTGAACTTCTCTATACCACCTTCATGGTTACAAAAATATGAAAAAATATGAAATCTTCCAAAACAAAAGAATCTTTGGCAGTCATGTTCAGAAATTAAACCAGTAGTGATTTTTCAAATAAAACAGTGACTGGTATTCTGTTCCTCAGCATCTTCTGATTTGGGAATTTAATTTAATTTATTTATTTAACATTTGTTAACTGGGAAAGTCCGACTTGGAACAAAGCCAATTTTCAGTGGAGGCCCGGGGAGAAAGGCTCCAGATGCATGTCTTTGTAATGTAATGATACTAGAGTAATTTGATCTAGGCCATGTATAGATATAGCGAAGTAATGTAAGTTGTAGCATATAATGTATGATACTATTGGGGGGGTTGGGTACTGAGGGACCCCCCCCCCAAATTCTCACAATTTCTGCAAACTACTTTCTAAATTTTTGATAAGATTTTCCACTTAACTACTTAATGGTTATTAACAATATGTATGCCTTACTATTTTGCAGGGTATCTTTTTAGGGTCTTGACCGACAACATGGATAATACTTCATGGCATAATCCAAATACAACAGCATTTCATATAGCTTCCGTTTTGTTTATATATTAACTGGGTGACCCTACTAAGCATAAATACCTTTTTAAGGGGTGACTAAGGAGCATCATCTTGCTAAATGACCAGTACCTCACATTAGACAAATGGAGAAGTAAGGCATCAAACCCTCTACTAGAAAATGAGGTCCATTAATAGCTCACAGCCATGAACCTATGCACTAAAATGCTCTCTGCTGATATGCACTTTTTTTTACTTCCAAGAAGACACATTTTTGTAGGCCATATGGGTGGTTGTAGGAACCTGCATAATTTCCTGAATGATAAGTAAAGGTGATTTTGTAGCTGCATCTGCTTTGCTCAAAGTTCTGGGTAAAATTGTTGGATTGTTTAGTGAGACAAACCATGCTGACTGTGACTGCTAATCTTCAGCGTTAAGCTCTATAGGGAAACTAATGCTTTGTGAATGTTAGGAAGAGATGAGTGCAATCTTTCTTTAACCATGTAATTATTTATTTGGATTATTTCCAAGAAAATGTTAATGAAATTGCAGCTGTAACCCATGGCCTCTCCCTTGACAGTTCTATTGGCTGACAGAAACATCTATTTATAGTTTAGAATTCAATAAAAATGAGTGCGCACATTTAACACAGGCCATGTGACTTGAGAAATTTATACTACATATTCTCTCAGTAGCCCCATTAAACTGCCAGGAAATGTATTGTTTAAACAGTACTCTGATTAGATGAAAAATAAATGCAACATAGTCAGAAGGCTTATGCCCTGCAAATTATTAGTTGTACCCTTCTGAATTAATGGAAAAGAGACACAGGAGCTATAACTATAACTTTATCACACTCTATCATATCTTTTTGCATGCCAAATTAGTTTGCTTGAGATGACACCACTGCTTCATAGGTCCTGCAGGCACTGCAGTAAAAACTAATGTCATTCCACAAAGAGGTAGAGCAGGTTGTGCTGGATTGCAAAGCTACCTGTTAAGCATACTAATTAAGACGCCTCTAATGACATGCTAGGTAGACTTAAAACGTTTATTTCACTTTAAGCAAAGCTGTGGAAATGTTAGTGCAGTATATAAAGGGATTCAGAATGACTGAAAAGCTGTCTTCCACTGCAGAAATGAATGGAATAAACTACAGGATGAATGCGGAAAACAGGAACTGAGAATGATGGTGGATAAACATAACCTGGCCCACCTGTCTATATAAGATTATACGTGTATTTAATTTAGATATACATGTGCATGTACACACACACACACACACATACACATACATGCATATATATATGGTTTCACTTCAAAACATCAAAAACTCATAACATCTAATTTGAAAACAGCGAGACCATAAGATCGAAAATTCAAAACATCTAAAACTCATAACATCGAATTTTACAACATCCAAAATGTATAAAATTGAGTAGTGTATCATCAAACATGTAAATGTTATAGTTTATTCTGTTAATCTGTATATAGTGTGCATTATGCTACTCTGTAGTGTTTTTATGCCATACAAGTAAGTGATTTAGACATTGCGTCCATCTTTATGGTGATCGCAATACAGTGGAGTTAGGAAATTAACTTTTTCCCACTATAGTGCGATCTCAGAATGGGTATATATAATTTACGGTGGGGGGTGCAGGAGGGCTTGCCCCCCTGCAGAAACATAGTAAAAAGTGTGTTTTTTTTCATTTGGTGGTGGTAAAGTTGGAGGGAATGTTATTTATATTTGCTTTGTAGTTTTCGATATTGTGAGATTCGATGTTAAGAGTTTTAGATGTTTTGAATTTTCGATATTATGGTCTCGCTGTTTTGAAATTAGATGTTATGAGTTTTCGATGTTTTGAAGTAGAACCATGTGTGTGTATACACACACACACACACCATGTATACCCAGACATGTTGTTGTTGTCTTTCGGCTTTTCCCGGTTAGGGGTCGCCACAGCGGAACGCCGGTCTGCTAATGATTGGCAGTAGATTTTCACGAATACCGAGGTGACAGCTCGACATTCAACCTTCAACAAAGGCAAGCCCATTTACGCATGTCTTTCAAATGCCCATGCAACCGCGGGGAGGACATGCAGACTCCACACAGAAGGCACTCCCTGCACTCCAGACGGGAATCGAACGGGAGAACCTCTTGCTGTGAGGCAACAACACTACCGCTGCACCACCGCAGATGTTATGTATACCCAGACATACGTGTATAAATTGAGAGCGAGAGAAAGACACAAACACACACTTTGTTTATTTATTTATTTGAAATTTGTTAACCGGGAAAGTCCATTGGGCTGAGGTGAGCCCTTTTTCAATGGAGGCCCGGGGATAAAAGTTCCACAGTTCATACAAAAATAAAAATAACAGGTAGTTTATACAGTAATTAATATAGGAATAGTTTAAAGCATTTGTATGCAACAGATCATACAAGAGAAATACAAGGATATAATGCGTTATATTTAGATACAGACAATTGATGGTCAGGCAGGAAGTATCACAAACGTACAGAAATATAAAGATATAATACACTGTGTTTAGATACAGACAGTTGGTGCCAGTCATGAAGTATCACGAACAGTAACAGTACATCAGTAGAAGATTCTTTAGAGGAAATGTACATATTCAGCCCCTTTATCCTCCCACCCCGTATGTGGCAGGCAGAAAGGATAGTTGTGTTATGGTAGGGTAGTATGAATAAGAGGAGGAGGAGTGAAAGGGGGGTTTAGGATGCATGAGAGCAGGAGCTGGATTTTGGATCCAAAAGCCTTCTATAAAGGTGAGATCCTGTTTCCTCCTCAGAAATTCATCTAAAAGGACCTAGAAGGGATGGCTAAAGAGCACAATTCCCAAGTAGAGGGTATCCAGGACCTTCCCTGTGATCCTTTTTCATGGGAGTACAGCCTCAAGCCACACCACACTGCATAGGTAAACACCAGAGGCTACAGCCGTAACCACAGCATTAGCATAGCTAAAATTACATCAGGTAACCTGGCAGCCCACTATAGAAGCTGTAATTTTTCAATACATTAATCTTCAATGTCTTTCACCACAAAATTCAGGAGGTTCTCAAGTTTATGTAGAGCCTCCTCTAATAGGGAGATCTGAAACTGGGACAGATGAGTTTAATAACTGAGGGCATGAAGCCCCACTCTGGCAGAAGAGTGCACTCCCTTGCCATATCCATTTAATTCTCTAGGCCCCTGTCAAGCTGCAAAGTGCCAAAATCTTCTTGCTTCTGGGAGCTATGTTGAAACAAAGTCATCACACAGGACTCAGTACTGGAAAGGTAAGCAAGATACTCAAATGGCATCCTCCTCCTTGGGGAAACAAAAGGCAAGAGATGGTGTGCCTCTAATGTGCATTACTGGAATTCTAGCAACCAGCTCAGTCAGTGAAGTACTTCAAGGCTCCACTTCAAGCTTTTTCCCAATAAACTTTGCCAAGTTCTGAAAGGAGGGAATATGGTCTTCATGCCAGTCCAAACTGTCTCTTATAAGACTGAGGGACATTCCAAAAGAATGGTCATCCAAAGAAAAGACAGTGGGATTTATTCAAAATTAACCATTCTTAAGACAACAGACTTAGGATCCTTTGATACCTCAAAAGAGACGGTATGAGGGAATACTGTGCCACTCAACTGCAACTGTAAGCATTTGAGCTGTAGCATGTAAGGATGAGCATGTGGCTGACCTGCACCAGGTACCACAGGATCAAAAACTAAACATATACATGATCCCATGCCAGCAGAGGGCATCACAAACTGTGGAAGAGCCTTAAGGGTTATGAGCAGGCATTTACAAATTAAAAATCACCACCAGTCATCAAACATCTGCTTGAAGTGTAGCCACTAAGATAAAAGTTGTGGTGAGGGGCAACCAGATACAATCTTCTTCAAGCTAAACCTGCTGGTCTAACAGGACCAATGTGGGGGTAAGTATTTTAGAAGTAGCATCCTCAGTCCTAAGCACCACCAATTTGTGAACAAATAACTTGAAGGAATGACTAACCTCAACTGATCACCCAGGATGTACCTCCCAAGGGTTGGAGCCACTGGCATACCTCCCCAGTCCCCTTATTTTCCACTCAGCTGGACGACAGCTGACAATAAAACCCTTGCTAGCTAATGGTGAGCTCCCCATCTGCATTCACTGGGAAAGGCTGCTAAACACTGGACTTACCTCTAAGAGAGTCAGATCTTCATTTGCTATCAGAGTATTTGTTCTCATAGTGATGCTCAGATTTATGTTTAGTAATCTGCAAAGAGGACTCTATCATTCTTTGCACAAACAGCTATTTGACAACTGTCATGTTTATGGAAGCAAAATATGTCAAAAGTGTCTCTGAGTGAATGGCTTGAAACTCAGGCACTTGTGGTAGTGGTCATGTCATGTACCTTTGTAAGACAATAAAGACAATCCAGGTAGGGGCCCTGACTGGAAATCTGATGGCAGCAAGGACACTTTGTATGCAAATTTAGGCCATTTGGGTGTCAGTCAAATTGGAGCCAGTCAGATGAGTTTTAGGTCAAGTGAAGTAGACCCATGGAGACACATGCACACACACTTCTGTTCCTCCCTGTCTTTATTTCACCAACAAATACCTGTGAGAATTTACTTATGTCATGAGTTGTGCATCATTATATCATTGGTCAAATTGCTATTTGGCTAGGTTGTGGTGAAGATTATAGAGTAGGTGAAAAAAAACTCTGTCTTACTTTTGAAGACAGAGAAGAGAGACAGGGATCTTAAATGTTCTGTGTAAATTAAGAGGCTCATACCTGAGTTTTTTTTGGCAAGGAACTGTTAGGTTTTTCCATTTGGGTTAGTTGTTTGGACAGGTAGATACTTAAGGGCACACTGTATTCTAGTGTGGGCCTGAATAGGAATGAGCAGAGGGAAATGATGACCTCCTTTAATTGGAGAGGCGATGCCCTTAGTAATCAGCTTGGCAAGGTAGAAGGTTTAACTCATAGCAGTGGAAGTGTGGTTTTCAAAGGAGAATTCATTAGCCATGAAGGAGCCTAGGTCTCTAATGACAGTGCCCCTTTAATTGGGGGGGGGGGTGCTGTTATATGGTAGGTGTGTCAGAGTTCCTCTTTCACAAACTGCATTTTTTGGTGTTCAGATTTACACCACAATGTCAACATCCTGAGATTTTTTTGTACACTATAACATGTTTGCATACTGTTAATTGGTATATAGGTTTCTGTCCATATGGGAAGTCTTTTTTATTACGATATCACTACATGTTGGATATAAAAGAAAGCACACAATACAACAGGGAATTTCCTAATGAAGTAGTCTTGCAAAACTGGATGAATATGCTGACGTTTTGGTGAAAATAAAGCTTTGTTAATAGAGGGGTGTAGTTTGGAATTTTTTTTAACATGTTCATTTAACCATTCCATCTGTCTTATTACAGAGAACACAACTGCCTAAAAATGACAGTAATAATCAGGCCTACCTCTACATTAAAATATTTACTTTTTAAATTCCTCAGTAAGTATTGTGTATCTTTTGCTAATAAACTAAATGCAAAAATACTTAGTGTATCCAAGAAGGCACTCTTTTATGTATGTCAACATTTAATCTTACTGTTGGAGAATCAGTCTTTTTAAGAATTGATCCTGCAACTTGGAATACCAGATGTTAAAAAGTGTAACAATTACCCTCATTTAAGACTATACCTTAAGGAACACCTAAAGTAAGCAAATGTGGCCAACTTCAAGTGCTCATTCGCTGTTAGCTCACTGCCACTTGCTTTAAATGGCAATTGCCCTAACTCACTCTAGCCTGATCCTAGTGATTTACATATCCCTCTCACCACCCAGCTCTAATGAACTACCTAGATATACCAGGGCCCTAACTCTAACCTTAAAACTCCCACCTGGTCCCTAACCATAACCATTGTTTTCCCTTCTACTCACTAACCCTAAAGGGCACGACCATTCCATAAACCTAAAACTCTTCCATAATTCTATTCTAAACTCCTCCCTCACCACATAAACCTAATACTCCCTTCCCACTCCCTAAAAGAAAAGTCACTAGTTACTCACTAACCCTCAACTCCTTTCTCTAGCCCAAAAATGTTCCCTGCCCTCTAAACTTTAAACTCCTCTCCTGCTCCCTAATCATAAAACTCTCCCCAAACCAACGCTCCCTAACCCTAAAACTCTCCTCAAACTTGGCTCCCACTCCTGATCCCTGCCTGAAGCCATCATCTATGCTCTCACCCTCTACCCTCCCTGCATCTGACACACTTACCTTGCTTGAACTCAGCTACTTTGTTTGGTGAGGTGCTGCAGCTTCACAATCTCTCTCTGTTTTTCTGTAAGGCTGCGACATCTCACATGAACATGTAGTCAGGTTTGAGTGCAGGCAACAAGATGCCTGAGTCCCTGGCTGCAAGGCATTGGTCTTTAAGCACCTGGAACTCTAGCATTTCTAGTAGAGCCAAGCAAATACAAGTGCTTGCTCATGTGATCACTTACACTCAACTGGTTTAACATTACAATGCAGCTACTGTTTTATATAACAAATAGTCAGTTCTACACCTACAGTCCCTCCTATGTAAGTCTGCTTCCATAGCCTTATAGAAGAATTTGCATGCAGTACTGTAGTATACTGTAATTTTAACTTACTGCAAACATATATGCTATGTCATATATGCATGAGGTGTATGCATTTACTTACTTGCAACTATTTATACCTATTGGTTTCAGTCACAACTGAAAAGAGTCCTTGGACCAGTTTACCTACCTGGTTAATAAATGTAAACAAATACATAAATAAATAAAAACATTCTTTAGCATTTCTATTTAGGTCTCATAAGTTATCTAGTAATATCTTGTGTAGATGTGTACTCACTAAATGAGTGACATGCATCCATCCATTATCCGTAGTGAGTCAAGTCTCAAAGTCTTCTACACTATGCAGTATTGGGTAATATCATTTCTTATTGAGGCCTGATCTCCTGTTATTGTGATTAGTAACACTCGCAGACTGTTACCATGATTTACTATTTTTTGCAAACTAAATGCAGTCACACATTGTTGACAACAAATGAAATGATACAAATAGGCATTGTAGAAATGGTGTTATTCCACTCTATTTGTGTAGCTCAGTAGTTGTACAATTAGTTCACCTGGATTCTTTATGAGACAGGATCTGCAACAATATTGAGCATACTGGAAACACGATCCATTACTCTCAAATTTTAGCATTTTTTCAGGGCAGATCACTGCAGTCTGAAGTTGCCATTTGCTCAGATTTGAAGCGACCATAGAGTTTGTAGTATATTGTGGGGTGATGTGGGGATGCAACTCACTGAATTCCATTTATGGGTGACTTTACCTCATTTCTGAGGAATTTTGGAATTCTATCATATTACTGCTAAATCTGGACACAAAGAGCAACCTGTGTCCATATCCCAACAAAACATCTCAAGAAATAGACACTCTCTTTAATTCTTATTTTATCAACACTATAGCAAACATTGCTGCTATTTCTCCCAACTCTCACTGTGGCTCATACCCTATGACACCATCCCGTTCTTCACACGAGACTACTACCCACCCTACATCCATTTTCTGTTTTACACCCATACCAACCCATACAATAAAAAGACTACTTCTCAAGATCAAACCTTGCTCTAACACTGCTGACAACCTATCTGCAGAATATCTACCACTGGCAGCCGATGCTATTGTCTACCCCATAAACATACTTATTAACAGATCCATCTAAGAATCCTATATCCCAAAAAATCTGGAAAAAAGCATTTATTCTTCCTGTACACAAAGGTGGCAACAACATTGATATTTCGAATTTCCAACCTATTGCCATTCTCTTACCAATCTCCAAGATCTTAGAAAAATGTATATACATTCAACTCTTAAACTTTCTACTTCTCAACCAAATCCTTTCTCCCACACAACATGGATTTAAGCCAGCCCATATGGACACTGTTAATAAAGCTCGAGATGCTGGTAAAATTATCTCTTCTCTATTCCTAGACCTTTCAAAAGCATTTGATACTGCCTCTCATCCTCTACTTCTAACCCAACTCCCCAAAATCAGCCTCATCCCCTTCAATCAACTGGTTCTCAAGTTACTTAGCAGATAGAAAACAAGCTGTTAAATGGCAACACTCTTTCTAACACCTCTACTGGAGTCCCCCAAGGATCTATTCCAGGACCCCTCCTATTCAGCATTTTCAGTAATAGTTTTCATTCTTCAGTTTGTCAGGGATCCCTTATTCAATATGGAGATGACTCTACAATTATATGCTCTGCTGATTCCATATATAACCTTCAACAAATAACTCAGAAGACCTTTACCTCTACTGAAACCTAGATGTACAATAATCATCTATCCCTTAACCCAAAGAAAACCAAGCTCATACTATTCACCCCTAAGTAAAGCACAGTTCACTATACATTCACAAAGTAACACAACTACTGAGGTTGTTACCCATACAAAACTATTAGGGGTAATTATAGACAAACACCTTATATTTGACCTACACATTCATCATAGCGTCAGCAAAACTCACCAAAAGTTTGGAATTCTCAACAGGCATAAGCTCTTCTTTAGCCCCCCCTACAAAACAAGCCCTCACTTCCACTTACCTATTACCCTCTATCGTATATGGTGCCCCTGTTTTACTAACATCCAATCCTCTCTAAAAGCTAAGCTTGAGACATGTTACAATAAAATCACCAAGTTTGCTACAAACGTCAAATACTCTACTCATCACTGTACCTCTGTACACAACACTGAAATAGCTACAACTACTACACTACCTCTCTTACCTACAACTAACAACTGCATACAAAATAAAAATAATCTTTAAACCATCAGACTGTCCTGCTCTCAGTTCGATATTTAATTACTACCATCCAAAAAGACCTCTCTAATCCAAGAATCAGTACCTTCTGATGGTTCAGAAACCAAAACTGCCAGCCGGCCAGCTTCTTTATTCTTGCTCTCTAGCCAAAAATTTGGAATGCCCTACTATTAACTATTAGAACTACTCAAAATCTTGCCTCTTCCAAAACTTCTCTATGACACTACTCATCTTCTATGTGGCATTACACCTGTGCCAACCCTCCACCTTTTAAAACCTAACTGCCTTTGCTTAATACTAACATTGGTGTTTAACATATCTGCTACTAACAATGCCAGGTGAAAGCCTCACTATGGTAATGCCTGATACATTACACCTTTCCCTCAACTCCAATAAATCTAAAATACTAATTTTCCTCCCCTCCAAGGTTTCCTCCTTAGACAAAAACACTTTCAATGTCCTAAGCCAAACTAACACTGCTATAGAAGTGGTCCCCTCTTTAAAACTCCTTGGCATTACCATAGATGAACACCTCAAATTCGATCTTCACATACAACAAAACATAAAGAAAACCCACCAAAAGCTAGGTATGCTATATAGGAACAATCATTTTCTTTCCAACTCCTCTAGGCATACCCTGGAAATCACCTATCTCCTACCTTCTCTTCTATATGGAGCCCCTCTTCTAACCAATCTGTCTGCTACCAACACCTCTAAGCTCGAAGCTTGCTATAATAAGATCTCTAAATTTGCCACCAAATCCAAAACCTCAACTCACCACTGCCTCAGCCTACAATCTCTGAACTGGTTAGAACTCCCTAACCACCGCTCATAAATTAATCTTCACCCCTGATAAATGCCCAGCCTTAAAGAACATCCTTCCTCCATACATCCCAAACAGATCACTGAGATCTGAACACCAAAACCTAATCTCCATTCGCAAACCGAAACATCCCGCTGGCCAGCTCCTACTCTCCTTTTCTCTAGGTAAAAAATGGAACTCTCTCCCTCCTTCACTTAGGACTATACCCAACACTGAATCCTTCAAGACCCAACTTTTCCTACACCTATCTTCCAAATGGAAATGCTCCTGCTTTCACCCCACATAAATTCTATGGATTCTCCCCACTAAGCTCTCCTCTAAAGAACCAGAACTAGCAGACTTTAATTAACTCCAAGCATGTAAATATTTTAATCATCTGAAGAGCTAAAAAAAAAAAAACAAAATTCTGTTGTTAAACTGTCTCATGATGTATATTACACTCTGCAGTTCCTAAATGTATGAATCTTACTCTTGTATTTCATTATGTAACCTTTATTTGTATTTTGTAACCTTTATTGTATTGTATTACTCATGGAGCTTTTTTCTCCCCGGGCCTCCACTGAAAATGGGCACTTCTTGGCCCAGTGGACTTCCCCGGTAATCAAACTGAAAATAAATAAATAAATACATAAATAAATTATGCAGTCTTAATTCCTTCGATGTACTTGTTTATCTATTGTCAATTTCTGACATTACCATAATTTAATTATTAACTATGTTACCTTTGTAGTATATACACTTCAGATTTATTGACATTGTATGTTCATGTTATTGTGGACCTTTTCTCCCTGGGCCTCCACTGAAAATGCGCTCACAAAGGCCCAGTCATAGGTCAACTAGGTGGCCGTCTAGGGTGCCTATTTATCAGGGGGTCTTTTCCATCATATATTTCTTTATTTTTTGTATTAAAGAAATTATCTCTTTTAAATATATTGAATGAATACAGGGAAAAAAATGAAAAGTAAGAAAAACTGAGCAAAAAATGAAAAACAAAGTAATCTGGGTGCTGTAGGAAGACCAGTATGCGGGCACCAGGTTGCGGGTGGGGGGGCACTGTGGAACCCTTTTGCCTAGGTCTCCAGTTGACCAAAGGCCGGCCCTGGGCCCAGCAGACTATTCTGGTAAACACATGCAAATAAATAAATGTTGTGTGTGTTATTTTGTGACACATTGTGGAAAAGATGTGCCAACAATGAAGCAGTTACAGCTGATGCTGATTTGTTGTGGAAAAGATTTGCCAACACACTGAAGCAGTGAAAGTTTAACCTATTTATAGTTGATTTTGAGATATTGCTGAATATGTAGTCACATAACAGATTGTTAGTGCAGTGTCATAAAGTCACTGCACAGAAAAATGGGAAGGTTATTCATAATCCGCAAGTGGTTTCAAATGTTTCTACTGCAATCTAGAATCTAGACATCCAGGAAAAAAAGTGCTCATAAGCTCCAGATCTATAGAAACACAGAAATATTTTGATGGCTCGTGTATGTATGATTACATATATACCTTTCTCCACCAGACATACTAAGACATTTCAACAACTTTGTTTGTTTATGATTACGCTTATCTCTGTCTACCCAGAGCTACCAGTGTTCTTTTCACCATAAGTGAAATACATACCAGGAAAAGATGACACCAGACAGTAGTAGAAACCTAAGACATACGGAGGAACAAGGACTTCGCTGTAGATTAGTTTAATGAACTGACATCCAATAATACAAAGCGCTTTTCGTCTCTTACTGTGAAGAGACTACTTCAGGTAAAGTCACACATAAATTCATACCACTTAAATACTACACCACTCCCCTAATTAACACAACTGATTCCACAATAATAAAGTATTAAAAGTTGAAGAATAAAATGTGTACAAGTGTCAGCACTACATTATACTAAAAATACCCACTTGGATAAACCTGTTAAATATCATTGACAATATAATGCCACTTCCCAATATCTAAAACACATATAATTTAATCAGTTGTAAGAATCTATGAAACTAAATTAAAATACATTCTAAAACAATGTGAAATTGAACAATTCTATTACAATAAAAAATAAAAAATCTAGGAATGTTATTTAAAATGCATTATAAAAAGTGTAAATGAATATAGGTGTAAGATTGTATAAATAAATAGGATTAGACATATCTCATCAAATTTTTCAATTTAAGAATACAAGTGATGGAATAAACTTCATTTAGCCCAGGTGAATGACATGCCCTAGTATGCAGCTACCAACATAGTTCCGTTTTTTCGAGCATCTAAACCTGGTTGACTTCTTTGAGACAGTCACCAAGGCCATAGATGAGGGAAAGGTCATTCACACAGCCTACCTTGACCTTGCTAAGACTTTCAACACCATTCCTCACTCGGGTATTACAGAAAAACTTACCAGCCTGAATATAAACCCCTACGTCATGAGATGGGTTGCCATCTGGCTTACAGACAGAACTCACATGGTAAGAATATCGGGCTCCAGGTCCGACTCTAAACCAGTCACAAGTGGTGTCCCACAAGGCTCGGTCCTGGGACCCCTACTGTTCGGCATATACTTCTCAGAAGTACAGACAAACACAGGAGGACTATGGTTAACCAAGTTCGCCGATGACTGCAAACTGGGAGCCATAATTGACTCTCTGGCTGACAGGGACATCCTCCAAAAGGGCCTTACTGAGATGGACACCTGGTGTCAAAGTCATGGCCTCAAGCTAAATGCCAAAAAATGCATAGTCATCCCATTTGGGAAAAACAAAACACCCATGAATTAGCACATAGGTGGCAGCCCCCTTAATACAGAAGAGGTAATAAGAGATCTGGGGACCCAGGTAGATAGTAATCCCTCCTTTGACAATCATATTGCCAAAGTAGTTAGGAAATCCTTCTATGTGGCCCATCTAATTACTAAAGGGTTCACATCTAGAAATAAAGAGGTTATAGTGCCCCACTACTCCTCACTCATTAGACCCATCATAGAGTACAATGCCCCGTTTGGGATGTACCTCACAAGGCACTTCCAACAGCTGGAAAGACCACAAAAGTACCTCACCAAGAGGATTACTAGCCTCAAACATATGTCCTATGCAGCCCGACTGAAAAAACTCCGGCTGTACTCAGTGGCATATCGCTTACTCAGAGGTGATCTCTGCCTGACTTACAAAGCCATGTCCAACTCAGAATTGATGGATATGCTCCACCTAAAGAAATCCAAGTCACGATGAGCCATGTGCTCTAGTGAGCTAAACCTCACCACAACAATAAATAGAACATGCTGGAGGGATAGATTCCTGTCACAGAGACTCCCCATGCTTTGGAACAAAATTCCAAATTACATCAGGCAGAGTCCCTCACTAACACTCTTCAAGAGAAACCTTGATGAGTAGATGGGTAACAGCATATACACACCTGGGATCACTTCATTGGCTCTGCTTGACAGAGGATCAGTTAATAAATGGGGCGGTGAAAGCCGACACACTCTGGCTAGGCTTATAAATGCCCTCGGGCAGATAGCCTAGTACCTACCTATGAACCTATAAGTGAAATACATGCCATGAATGGGGACACACACCAGTATCAACTGACACATTCACCTTAAAAACAAAGCTTGATCGGACTTCTGTTGTGGAAACCTTGAAACAGATCAGGTGCAATTTATGTTTATATGCAGTTTGGAGTACCCAGACTACCCTTACCACGACACTGTATTGGTTTAATTATGTAGGTTTATTGCAGCCTTTAATTCCCCACTTCTCCTGGCTTTACTACCTGGGCATCCACACAGTGCTTATGTTGTTCTTGTTACCAACAGTGCTTATGTTATTGTTGTTATATTATGCTATTTGAGTAATTTGGATAGTTCAACAAGACAGCATAGATAGCATTTCAACACGAGTAGTAAGTTACAGCAATTTATCTGTCTGCAGTACTGTTCAACCACTGGTTATAGAGGCAGTGATATTTACACAGTAGTTCCACATGCCTACCTTATAACAAGTCATTTATATGTCATTTACATACTCCATTCCACAGTTATCTAAAAAGTGAAAATTGGCAAATGTTTATCATTAATAGTACTGGTCACAGTATAATAATGGGATATGAAATCAATGACTGAAACTAGAACTCACTGGTCATAATATTTGAACTGGTTCATTCAGCTAAAAAGGAAAACCTCTGTCCCCTGTATTTATTAAACTCATTATTTGTTGAATTATGTAAGTCACTTTATAGTTGCTACTCATGGTTTTCAATAGAGTCAGCTATTTTAAGGGTAACACCTTATACCTGTAGGACATTTGACTCTTCTATCTCAGAGTGAATTCAGAAGCTGCAATTCGAAGGGGTAAAAGCAGTCCAGTTCTAGGGTAGTCTTGGCTCAGTCATGAGTCTAGGTGCAGTTATTTCATTTGGTGTCTAGATATGTACACTCGCATACTCTGGCTGTTGCAGGAAGAGTGCAAAGACATTTTACTTGTGATCAAAAGAACTAGTACATGTCCATCCCATCATATCATACATTCCCAAAGATTCTAGGTCCTTAATAAAATATTTCCCTGCATCCCTTTACTGAAAGCAGTGTGTCACACTCTTTTCAATTAACACTGCACTTTTCTGCCTAAATATGATTGCTGGCAATGCAAGTCCACTCCTTGTGCAAAATGTACAGAGTTCTGTACTGGAATGTGAACATCAGTCTTTAATTCAGAATGTAGCAGAATGTGACAAATCTAATTCTCTTTACGGATAACAGGTGTGCAGTGCTACATACAGGATGTACAATGTTTCACTGAACCTGTTTAAGAAAATCATATCCGTCATTTCTTTAATTAACTGTCATATTTTACTTATCTCCAGTGAATGAAAAGAGATCTATAGCAGTTAGGCAATGAAGAACATTCTAGGGGGTTAGTCACTCAGCACCGATGAGTAATTGAGTTGGAAAGATCCAGAGGGAAGTTATAACACATCGATTTCCATTTCCTGCAGATGTGGGTAGCCTTCATGATTCGGTTAGATTTTGTTCTCATGGAAATGATAGATTAATGGCCTCTGGCAAGTTAAATCTATGTATAGCTGTGAAGGACAAAACAATAAATAACTGTTGTATCACATAAGCAACAGGACTGAAAATGATTTCAAGACTAGTAAAGAGAAAAACATTTTTTTCACACAAAAAATCATCCTGTTTTGATTATAACATATATCTATTAATGTCATGGCTAGAAGAGAAAACAAAACAGCTAATATTTGCTTGTATGTAATACATGTGTTAGAAGGTAACTGATGCCCTATTATGAGATGAGTGGAACTAAGGATCACTGTATAATTGAAAATATCTCACATATCTGTATTTCAGTTCTTAAAAGGAAGAGACAAATACTGTCAATTGCAAATCATTACACAGTAGACAAAAAGCATTACTTCCTTCATTTTGGCTGGAATGTTATGCAGTTATACAGAATTCCTGACAAAAATTAAACTTGCCATCTTTAAGCTGCACCCATAAATAGCATCTTTATTTCTGCAGTGACCTTCTATACAATCTCCTGTCGCAAAGGCTATGCCATTTAGCCTGGGTCTTTGTCATAGTGGGGAAAGTCCTTACTACACCCCAGATGACCAGTGTTTGATTAGTAACATAAGAAGGTGGGTTTGAGAAACTGATGATGGAGTATTCATTCTGTGGGAAAGAGATGGTCCAGTCTACTACATTGCTGATGCTGCAGGAGTGTGAGAGGTGTGGAATGCAGCACTAGCCAGGGTGAGCACTGTACTACACAGGAGGCCAGAGGGATTGATGCGTGGATGCATATGCACATCTATCTCTCTCTACGAAAACCGCTTCAGGGGTAATCACACATGTTGTAGGGAAAGTTTATATTTGGGCATTTTTTGTGCCTCAAGTACATTATGGCTCCCTCACAGTGCCCAGTTCTTACTGCAGAAGATGAAAGAATGGGCATATGGACTTTGACCTTGTCCGGAAACCACACAAACCCTACCACAGTCAGGGAATGAATGGGACAGATCTTCTCCCTATGAGAACTGAATTGATGTATAGGGCGCTGTTAGTGGGGAGCAGAATAGTCCGTGGAGGTAACAAAAAGGCTCTGCCTTTAGTACCTATAATTTTGAAGGATGCTGTGCATCCTTGGGTTGTGACAGCATCATCTACTTAGTTTCCTGAAAAAGTAGATTAACTGTTTATTTGTGTCTGCACTGTTATAATGTTAAATCCTTTATACCTCTTGAAATTAAAAAAGTAGCTGCCTTACTAAGTAAAGGAACTTGAGAAGAATAAAATGAAGCGTTTCATTCTCTGCCATATGAAGGTTATTGTTGCTTCCTAGTTTTTATTTATTTATTTCATTCTTCTTTATTCTGGGTTTTAAACTAATTACACAGTTTTCAGTTTAAGAAGGTAACCAAATGCCCAGTTTAATCTTCTTAACTTCTATACACTTTCTCTTAGACCTCTTTCTCCCATTTCTGATGAGATAAATTAACATGGCATTTGATTTATTTACTCTTTAAGGTGAGGAGAGTTTTTTCTTAGCAAAGCAGAAATATAGTAAATTCACGTGGCACAAGTGTCAAGCTTTGCTATGTACTGATGAATGCCCATTAAAAAACTAGCACAGCCTCCCTACTTCAAGATGTACCAAATGCAGGAGAAAGGCAATCACATAAAAAGCTTCCATTGGGTCATATTAATTTGCCTATGAATATTGACCACAGTCTGAAGAGATGCAAAGGAAAACAAACATTATGGGCCCTTACCATAATGCTGGATCTGTGAGGAAAGCTCTGGCTTCAGGCAAAGACAGAATCTATGCTGCAGGCATTAGTGCCAGTTGGCACACAGAGCCTTCTCAGGTAACAAAGAAAAAGAAAGCAGGGGTACGGCTGGTTGGTTATTTACTGCAGCCAACACCTCTACTCCCAATACGTTACCCTGGTAAGTACCCATAACCTTCCTATCAGATCTCATAGAGCTGTGGCTAAAGGAACTGATTGGACAGAGCGACTCCACTTTGGGAACATACCCTTAATTAGCGAGTTCACAGAGGGAGACAACCTAGAAACCGCATCCTATTAATAATGCTTTTTAGAAACAAGTATCAAACCCAGAGCTGTTGGACATGCTACAACTAAAGAAATCCCAATCCCTCCAAGCTACACAGTCTAGGGACCTAAACCTTGTCACCACAATAAACAGGACATGCTGGAGGGATAGATTCCTGTCCCAGAGACTTTCCATACTCTGGAACAGGCTACCCATCTATGTCAAGCAAAGTTCTTCATTAGCACTCTTCAAGAAAAATCTTGATGAGTGGATGGGAAATAGGAAATACACCCCAGGGATCACTTCTGTGTCTCTGCTCGACAGTGGCACAGGAAAATAACTTTCTTGGGTGGCGTAAGCCAGGGAACTTTGTTGGCTAGGCTTACGTAGGCCCTCGGGTTGATAGCCTAGTACCTACCTATGAACATGTAGTACCCAACAGGAGAACAGATGTTCTTCAACAGGGTATTAATATACAAGGAGAGCCTGGAATCAAGTCAACAGCCTCTTGGTAGCATATTAAGTCATAGCACAGACCAAATGATAAAAAAAAATAAAACTGCCACCATATTGTTTATGCACATTAAACATAGAAGTTTAGTGAGCATAAAAAAATAAAATAAGTAAATAAAACTAAAGCAGATGACTCTGCTAACAAAAGTAACTGCAGTGCTGTTTCATTTTCCCTTCTCTACCCATTGCTTAAAAAGTCATGTTTAGTGAGCAATAGAAAATAATACAAAAGTAATGCAGTTTCAAGAGTGTGTGTGTGTGTGTGTGTGTGTGTGTGTGTGTGTGTGTGTGTGTGTGTGTGTGTGTGTGTGTGTGTGTGTGTGCAAAAGCAAGTGTGTGGGCAAAGCGTGTGTGTGTGTGTGAGAGAGAGAGAAAGAGACAGAGAGAAATCTCAATCAGGGACAAATTTTAACTATTTCCCCAATTCACTTAAAAGTTAATACAACATGTTCTGTATTAACATGTTTCTCTCAACAATTAGAAACACAAAACTATAATGGATAGATTTATTGATTAGCTGTAGGGATTTTCAGGGACAGATTAAAATGTTAGGCAAAACCAGGGATGGTTGACAAGCATGGTGGGATGCATTGCTTTGCACTGTATGTATTTTTTCATTCATTTGCTTGGTTGTAATTGCGTGGATATGCATCTGAGTTTCTGTATATGTGTGCATCTGTTTGTGTGTGTGTAGACATTAAATACTTACTTAATCTGTATGTGTATCAGATATAAAATACAACCTCCTGCAACAATTACACATCCTACAGCTTCTATTAAAAATTAGGAAAAGAAAATATTTTACATCAAAAATATAGAAAAATGTATATGCTAACAAAACAATTGCAAACCAGTTTTACAGATTGCCCATTTTATAAGCACAATAATGCCCTCCAGCATAGTTATTATAGAGGAAATAACGAACCTTCTAGGGATGGAGATCCCTCTCTATCTGTGGTATTAGGCCTCCCAGCACTACTGGATGGTCTAGTATTTCCCAATAATGCCCATCCTGTTGGGCTTTATTACTTGCATTTATTTATTTAACATTTGTTTACTGGGAAAGTCTGACTGGACACAAGTCCTTTTTCAGCAGAGGCCCGGGGAGAAAAGCTCCACAAGAATGACAAACATTTACTAAGCAAGCATTACGTAATACATTCAGATTATATAATATTATTACATCAGATTATATCATATCAGTCATAAACAGTAATAGAGAAAATTACTAGACATAAATATTGTATCACATCAGTCATAAACAATAAAAGAGAGAATTGCTGTACATCAGTGAAGGCTGTACCATAATAGTTGAGTACATTGTGAATACAAATATTTCTATATGTTATCTCTGAGATGTTGGAAAGAAATGCTAAGGCATTTAAAGCAAGAATAGGCTGAGTAACTCTCTGAGCAGTAGAGCTGTAGTGAGGGAGGGAGGTGTGGTATAAATTGCTAAAGGGTAAATGGACAGTTACGCAGTTTAGATTTAAGCAAGAGAGACTTAAGTTGTTTTTTTAAAAGTGGTGTTTATCAGTAATCGATTGTATGTCAGGGGGGAAGGGAGTTCCAATACCTAGTTGTACTTGCTGAATAGAGGGACAGGCCAGCTATGTTATTAATTTTGGAAATTGTTAACAGAGCTTTATTAGTTGAGTGAAGAGGGCGAGTGCTACTATAGGGTTGCACTAGAGTCTGGGACTTTTTTAGGTTGGTGTATTAGAGTGTGTAGGCTAATATGTTGGTTGTAAGTAAGTAGGTTGGGTAGTTCGAGTCAATTCAAATGTCTGAGTGCTGAGCAATGGTATTTTCTAAAGATGAGGTCAGTAGCAAGTTTGTCTGTTTTATTGTAGCAGCTTTCCAATTTTGTCAGCTCACCCTTTTTTAGATTAGTAAAGATGTGTGAGGTGTATAGAAGAGTGGAGACTAGATGAGTAGTTGTAAGGGTAGCTTTAGTGCTGCTTGTTACATACTGTTTATGTCTGTATAGACTACCAAGTTTTTTATTTACTTTTTTGATGGTCTGGGCTATGCGTAGCTCAAATTTGACCGAGCAGTCGATAATGATACCTAAGAGTTTTGTATGGGGTACTGGAGAGATGATGGTGAGATTAGCAGACGATATGGAGAAAGGGGGTGGAGGGTTTGGTGATTCACCTGGGAAAAATAGCATAGGTTTTGTCTTGTTTGCATTGAGAATGAGTTGCGAGTCAGATAACCTTTTTTCCACTGCTGAGAAAGCTTCTTGGGTTATATTCTGTAATTGTAGGAGAGAGGATGCGGCACATATTAAGGTAGGCTTGTCCAATGGCAGTGTATAATTTGTTTATGAAAAGTGTAAACAGAAGTGGGATGAGGTTGGATCCCTGAGGGACACCCAGATTTATGGGAAGTAGGGGGGATATATTGTTTTGCCATAGTACTGCTTGCTTATGTCCTGAAAGATAGTTTTTAAACCAGTTTGCAGTGGGGTAACGTGAGTTAAACTCTGCTAGAGAGTTTAGAAATTTGACATGAGATACCATGTCAAATGCCTTTGACAGGTCAAGGAAGGTAGAGGACACAATGAGACCATTATTCCTGTACTGAGTAATACTGTTAGCAAAAGATAGAGCAGCGGGGGTGCTATGATAGGGGCAAAACCCATGCTGTGACTTGGACAGGAGCTTATTTTTGAGAAGATGGGACATGATTTGAAATATGAATGCATCTTTCAAGTATTTTAGAGAGAGGTGACAGGATGGTAATGGGTGTAAAATTGGAAATCTCAGTGAATGATGTGGGATGTCTTCCAGATTGATGGGATTTGTTGTTCGGTTATAGATCTGTTTATTAGAATACAGACTGGGTATGCAATGACTTCTGCTATTTTTAGGAATTCTGTGGGAAGTTTATCTGCTGCGAAGGTGGTAGGATAAAGTTTAAGTAGGTGTTTTTTTTATAACCTTAATTGGAACTGGATGAAAGGAGAAGGTGTTATTGCTAAGATTCTGTTTAGGAGTGTCTAGGGGAGAGTTGGTGGAATTTAGAGAGAGCTAGTATAGATTCTGTAACGTGTTTGTTGAAGAGGGTTTCAATGGGGGTCAGAATGTGTGGGATTGTGGAGGATGGGTTAGTGATATTGCCATATCACACACAAAAGTGTTCAGTGAATACCAAGTAGCAGCAACTGCAGAAGTATTATTGAGGGAAGAATTATGGAAGAAGTCTATTGAAACAGCTCTGGTAGAATGTGCTTTAAGAAGGTTTTGCAAAATGTTGCTGTACTTGTAACAGAGTACAATACTATTAGAAAGCCAGTTAGACAGATATTGCTTGGTAACTTTTTTCCCCTTCTTTTTATATTATGTATATTTTAGCAAAAAAATATATATATATATGTACATGACGTCCACCTAAAACCAAAGCTGGCTGTATACATACAAACAACAGAGATGCTATCCTTCATTTGAGTACTGAGAAAAGAAAACTGACAGATGTTAATGTACTAATTCATACTGGTTGCTGAAGGTCTGAAAGAGTGGAAGGAAAAGGAGGCTGTTATGCCTAGACATCAACAGGTTTAGGATTAAAGGTATTTTATAACCTATTAGTTGAGATGCTATCAAAAGAAAAGTTTCTGCTGACAGAACCCCACCTGAAAAGACCAAACCTGAAAAACCTGAAGATTTGAAAAGATGGATTATGTAGTCAAAAAAGGCTGAGGTCCAAAAGTCATTCATCTTCTGAGGGGAAGATAAAAGCTGAGTTGTGGTATCTGCACATTCAACCTCACATACTGCCTTATATACTGGAGGTCCCCAGATTAAAGACCAACAGGTAGAGCAGGGAAGTATCTAAAGAATATTTCCAACATGATGATGCTCTGGAGTCTTCTGTAGGAAACTGGTATGAAATTTCAGCTGATGTTGCACAGCAAGGGAAGAAGCAGGAAACTGCGGCAACTTTGACACAGGTAATGTTGTGGAGTTAAAGGTCAAAGGGTTCCATTATGAAGGGACATTAGATGAAGCAGGGTGCATCTGAAGAGAATATGTCTCAGGAAGATTGTATGGAACTGTCTATAGAATACTCCCTGGAAAAAGAGAAAAGAAGAAATCTCAGTCCAAAGGAAAACAATTTAAGGGAAGACCTTGTTGATTAATAGAGATGGGCAGATATATTAAGATAGATGAAAGAAATAAATTACAGAAATTAAATAAGATCCAAAATATGGTAAGAACGGTAAAACAGATGAACACTGTCATCTGGACTATTACAATAAATTCAAGTGATATAACAAAAATAAATAGGATATATTACTGTACAGCTAAACTAATAACGAATAATGTGATACCAGAAAAATGTAGAGTGACAAAGGGAAGGAAGGAAACAAGTAAATGCCACAATGGAAATATCAAACAGAGAAAACTATTATTAAGACAAGAAGTATCACTGTTAGAAGAATATAGAAACAGAAACAGATAATCAAAAATACTTAGAAAAACAGGTGAAGAAAAAAGCAACATAAGGTATCAAAACAGACCTAGATTTATCATGCACCTTTGCCAGTAATAAACTAAAATATCAGCACAGGGAGAAACACTTAGAAGGTATACAGATAAATATAAATGAAAAGTACAAAATAAGCAATTCATTGATGACACAAATATTCTATAGAGAATAGGGAACAAAGAAAAAGGAATAGAAACACTGTCATTAAAGAAGAAATAATCTCATTTTGGAGAAGTATTTATGAAATTCCCATTGAACATAAACTATGCTGATGGATAGAAAAATTAAAAGAAACACCAAGGAGAGCTAATGTAGAGGATATGAAATGGGATGAAGTTAACAGCCAGAGAAATTGAGGCAAAACTAAAAAAAACTCCTAAATGGAAAACCCCAAGCCCAGACACAGTACCTAAGTTCTGGATAAAAGCATTAACATATTTACACAAAGATTTAGCCCTCAGAAAGAATTATTATATACCCATCCCAAACAGACACCAACCTGGTTAACCACAGGAAAAATGATCCTCCTCCTTAAGAGTAAAACTGCAAACTGTCCTAAGATTTTTATGCCAATAACGTGCCTTGAGACAGTATACAAACTATATACTTGAATTGATGCAGACAGAGTTTATAGTAATTTAGAAAAAAAAAACAATTATGGCAATGGAATAAAAAGGTAACCAAAGAAAGTCACGTGGCACAACAGATTATGTGTTGCTAAATAAAGCTATAGTAGAAAATTGTAAAAAGGGGAAGAATCTATGTATGGTATGGATAGAGTACAAAAAAGAATTTGACAGGATCCCACATTCATGGATAAAAGAGTGCTTGCAGCTTACACTCTACATTTGTCAATTACATTACAATAACCATGAAACATTGGCAAGCCACTTTGCAGTTGAGCATCACAAAGGCCAACTTATTATCCAAGGGATAAAAATTCTAAGGGGGATATTCCAGAGTGATTCTTTATTACTGCTCTGTTTGTCTTACTTTTAACTAATTAATCTGTTTACTTAACAGATTGGACTGTGTTTACAATTTGGCTCCCAGAAAACTGTCTTGTTTAAAAAGATCACATCTACTTTTTGTGGATGACTTAAAACTGCATAGATCAGATGAGGAGTTGAAAGCATAACAACAAATAATTAAAATTTTCTCAGATGATATAAGAATGACATTTGGTCTTGATAAATGTACAAAAGCAGCATTTAAAACAGGAAAGTTCCGACACTAAGAAAATATCAACATGGGACTGGAATGTTACGTAAAGGAACTTGAGTAGGAAGGAGAGTAAATATTGAAGAGTAGATGAAGGAATAACAATAAAACATGAACAAGAAGAATAAAGCTCAGTAAGAAATGCTTCAAAAGATAAACTGACATTGAAAATTACTTTGACATTTAGGAATAATGTCCAAGCTGTAAATCAATTTGCCTTTTCTCTTTTAACTTAGTTTGGTGTGATCAACTGGCTTCAAAAATTATTGGCTTGATTGTACACGAAAACAAACAAAATGCTTCATGCTTATCCAATGGTATATAAAATCAGTATAAACCAGGATTATATATCCCTTGCTCTCAAGGAGGTATGGACCTCCTCAAAATTGATTATATAGATAGATCTGCAATAGTGGGACTGTATACATATCTGCTAACCTCATTAAATCCAAACATAATGAAAGTTTTAAAACATTAAGAAAAGAAGTCTAAGATGCCATTTTTGCTTAATTTAGCAGAAGCATTTCGGTGTAAAGTTGGAATGGAAATCAAACCAGAAGTAGATAAAAATCAGAGAGCAACTGAATGTGCTTAAAAACAAAAGAAATTGTGTAAAGAGGAGGATCAGAAGAGAAGGAAAGGAATGTGGAAAAGCCAAAATATAGTGGGAAGTACAGAGATCTCCTAAAATTCAAGTTGACCGAAATTTGACACAAGCATTGTTAAGAAAAGGTGAACTGAAACCAAAGGATAAAAGGTTAATAATGACAGCCCAAGATAGTGCACTACTTACAAGCTGGTTTACAAAGTACATTGAAAATATAAGAGAAACAGACAAAAGCACATTCTGTAAATACAGAATAGGAAACAGTCAAACATCTTGCTGCTAGGTGTGATACATTCACTGCAGAGGTCCTATACACTGAAAGGCACAATAATGTGGCTATAGTGTTGCACTGAGGGATTTTGCAAACACTTCAATATAGTAGTAGCTGAAATGCATTGGAAACATGAACCACAAAGCATTATATAGTGAATTGTATATCATATGGGATCACCCATTACCAACAGTTCAAAAAATAGATGCATGAAAACTAGATATAGTAGTCCATAAAAAAAAAGATGAAAGAACTACTGATTAGTGAAATTGCTACACATAGTGATTACAGTGTCTCGGTACAGACAGACACAAAGTCATAAAATATGCACTAAAATCTTTCTGTTGTAGACTATAGAAACACTCTCTTGTATGGAACTATGTCTCACACTTTTATTGCAATAACATCATGACTCCAAGGCCACAGAATCTTGGTGCGAGAGAATACTTGGTTTGTGAGTGAAATCAGGTATTGCCTTTCAATAAGACTTTGTGAGTTTTTAATTAGAATATAACCTTGATGGAGTACGGGAGCACTTGAGAGGGTCTTTGCGCCCCCTGTACAATCCTTGTTATGAAATAGCTTTTTATTAATGTGCTGCAGCTTACAGAATATTAAATGTCATACATTTCCTTGAGTTCACTTCCACGTAGTAAATATGGAAAGTCTGTGCATCTGCATGAATGAAATAGTAAGTACTGATATTTTATTCATGTTGTTTATTTGTAATACAGTATGGAACCTACTGAAGCTGATTTCTAAATACTGTTACTGAAAAGTGACATATAGAACACCCATTTTCTTGGGGCTGTCCAAGATATCATAGCCTGTTTTTGTATATACTGGACTTGCAAAGCAGAGCCACTACACCTGTTGCTTGTAAAGGACATAGAGTTTGTAATTCTCAAATGCCACTCCTGAAAGAGGACAGACTGAAAGCTCCTAGTTTGTCTGTTCTAGAGTTTGGGTCCAGGCCAGTCCTACCATTGTTCACACTTCATTTCACCATGCGTGTGCTGCTACCCTCACATTATTTAAATCTGCCCTTCTCCAACTGCTACTACCTATTGTGCTGTGACAGATGCCTCTTATTAGTTTTCCATGTTTAGCATTCCATCCCAAAAATAAAAACTTTCTATCAAAATCATTGTAGGCAGGGTGGATGTATAGGCAAGCAAACAGTAACTGTGTATAAAACAAACTAATCTCTATGCCAGGTTGTGGTTGGTGTATTTTTGTAGTGTATATCTGGTACATGAACTCCAAAACAGGAAGTTGTAGACCAATACGTCACATATGCACATCAGGGAAGTTTTTTTGAAAAAAATACTCCTGAAGTTACTTTCCCCATATCAGGTGGCAAACAGGAACATATTTCAGCATGGACTTTGTTCAGGCAGGTTATGTGTCACAAACCTAATAAACTTTCATGTTTGTCATACAAAACTTGAACAAAAGATGTTACAGATATAATACATCTTGACATAACAAAAGCATTTGATTCATTCCCTCACCCTACAGTTTTCCAGGTTATGGAATATTGGCATATAAGCTGATGCACTTAAATTCATATAACATTAGATGCATATTAGGGAATTATGTTTTAAGATTAAGGGCTACAGGTCACAATATTCTCTATAGATGAAGATGTTCCTCAAGGGTCTGTTTAGGGACCAGTCCTGCTTAGCTAATTTCAGACTTACATCGGTTGCAGAAGTTCATAGATAATGCTACATAGATATCCTATTTCCCTGGACAGAACACAATAATGTATGATTTATTAATACATGTTTTGTTTTACATCCTAGACAAACGAACAGAGGTTACATTTATGCTGTCAATGATAACACGGTAAAAAATGAAAGGCAATACTAGCACCTTGGAGTGTTTGTGAACAGAATGTAACATTTTTTAACAAGAAACATCTTTATTGAATTATCACTTATGACATAGGCAATCAGATTTGGGACAGACAAGAAGAAGGTAAGAGGAAACAAGGGTGTCCAGCAAAGAGGTGGATGGATTGTGTGACAGAAGAGCTGTGACAGGCATGAATGTTGAAGAAGGCAGGAGTCTGGCAATGAATTGAGAGAGATGGCATCAGATAACACAACATCCCGACCCCATGTAGAAAATGGGAAAAAGAGGGTTGATGATGATGATGACGACGACGACATAGGCACTCATACATTTATATAAATGAAAACAAACTATATCAACATATTTTCAGTTGCAAGCTTTATACATCACATATAATCTACTATAAAGTCATTGTAATTCAAACATTACTTGGCTCATTCATTTCTTGCCTTCCCTTAAACCTCATTCCTCCTGCAAACATTATTCTGCATGCATTGCTCCCACAATTCCCATTTTTTCTATGTAATTTGCTCCTACCCTTTTCTAAAAATCTCACTTCCAGTTCTTTTAGCTCTGTTACTATATTCACTACCTCTAGTATGGTTGGTTTAGACTTTGCTTTCCATTTTCTGAGACAAATGTGAATATTGCAGCAATTAAATACTGCTTACTGATCAGGACTACCTTAAGAAGAGTAGCTACTAGGAATGAAGCAGTACTGATCCTTCTGTACATAACAGTGATTAGGCTAGTTACTGAAGATTAGTCCAGTTTTTGTATTTATTTATTATGTGAGGTTACAGACTTGAAAAAATTCAAAAATACTACACAAAGAAGATATTTTCATTAAAAAACAGGATTTACACTGAATGGCTATGCATTTAAATTATACTTAGTAAGAGGAGACTAGATATAGGAAATTAAAAGTGCTAAGACTGAAAATGTGAGAACAGTATTAGGCACAGAGTTCATAAGTCACAACAAAAGCACAAGAAGTACTAAAAACATCATGCAAACTGAGAGCTGTTATACAACCATGAAAATAGGCTTTTTCATAATAAAGTTGCTAGGCAATGGAAAAAATTACAAATTAGAGTCAGGCAATTAACTTACAAGAGTTAAAGGAGTTGGGTGCTTTAATGACCCATAGTGGGTCTCAAGTCATTAACTACATACAAATATTGAAATGTAATATTAATACACTATAGCAATTCTGTTAGTGCATTCAATAAAATGTCAGCATTAAATTAAAATTAGAGCATTTGGTCAAGTGATTATAGAAAACTCTATAAATCAGATCTTTAGTTGTTGTTGTTGTGTCTTTCGGCTTTTCCCGGTTAGGGGGTCGCCACAGCAGTACTCCGGTACACCAATTGAATGGTAGTAGATTTTTACTTGCCGAGTTGCCAGCTCTGACGCACAACCTTCAACGAAGGTACGCCCATTCACGCATGTCTCCACACAGAAGACGCTTTAGCTGAGAATCGAACAGGACGTCTTACTGGGAGGCGACAACGCTACCGCAGCACCACCAATCAGATCTTTAGTATTGTTTCAAAATGGGTTGTAATATTATTATTTATTTTATGGGATAAATGACCAATTAGCTGGATTCAAATTATGTTGCATTTAAAAAACTAAGCACTTTTTAGTGTTTCTTAGTTTTTTTTTTTCTTCAATACAACCACTTCACAGAAAAAGTAAAACCACAGTCCAGGAACAAGGAATAAATCACAGCTTTTAGCATATAAATCCTTTAATCACTGCTTTTGTCAAAGACTTCATCCGAAATAAAACAAACTAAAACATTTCTACTTGTATATCACAGTCAATTAAACAATTTTTCTCATTAATTATCATATTAAATTCACTTGAACTCATTTGTAAATAATTCTGTTAAATCAAATATACACTTAAAAAGTAATACATTCTTGCAAAAACACATACCATTTAAAATAAATTTGTTTGCAAAAAGGGGGGGGGGTGTAACAAAATATCCACTAAAAGGTTAAAACTCTGAATCCCCCTTCTTTTTAACATATATTCTATGATACTTTAAAAAACATTTAATATTTATTGCATCATTTAACCCATGTTTCTGATCTGCCCTTAAGCAGATTTGCCATCTAATTTCTCTCTGTTCTAAAAAAAATTTAAAATCACCCCCTCTCAAATCTGTTCTGCCTTTTTCTAAAACTGTAAATAAAAGCTTACTTAACCCACAACAGTTTTGACTATGCTTGTATAAAGCATTTTTGTTGTCACACTTTTTTATACTATATACATGTTCCCTAATTCTGGTGTTAAGATGTCTAGTTGTCATGCCAACATAAAAATGTTGGCATTTGTTGCATATAGCCGCATAAACTACTCCTTGTGTCCTACAATTAAATACACCTGGCATCCCAATGGTGTAGGGGAGATGTGGAAACTCTACATAGGTCCCTTCTGAAATGTATCTACACATGTTGCAATCCTGACATATGTACATACCATTCAGTTTACTACTAAAAGGAATTACCAAGGATCTAGTGTCTCTACCTTTTTCAAACAAAGCCTTCAAATTATAATCTTTTCTATATACAAACCTAGGTTTGTTTCCTATGGCTTTTGTTAGTTCTTGATTCCCTTGGAAAATTTTCCAATTTTTCTCAATAATATTATGAATGTTAATATTGTCTACTGTCATTTGCATATCAGAACTTAATTGTGCTAGTCCAAGATCTTTGTTTTTGGTCATTTGGAACTCAGAACTCCTTGTCTTAACTAAAATAAGTGGATAAAAATTATCCCTCTTCTCCCATACTTTCTTAGCTTCATCTCTCAAAAATCTTTCATTATACTCTCTATGAAGGAACAGATTTGTGATTAATTCAAATTCTCTTTCCAGTAAGTGATCTTCACTGGTCATCCTACTGGCTCTAATGAACTGTTCTTTTAGTATGTTATTTTTAACAAATTTTGGGTGTAAACTCGAGGAATGTAAATAACTATTCCTGAACATAGCTCTCAACCTTCCATCTCCAAAATGACGAACACTCACCTTCATAATGTGGAACAAATGGGCAAAATGTGGAACACATACTAATGGCTTACTAACAACTTCAACTAGGAAGGTCATAGGATAGTTAAAATATGTTAGTTTAACTCATAAAGATAATCCTTTAATGAATTAATATGATTAATTTCTATCTACCATGGATTTCACTTAAAAAAATTCCTAACACTGAATGTGTCACAGGCTCTTTCAATGTGGAACTTTGAGGAACTTCGAGGAACATGGACTTTTTTAAGACCCCAAATGAGGTACGTTCCTTGTAATGAGGTACACTTGAGAGGTATGTTCCTGAATGTTTCCTTCCTAAATATTCTACTTGTAAATTTCTTGTTCAAGTCATCCCATTCAAGACTGACATCTAAATCATTTACACATCCACCTGTACAACCTTTAACAAAAAAAAAAAAAATCAGATGCTTCATTTAATTCACTAACAAACAATTCAACCATAGCGACATTTCCTTCTATAATAAAAACAAAGTCGTCTATAAACCTTTTGTAATACAAAATGTTGTATTTCATACGGAATGGTTTTAACACAGCATGTTCCCACCATCCCATGACGATGTTAGCAAAAGAGGGGGTGACAGGAGTACCCATTGCTACCCCTCTTATTTGTTTGTAATATTGTCCATTGAACAAAAAGTAATGGTTGTCTAAAAGTACATTAAGCAGTTTACAATAAAAATGAATACTAGGACTAGATATATTAATACTATAGTTCAAAAAGGCTCTGATAGACTCAATGCCAGCATCATGTGGAATAGATGTATATAAAGAAACTACATCTAATGTGAACACGACATGTACCTTAGGATCAAACCTACAAGTGTCACTGAAACTTCTCATGCTGTCCAAAAAATGTTTTAGTTTGTTTTATTTCTGATGAAGTCTTTGACAAAAGCGGTGATTAAAGGATTTATACGCTAAAAGCACATGAACAGCAACTGTTGAAATTATGCAAAAAATTTTCAGTAACACCTGTTAAGATTATACAATAAAGAATACAGTACAAGTCAGTTAATATTCATTAATTTTGAAAGGAAAAATGCTGACAAAATATCTCCCCCCACTACAAACAACATGCACACAGCTCAAACAACAGAACAGAGAAACAAACATTGCTGGCTTAAGCTACATCTGGGTGAAAAATTCTTTGAGAAACTTCTGTGTATTGAGATATGAATGCATGCATTATGTAGTGATAAGTAAAATATATTTAATGATAAAATAACAATGTCCTAAGCACTCAATCAGTCATGAGGGATTTGGGCACCCAGGTTGATAGCCACCTGACTTTTGACCACCATGTTGCTTCCATTGTACGGAAAGCCTTCTACAGTACATGGCCCACCTCATAAGCAAGGGTATTCCATCTAGAGACAAGGAGGTCATAACATCTCTGTATTCCTCCCTTATAAGGCCCATTACTGAGTACAATACCCCTTTCGGCATGTACCTTGCAAAACACATGCAGCAGCTGGAAAGACCACAGTGGTTCCTCACGAGGAGAATCCAGGACCTCAAACATCTATCATACACAGAAAGGCTAAAAGCCCTATCCCTCTATTCAGTTTCACACAGACTCCTCAGAGGTGACCTCTGTCTGGCATACAAGATGATCATGGATCCCACCTTGATGGGACTGCTGCATATTCGCAAGTCAAGCTTCACTCGAGTAACTCACATGTGAGGCCTCAACCTCGTCTGTGACATCAACAAGACTTGTTGGCAGGACAGATTTGTGTCCCAGAGACTCCTCCATCTATGGAATCGACTCTGTTTCCATGTCAAGCAGAGTACCTCTTTCCCCTTTTTAAGAGAAACCTGGATAAATGGATGGGAAACAGAAAGTATACCCCTGGGATTCCACCCATGTCCCTGCTGGACAGGGACATCGGGTGCTAACATGTCTAATCATGGGATAAACTCTTGGCTAGGCTTATAAGAGCTTCAGGGCTAATAGGTTAGTAACCTCCTATGATCCTATGATATGCGAAAAAGTGAGTTCTATGTGCAAACAAATACATGAAAAAATGAGTAAATAGTGGTCGTTGGATGGAATTCATGAGAAAATTAATTTTCCTTGGTTTAGGGCTATACAAGTTGTCCTAAAGCACTATGGACTTACAGCCTTGCACACTGAGTACTAAATCTCTCCATCTGATTCTTAACCTTTGGAGTACTGTGGCATAATAAAACTATTGCTTCTTTGTACATAATTACAAAGAGTCACAGTAGCACTGAACTGTTGAGTTACACTAGCATAACATTTCCCTCTGAATGTGATTCTTAGATACACCTCATTATGTAGATAATATACATACCAATAAGATGCTCTGGGATGGTAGTATGCAACTCACACAGTAGAGTACAACTGCAGGGACGTGACTGGGTACTGTGGGAGCAGCCATAAGCATGGCTGCCCTTCTTGCAACCCTATCACTGAATGTTTGCAGCTTGTATTCCGCAAGAGTGGCACTGGGACAGTTCAGTTATTTCTGACTAGCCATCATAATACATACTTTATAACACCCCTTTATTTAAATGTCACACTTTAGCTTGTAGCATTAATTCAGACATGATAAATAACTTTCAGATACCATTTGGCTTAATCTCATCACACATTATACATGCACTTTCATCAATAATTTGTTCCTTCATATTTATCTACCTGCTACCTGCCATCTTAAACCATTAATGTTCTTGAACATTAGTTTGTATGTACTGATTCTACAGATGTGATTTATTTAAATGCAATTTACTTCCACCCTCTATTAAAGATCTCATCCCCATTTCCTTCAGTTCTTCATTAATATTCAGTACTACTTCTATAGTTAGTGTACATTTTGACTTCCATATGTTTTTCTGATTGCTTTTTTTGGGATATCTCAAACATTTCTGTCAAATAAAAATGTGATATGTAATTTCTGTCCATTTTGGTCCAATTCCTATATCTTAGGGAATATAGTATATTAATTCTGACTGATCTGATATTAGATACATTCTTTAAAAATCTATATTCTTTATTTATAATCTCCATTCTAGTCTCCCTAATACATCCTCATTATGAATAACCACAGTCCAGTCGCCACCCATAAATAAAATATCTTGTTGATAGCCTTTTATTTCTCCTAAGATTCTCCTAAGCTCTAATGCATTTGATTTAGGGAGAATATAAATACACGACAAAATACTGTTTCCCAGAGAATAGCATTTTATCACTTCAAATCTTCTGTACATTGTCTTTTTTTTTCTTTCTCTGTCAACATTGATGCTCCTTCTCCTAACAATATTATTGCTTCTCTTTTTCTTAGTCCCTGATGTTCTTCTGAATCACCTTCTTGGAATCCCTTCTTTAACAAACTAACGTTCATTTCTGTCTAGTGCATCTCTTGTAACATTACTATTTGGACTCCATCCACAGCCCTACAGTTCCTTACATCTCAGTATAATTTCTTTTTTGTTTAACCAGTAAGGCCATCAACATGCTATATTAGTATTTTTATTGCAACCATACTAAGTGAAAGTAATATTCACTTTCCCTCCAATGCACAGGAAATACCTTGCATGCATTTTAATACATGCTAGTTTTAACTATTTAAGCAATTCACTGGTAAACATTTAACAAATGTGATTACTAATGAATTCCTAACATAACTTCATCTAATTGTCGCTGCTTTTGGAGTGGTGCAGTATTTAAAGCCTACATAGTTCACTAGCATTTATTTCTAGTTTATTTAATATACTAGATAATTTACCAGTCATTGCCCTTTTAACAGCTAATTACTTACTCTTGAAGATCTCTTTATAAAAGTTGCCTTCAACAAGCTGTGTGTACATCCCATAATTGAATGCCTAGAGCTCTTGAGTACTTTTACTCTGTCCTGTCAGTCATCTTTAGGTATTCTAATAAAAATAACAGATTTAAGCAAGACCTGCTCACCCTCTAAGTCCTCCCCCAGCAAAGAAAGCTGCAAGTGGAAAAACAGCTGGAAATTTGTAGATCATTTCATATGATATTTTACATAGTTTGTTCACTTTGCATGCATTTTTAAGTAATCTTATGAAAGACAGACACCAAGGTCTACCTCCTTTATATACATTAGTCTGTTATTTAAACCACATAAGCAGTAAAAGCAACTCTCAAAATTGATCATTATTCTTAAAACCATTAGCATTCATTCAAGTCACACGCACAGCAGTTTTTTTATCCCTCTTGCTATAGTCTGCTACTTTTTAACTTTTCTAAACTTGAATACAGTTTAGATCAAACACTTCTCAACTGTAAAAGCAACATGTTTTATTGGGGAGCTATTATTCTTTTACATTATTTTTAAACTACTTGGCAACCATTCAAGTCATTGCTCTCCTGCAGTTGCAATAGTGCTATATAGCAATAATGTAGACTATTACTTAGTAACTTTACACAAAATACATGCAGTTTAAATCAAAAGGCTCCCAAGCAGTAAGGGAAAGCATTTCTTACTCCTCATTAGCCATGCTTTTTACCTTTTCCCTTTTTCACTGTCAGATACATTTGTTCCATTTTCATAAACATTTTCAAATTACCTCCACAAAGTGTGATTTATAGTCTTTTATGTTTTACAGTACCTTCATCATTGCTACTCCATTTTGTCTTGGACTTACACTCCATTCATGTCAAACATTTCAGCTATGATTTTCCTGAGTGGGATTTATGCTTTTCAATTCTCCCACACATTTGACAGGATTTATGTTTTTCAATTCTCCCACTATTTCACAAAATCTACTTCTCTACTTTTCATTGTTCAACTTGGGCTCCCCTTATTGCAGGAAGCTGGTTCAAATCCAATCTCTTCCTAATTCTTTTACTTGGTTCCTAATCTTCTTTCTGTCGACTTTTCCTGGACATCAACAATATTTTTTGTTTGTAGGAGATTAGTTTGCCCTGTCCCGTTCTGTTGGCTGAACTTTTTAAATTTCATCTGTTCAGCCTCTATGTAGGCTTTGGTTTCACTCCAAAAAGAGCACCTTAAGAATGGCTTTTAAACCTCAGTCTAGCTTCTCTACATTCTCTCTTTACTGGAATAAATGTACATCTTTTCTACCTAGTATGTCCAGAGTAATCATTCTGTATGAAAACTCTGGTCCCCCTATTTTTTAGACACCACATTTTGGAAATTAACTCTCTTTTTGTTGGCAAGTTTACAGCATTACCAATGCAGATCTTAGTTGTTTCCTAGTGAACAAACTGAAAGCATATACACAATGTGGCCCCTTAATCGGGAGCTCCTACTGAGGAATACCAGTTCAACTGCTCATCTGAATTTTTGTAAACTTAATACAGTCATGTCCATGCATTTTTCAGGTATGACTGAAAATGTTCTTTTCTAAAGACAGGAACCAAAGTAAGACAAACTAGTGAAAAACAAAAAGACAGCTTGGAAACACCAAAGCAAATTCTCTCTCAGTTTAATGAAGCACTTTTCGTCTTGCACATATGGCAAGACTTCATCAGAAACTGAACAAACTTCATCACAAACAATATATACACACCTTTTTTGTCACATGACACTTCTAATTAAAATCTTGTGTCTTAAAGGCACATCCACATAATTGCTACTTAAAACATTTTTTAAAAACAGATATGACTGACAATATTTTAGAACACCTCAACCCTACCCTTCTCTTCTGACCTGTAGCCAAACTTGACCAACTTCTGCTGTATGTCTTCTTGTGACACCTCATAATCTGTCATTGTTTCTTTCATTTCAGCTATTGACTTTTGGATTTTTCACAGGTCCTCTAATCATTCTCTTTACTTCAATACCTTCCAGTCTTTTTTAAATTATTGTATCTGATAATCTCTTAGTATCTCACTTACTTTAAACCTTTGGCATGCACTGGTTTGTTTTTTCTTCCAAAGTGTTAGAAGTAATTTGTAGTACAAGCATTATTTTAAATTAAGTTCTTTGTATTTTTGCCAGTGTTGCACTATGAAGACATAATCCGTTATATTATCCCACCAGAACTGAATACTTCCAAAAATAGTAGCAGTTACTGGCATTTTTATTAAATTATCACTATTCTGTATGGGAGAGATATTTTCAGCATTTTTTCAGGCAGTTGTCATACTGAAAGCTCCAAGTGCTTTTGAGCCAGCTGGCTTAAAGATAGAACCCAAGAAGTTAGGATAGGGATGTCCACCTCTACAAAAAGGCGAGTCACTAGCAGAGTTCATCAAGGCTCAGTGCTGGGGCTGTTCCTTTTTGACAACTACTTCTCTGAAGTCAAAAACAACATCAAAGGCCTCTGAATGAATCTCCCCAAAACACAAATATCCTCAAAGAAGGTCTGACACTGACCAATAACTGATGCCAGATCCACGGTCTAAAATTCAATGCCAAGAAATGCATTATAGTATCCTTTGGGAAGATGGTTACCCCTGGAAGCTATCTTATTGATAATACACCCCTAACAATAGACCCGGTGGTCAAGGATTTGGGATTGCATGTCGACAGCAACCTGGTCTTTGACCATCATGTGTCTATGGTAGTAAGGAAATCATTCTATCTTATGCATTCATAAGCAAGTGTATGGCATCTAGGTCTAAGGATAACATTGTACCATTTTACACAGCCCTCATCAGACCAATCATTGAGTACAATGCCTTTTGATATGTACCTAATAAGGCAGATGCAACAACCTTTGTGCCCACAAGTTCCTCACAAGAACAATACAGGGCATAAACAACATAACAACATGTCCTACGAAGACATACTCAAAGCACTATCCCTCTTTTTGGTTTCCCCTGTAAGCTGCTGAGAGATGATCTTTGCCTGGCCTACAAAGCATCCTATAATCACAGTCTAATAGTGCATGATAGATGATGCATATCTGCAAAATAAATGGCATCAGAATTACCTAACCTAGGGAGATAAACCTCTTCTGCGACATAAATAGGACGCATAGGTGGGATAAATATATTTATCATGGACTATCCATTCTCTGGAACAGGCTACCCATCCATGTAAAACAGAGTTCTCCCCTAACCAAATTCAAGTTTAGCTTGGACTGGTATAAAGGGAACTGGTAATTTACCCCTGGTCTGGCACCTATGTCTGTGTTAGACAGGTCACTCTGTAAATGCTTGACCACCCATTCCCAAGTCTACATATACCCCTTAAAATAATCCTAAGGAAACAAAACTTGTCAGATACGTTTGGAAAGCATGGCTAAGTTTAAAAAGGCTCCCTGGGGTCATTACCCTAGTTATCACCTATGAACTGGCCATTAATGTATTACTCCATCAAGCCAGCCCATTGTTGTATGCTGCCTTCTCATTCTTGTAAGTGAAAACATAGTATAACAGACTGTTCATTTAAGTTTTATTATGCTATACTTTATAGCCTGGATTAGTGTAAGAACCTTATGCTGAGTAATCACCTGTAGTGTTAGTGATGGTCTGATGTTGATGAATCACATTGTCTCACCATTGTGCAGCACAATCTTTTTACTGGAACCTACCAAATTATGTTGTCATGTGAATTTCATGAATCTCACTTCATTTAAATGTTGGCTAACTATGCTGCTATGTGCTGGATTGAGACATGTTACTTCACTTCAGTATTTGTTGCCGTGAATAGAAATGGTGAAGCAATATTTACCTTTGTGAATTGTAGTATAGTGTGTGTATGTTGTACCTTTAAGAAGCATTTCCAAGGATGGCAAGTGCATATAAATCGCAAGCACGTGCTAGCTTCAGTGCCATTTTGAGAGTGAAGCCAGAGAGTGAGCATGTATGAGTGTGTAATAGCTAGTTTGTTTATAAGTTTACCTAAGTTAAAGCTATTAAACTTCAATCCTGATGTGTTTGTACATAATAAAGCTGCGTGAACAGAACCCACGAATGCTCAAGTGTTTTATCCTGACTGGACGAGTGACATGGTGTCAGAACTGGGATTCCAGAGACTGCTTTTCAGAGCTAAGAGATGCAGAGTTAACAGAGAAGGTAAACTAAGAGAATCAAGTACAAAAAAGGGCAAGAAATGAACCAAAGGTAATGAAAACATGCATGAATGATTTATTTTATAAAAAAGATAAAACAGAGCATTACAAGGTCACAAACCACTTATTAAGCAAGCGAGAGGCACAAAAAGTTTATTAATTAAACTAAATGTTTAAAATTAATATATTTGATGAAACGATTATCAAATAAGAAAATAAAGGTTTAGGAATTACCTCAGAATTGCAAAACGAGCATGTTTAAATTGTAAACGGGTGTGTTTAGAGTAAAACAAGCACACAAAAGTATAATGGGCATAAAAAAAGGTTAAATGAGCAAAACAAATATACTAAATGGCAAAAAGGGCATATTATGCATAAATAAAGCAAAGCAGCTGCATGTTTTTTGGCACAGCACTATGTTTTGGCATAAACTACTGTTTTGCATTGATTGAAGCTATTATGGGCCTAGCTAGAGTTATTCAAAGTATCTCAAAGATTGTAAAAGTGCTTACAGTGTGTGCTTATTACTGTGTATTTATTCCAAAGAGTTTGTGTGCAAATTGCAACTATTTCATAAAGTGCAGTCAAAATACAGCCATTTCGAAAAGTTTCTTGTACTGGGTGTGTCTATTCACAAGGTGCCGCCATTACAGAAGGTTTCTTGCACTGTAAAGAGTTATTTAGCAAAGTACAGCCATTTTGGGAAAGTTTGAGTGTGCTGTGTACTGTTTATTCACAAAGTGCAATTACTTTGAAATGTTTCTTACTCTGAGCTTCTTCTGCCTAGTTCATTCACACAGTGCAGTTATTCAGAAATCTTTCTTACACTAATAAGAGGTGATGTCTTATGGTACAATGATTTCAAGAGTATTCTTGTGCCCAAGCGACTTATTTTGCAAAGTTAATTTATTCAGAAGCTTGGTGTGCTATTGGGCATAGTTAAATACTGGCATATGTATAGATGTGTGTGTTTGTGCATACTTGCAAAAGCCTTCACTGATATGTGTTAATATGGCAGATGGATTTTGCAAGCCATCACCACTTGTATTTGATCAAAATATTGAAGAAAATTGGAGAATATTTGCGCAACAGCATGATATTTTTACACAAGCAGCTTATTCTGACAAAGATGCATGAACCAGGACATGACGTTCGCTAAACCTAGCTGGGTCAGAGGCCATTGAAAGAGAGCATTCATTTGTGTATGTACCAGCAGTATATGAGAGAGAAGGTAAAAGCCATCATATTGTTGTACAGGCTGAATCAAGAGAAGACCCCGAGTGTTTGAAATGTAAATTTAGGGAAATGTGTAACCCCCAGACAGATTTTACATTAGAAAGGCATTTGTTTTACAGAAGAGATCAAAAGCAAGGGGGAAACTTTTGCAGCTTATATTACTGACCTGAGAAACAGAGCTAAAGTGTGTAGGCTTGGTGACTTAAAAGATGAGTTAATAAAGGACAGGCTTGTATGTGGTATTAATAGTGCTGCAGTGAGAAAGATTTTTCTTTGTGACAGTGATTTAACACTGAGCAAAGCTATTGAGATCTGTCAAATCCATGAAGTTACAGAAAGGCGCACAAGTATGCTGGCAAGTGAAAAGAGCATAGTTTCAGCAGGCTCCAGAGCGAATGTAGACAGCATGCAACAAGTGGCTAGCAGAAGCAGGCCTAAGCACATGACACCTACTATCCCTGCAGGCTCCCCAGGTAAAACCCATAGTTTTCTACCAAGTTCTAAAAAATGGACATGCTCAGTGCAGTACAAGGGTGAGTCAGCAAAACCCAAATCAAGCTTTATTTTTAACTGTCGCAAATGTGGTGCCAGTCATGAGTCTGAAACAGAAAAATGCTTAGCATTTGGTCAGTAATGCTACAAGTGTAAGAAACGGAACCGTTTTCAAAAGTTTTGCAAATCGACTAAACCTCACACAGTTATAAAGAAAGGTCACTTAAAAAAGCAAGTTAATCACACAGAGAGCTGCAATTCTACTTTCTACATAGATAGTGTGCCAGTAATTAGTGAAAAGCGTGATGCAGTGAATTTGTTGGTAAGGAACAGAGTGTTTTGGACTGTCCAGATCAGTGGTAAATCCACCGAGCTCAAAGTAGACACTGGTTCAAAGTGTAGTGTTATGTCAGCAGACACTTTTGGTAAGGTGAGAGCTGGTGAGCAACTTAATGTGGTCAGTTGTGCGAAACATGTTGCTTGTGGAGGTGATGAAATTCAAACCAAAGGCTCAATAGTGCTTTCATGTTATTTCACTAGGAACTGCTGCAGCTTGCTATTGTATGTAGTCCAAAGACCTATGCATTCATTATTGGGTCTCAGAGACAGTTTGAGAATGAATTTGCTTTCCATTAGCAAATAAGTTCATCATATAAGCACATCTCCTAGTTCCAATTTTACTGAAGCTATTTTCACAGAGTATGCTGATGTTTTCATTGACAAGTTAGTCAAACATCAGCTGTTTATTCTATGAAGTTAGACCCAGAGTTTAGTCCAGTGGTCAGACCACCAAGAAAAGTTCTGATAGCTATGCAGAATAAAGTCAAAGCTCAGTTGGATAAAATGGTGCAGCAAGGTGTAATTTGTTCAGTTACAGAACCAACTGAATGGGTGTCGTCTATGGTAGCAACCCATAAGTCTCAGATGAAATCAGAATATGTATTAACCCTAGAGATCTGAACAAAGCATTAAAGAGACTGCATCATCCTATGCGTACAGTCGAGGAAGTTGCAGCCCTAATACCAAATGTCACTGTATTTTCTGTCTTGGATGCAAAACATTAATTTTGGTAAGTGACACTTGATCGCAAATCTTCACTACTGACTACTTTCAGTACCCCATTTGGAAGATATATATTCCTCAGGATGCCATTTGGAATAAATTCTGCAAGTGAAGTCTTTCAGCATACAATGGAGCAAATTTTTTCAGGTTATCCTTGTGCCACAATAGTAGATGATTTATTGGTTGGAGGCAATGGTGAGGCAAAGCATGACAGAAGCCTTAGAAGATTTCTAGACAGAGAATGTGAAGTAAATTTAAAGCTTAATCATCTGAAGTGCAAATTCAGACTACAAGAACTTACATATGTAGGTTACTTATTTACCAGAACTGGCTTGCAACCAGACCCATCCATGCAAGCAGCCATTCCAGATAATGTTCAAGCTCTACAATGTTTTCTTGGTATGGTCAACTATTTAGACAAGTTTATACCACACTTCAGTGAGTTGACAGCACCTTTGAGAGAGCTGACATACAAAAATGTTACATGGTCTTGGTTGGAACAGCATCAGAGAGCATTTGAAGACCTTAACCAGAAAATTGCCACCCCAACCTACATTAAGATACTACAATGTCACTAAACCAGTAACTTTTTCCTGTGATGCTTCAAAGTTTGGTCTTGGTGCAGTTATTCTTTAAGAAGGAAAGACCAGTAGCCTATGCATCTAGATCTCTTACCCAAACTGAAATGCAATATGCTCAGATTGAGAAAGAACTTTTGGCAATAGTATCTGCATGTTCAATGTTTCATGATTATATTTATGGTTGAGCTATTCAGATTGAAACTGATCACCAACCTCTAGTCACTATTTTAAAGAAGCCCATGCATTCAGCTCCAGCAAGATTACAAGGAACGATGCTCAAATCGCAAAAGTACAACTTTAAAATGGACTATACAAAAGACAAACTTCTTAATTTGGCTGATACCTTATCCAGATTACCCAGAAATACAATGGAACAGCTTAATGCAGAGAATTTTGACTTTTATGTCATGGAGGTGTGTAATTTTTCTACCATGAGACTTGATGAGCTGAGAAATCATACAAAGACTGATCCAATTTTGAAATAAAACCCTCAACCACTAAATGTTGGATGGCTGTCAAAGCAACCTAGTGTACCACCTAAAGTGCAAACTTATTTTCCTTACAGAGATGAGGTGCTGATGGAAGATGGCATTATTTTCAAAGGTCCTAAAGTTGTTCCTGCTTCCTTACAATGTGAATATATCCAGATTTTGCATTGTGGTCACCCAGGTTCTGAATCTACCAAAAGAAGAGCAAGAGGACTAGTATTTTTGCCTTCTCTAGTAAAAGATATTGACAAAGTACTTTCTTCTTGTTCATTATGCAATAGTACTAAACCACATTTACAAAAAGAACCACTTCACTTGTCAGAGAAGTCAAAGCATGATAATTCCGATGTCTTTTTGAATGTACTCAATCTTAGAAACATACCCCATGACAATACACTTGGTTCTCCTGCTCAGAGACTTCCATACAGGCAAACCAGGACAACATTGCCTATCATTTCCAGTTCGTTGAGGCCTAAAGCTAAGAACAACAGAACAATCAGAGCCCAACTATTCAAAAAGTGTTCTTTCCAGAAGTCCAGCTATGATAAATCGAGCAGATTTCTTCGTCCATTAAAAGGAGAGACAGTGAAGATACAAACGCCAAAAGGTTTCGACTGGATTGGCCAAGTAATGGGTATATGTGCCAAGCCGAGATCCTTCTTTGTAGAATCTGAGGGTGTGGACTACAGGAGAAATAGCAGACATCTTCTTCCTGTACCATAATTAATATCGCAGCATTGCTGCTGTGATACAGACTCTAGATCTCAGAGCAATCCAGACAATGTTCCTGCTGCAAAATGTGTCTTAACTTCTGTTTCCATTCCTGATGATGTTCCTGATGTCCCCAAAGTTGAGCATTCAGCAGAGACAGTCCCAGCTGCTAGACCTAATTCTAATTTTTATGTCACACAATTTGGTCATATTTCCAGACCTAGTGTGCAATGCACAGCAACCTGGACATACTTGTTTATCTGTATTTAGTTCTGTATAATTACATGACAAAGAATTATTTGTGTCAATTGCATGTCAGTTAATGTTGTCAATAATGCATGACTCATTTCTCAAAGATGGAAGATGTAAAATAGTGTGTGTGTGCTGTTCCTTTAAGAAGCGTTTCCAAGGGCAGCAAGTGCTTATAAACAGCAAGCACGTGCTAGCTTCAGTGCCATTTTGAGAGTTTAGCCAGAGAGTGAGCATGTATGAGTGTAATAGCTAGTGTGTTTACAAGTTTAACGAAGTCAAAGTTATTAAGCCTCAATCCTGATGTGTTTGTGCATAATAAAGCTGCTTGAACAGCACCCATGAATGCTTGTCTGTTTTATCCTGATTGGACGAGCAACAGAATCATTCTCCTTTTTTCAGGAAGCCTATAACCTGAACAATATATATCTGTTCTGATTATTTGGCTCAGGAAACTGTCACAATGACTTCATGACTCATTTAAGGATCATCTCTGATTTAGCTATTATCAATGCTGGAGTGGTGGAGGAGTCCTTTCAAGGATAATTTTCTTTCTGAGATTTTGGAAATGGTCTAAACTGGGTTATCCATGGTTTAAGAGCACTTGCTATGTACACATCCTTTTTAATCTGGATTATTTCTTATCCTCGAAATCTGAAATAAATATGATATTGAAGAGTCGTGGAAATCCATATGAAATTCTACACACTGACTGTAAAGCCGACAGATTTAAGGGTTGTAAATCACTTCTGCCATCTCATTGTTTTGTGAAGGCATATGATAATTCATAGTTCAATACGCTGTTACTAGGTTAATGGCCCTAGGACCATTTCAAGCCTAGTTATGTTACACCCATGTTCCCTAATTGACCATGATTAGATGGTCTTTATTTGCAGGGCTAGTCTATGATCAGCACCGAATGCTCCTGTCAATGAGGGACATAGGTGCCACCCCCAGGGTGAGTTTACAGTCTCCCATCCAGTTGTCTAGGTTGCACTTAAATAGGGTCATTCAGGAGCTCTGCTTCACATGAAATGTGAGTTTATTCCAGAGGTGAGACAATCTCTGCGAGATATAACTGTCTCTCCAGCATGTTTTGTTGATATCACAGGCTAGGTTGAGATCTCTGGGGTGAGTGACTGTTGTTCCATTTGATTTGCAGACCTGCAGCATTCCCATTAGGGCAGGGTCAGAGACTGCTCTGTAGGCCAGTCACAAGTTGCCTCTCAACAGCCTGTAGGACACAGAGTACAGTGACAGGGCTTTCAGTCTTTCTATGTAGGTCATGTTTTGGAGGCCCTGAATTTTCTTTGTGAGAAACCTCTGTGGTCTTTCCAGCTGCTGGAGTGGTACATGCAAAAGGAAGCATTGTACTCTATTAGTGGTCTGATTAGGGTCGAGTACAGAGGAGTTATAACATTCTTAGTCATGGATGCGATGCCCTTCCTTATAGGATGCACAATGTAGAAGGTTCTCTTTACCACTGTGGACACATGGTGATCAAAGTTTAGGTAGCTATCAACCTGTATTCCCAAATCTCACATCACTAGGTTTGAGCTTAGGGGGTGATGTCAATATTGTAATTTGCAGGGATGTCCTCTTTTCCAAAGGGAATAATAATGCACTTTTTTGCATTTAGTTTTAGTTCATGGCTTGGGCACCAATCATTTGTCTGTGTTAGCCCCTTTTGTAATATCTTAACATTGTTGGGGGACTCAATGATTGCACCCAGTCTGCAATCATCAGTGAACCTGGTAAGCCATATGCTGTCTACTTTCACTTGGACTTCCGAGAAATAGATTCCAAACAGTAGAGGGCCCTGCACAGATCCTTGTAGTACACCACTGGTAACTGGTCTACTGGTAGAGGTGGACTCTCCAACTTTGACAGAATGCATTCGGCTGGTGACTCATTTGGCTATCTATGTAGTGACATATGAGTTAATCTCCAGCTGGGAGTGTTTCTCAATGATACCTGGGTAGGGAATTGTGTTGAAAGCCTTTGAAGCCAAACTGGGTTGGGTCAAGAGTTTGAAAGTCACCTATGACCTTGTCAATAAGATCCATCATGATTGTTTCCATGATCTTGCAGATAAAGCTGGTTAGGCTTATTTATTTATTTATTTTATTTTACATTTGTTGACTGGGATAGTCTGACTGGATACATGTCTATTTTCAGTGGAGGCCCAGAGAGAAAAGCTCCAAAGGTATACATATACAATCATTACAATGTCATATAGAACAGGAGTAATCATAATACAAATATAACACATTTTACAGTCTACTTAACTTTACGGAAATATACCACATTTTATAGTACAGTTAAATTTGTACAGTCTTCTAAACTGGCTTAACATAGATATTTGAGTACCACTTACAGACATAGGATAGGTACACTAGTATGCATAAAGATTTAGTCAGGCTTGGAGCAGGGACATATCCACCGAGACTTGAAATACTCCTTGAGAGCTATTTTAAATTGAGATAGAGTGGTGTCCAGGGTAATCTTAGCAGGAAGGGAATTCCAAATTTTGCCAGCAGAGTTGGCAAACAGGGAGTCACCAGCTGAGTTGTTGGATTTGATGGTTTGCACTAATAGTCTGTTAGATGACCGGAGTGATCTGGAGTTGGAGAGGGGATAAATGATGTTTTTCAGGGCAGGTGTATTATCTGGTTGGTTAAGTGCTTTGTGAGCAACAATGAGTTGATTGTACTGAATCTGCATTGGGTAGCTCTAGCCATCCGAGATAATTTAGATTTTTACAGTGATGTGTTCTATAGGGTAGACCAGTTGCAAATGTAGCTATGTTATTATAACAGCTTGAGAGTTTATTAAGATCAGATTTATTTAGGTTGGCAAGTAAAGGTGAAGCATAGTAGAGTATAGAGAGTAGATGGGAGCGTGCAATGGAGGTCGTAGCATATGGGGTAAGGAATGGCTTTATCCTATAAAGTGAAGCCAGTTTTCTGTTAATGGTTTTGTTTTGTTGACATGCGCATCAAACTTAAGATTGTTGTCTATAATAACTGCTAGTAGTTTTGTATGGGCATCTGTAGAGATAATGGTACTGTTATTAGCCTTAATGGAGAGAGATAATGCCTTGGATCTTTGAGTGGGGGTGAAAAGTAGGAGCTTTGTTTTATTAGGATTTAGAATCAGACAGCGAGTGGCAAGCCAGTTCTCTACTAGGTTGAAAGTACTCTGAGTTATTGATAGCAGCTCTGTTTGCGAGGTGCCAGTGCAGATCAACATTGAGTCATCTGCACATTGAATGCAGATGGCTTCAGGGATTACAGTGTGGAGGTCATAGATAAAAATGGAAAACAGAAGAGGTCTCAAGATAGACCTCTGTGGGACACCTAGAGTGGTGGGTAGGAGGTTTGAGAGTTTGTTCTGCCATAAGATGGATTGTTGTCTATTGTGCAGGTAGGATTCAAACCATCGGAGAGAGTGATTACCTAGGGACATTGTTGCCTGGGTGTTGATAAGATGGTGGTTAACCATGTCAAAAGCCTTGGGCAGGTCCAAGAAAAGGGCTGAAGATAGCTTGTGGTTGTTCCTGTTACAGTTTATAGCATTAGAGAAGGTAAGGAGAGCTGTGGTGGTACTATGATATGGTCTGAAGCCATGCTGGGAGTTAGCCAGTAGGTTGTTTTGGGTTAGAAAGTACAAGAGTTGTTTATGGATGCATTTTTCCATTATTTTTGCCAGAGGTGATAAGATGGCTATGGGTCTATAATTGGATAACTCAGTAGAGTTACCACCTTTATGGAGGGGTATGACATGAGATATTTTCCAGACAGAGGGGACTAAAGCTTCTGATATGGACCGATTAATTAGAATGGAAACAAGGTATGCTATGGAATCTGCAGCTTTTTGCAAATATTCGGCTGGGAGAAGGTCTGCAGCTAGGATAGTAGGTTTGAATTTTTTGAGTAGTGAACAAATGAAAGATGTAGAGACTGGTTGGATGCTAAAGGAAGGCTGGGAGTGCTATCCAGTGGGTTAGTAAAATGAAGGGGTATTTGGCTTGGATGGATTCAGTAAAGAAATTATTAAAGGTGTTAGCAACATCCTCTGATAGTTTATCGGTAGAGGCTGAGGGAGGTGGAGTGGTGGTTTGACCTGGGTGAAGTAATTTATTTATCCCTGCCCAGAATTTTTGGGGGTTATTTTGGTTCCCTTGTTGGAGATGGAGGTAGTAGTTTTTTTATCTAATAGAATAGCTTGTTTTGTCTCATTTCTTAGTTGTCTAAATTTGGTTTGGTTTATAGGGTCTTTTGTGGCATGCCATGTTGCCCATGCCTTATTTCTGACTGATTTTTGTTTTAGTTTCTTTAGATAGCCACGAGGCAGCTTTTGTTTTTACCCTCATGGAACGAGCGGGAGCATGAGAATCGAGGATGGTGAGGAATTTATTGTTAAAGTGGGAGACAGCTTCATCTAGGGGCAGGTGCTTTAGGGCAGCCCAGTTGCATACCTTAAGTTCATCCTGAAACTTACTAGGATTGAAGCTTTTACTATTTCTTATTGTTCTGTAGATGGGCTGCTGGGAGTAATTAGATTTGCGCTTGCAGATAAAGGTAAGAAAGTGGTCGCTGAGGTCATCAGGGATGAGCCCCGCAGTATACATTTGGGGATGGCTATTGCTTAGTATCCAATCCAGTATACTATCTTTTTGGTTAAGTTTTCCTGTCCTGGTGGGGGTGGATATAACCTGTGTGAATCCATACAGGTTTACATGGGTGGTAGGAGATTGAGAGGAACAAGTGTTCCAGTCGATGTTAAGGTCTCCTAGTACAATGGTTTCTTGTGGATAGTTACTAGCTAACCATTGGAGGATGTCTTCTAGGGAACTGGTATTATTCCTTGATGGAATATACACACAGACTATATTTATACATTTGTTTTTGTTAATTTGGAGCTTGGTAGCAATTATTTCTGCCCTATTGACCTGGGATGGTTGACTGGGGTCTAAAGTAACATTTAATGTAGATTTGAAGAATACAACTACCCCCCTCCTTCCTGGTGGAGCAATTGTGTCTAAGTATATTATACCCAGGTGGTAGTATTTCATTATCTGAGGTTGATGGTTTCAGCCAGGTTTCAGTTAGGCATAGAATGTCAGGGGAATGGACTTGTAGGAGGGCATGCAGATTGTGTACTTTGTTATTTATGCTTCGTATATTTAGTTAGCAGATCAGGAGGGAGTTGGGGGCCTTATTATTAGATAGTGATATAACTGGGTTAGTTGTAATAGAAGTTGCCTTATCTAAGGTGGCAGGACCAGGGTTTGAATGAACATCTCCATCCATTGCTAGGTTATTGCGTATAATTGCTATAACTTTCAGGATTTTGTTTATAAATTTTTGATAGCATCTAGATTTTGAGCTGATGTATCTGGGTCTAATAGGCAGATAGTGTTTTATGGTTAAGGAGTTGGTAATAGTTGTAACTAGTGGGTAGCCTGTATTATTAGATACATCTGGGCTAGTTTGAGATTTTGGGTGGCAAAATCCTAGGTAGGACTGATTTTCATAAATGGAGAGGAAATATGGGAATAGCATGAGGGATAGCAGAGAGAGTAGTGACATTGCTTGTTTGGTATCATGGTTGGAGGCTATATTGGTGTTATAGGCCTAGGACCCTCAGGATCTTGAGGTTGGTTATTTGCTGCTGGGGGAGTGGTGAGGGCTGGAGTAGTGTACACAGTACCGTACTGCTTGATCTGGATAGGAAAAGGTACAATACTAAGTGGTCAGGATAGGAAAAGGAGGGGTGAAAATGGGATGAGTTAGGCTAAGTAGGGGATTATTGATTGGTTCAGCTGGAGGGGGGAGTGGTATAGTAGCTATAAAGCTAGACACAGTGGGGGTGGATGGGAATTGGGGCCAAGGAGAGGTGTGGAGTGAGCCTGAGTGCAGCAGGGCTTTATCACACACAAGAAACCTGCAAGTAAGTAAGTCTGCTTAGGTTTAACAGGATAGGCTCTGAATGAATAAAATTATGGGTCTATAGTTCCCCGAGTCAGTTGATGGACCCCCTTTGTGCAAGTGGATTACTGTTGCTGTTCTCCACTTTGCTAGATAAAAGCCAGTGCTTAGGCTATGGTTAAAGAAAGCGCCAAGTGGCTCTGCTAGGTCTTGTTATAGATTGTTTAGTAAGCAGCCTGGGATTTTATCTGGTCCCATAGAGGCCATGTTGGAGAGTGTGGATATGACCTGCTCTTTGGAGATACTAAGTAGAAGACTGGTATGAGGTATGCTTTATGGTGTGGCTGGTGGGGACAGGGAGGTGAAATTTGCACCACATCTGTCAGCTAGCAGGTTGGCAATTTCCTCAAGTTTAGTATGAGTGGTACCGTCCACTATAATTATGGCACATAGCTAGGCATTCCCTTTTAGATTTCAGACATACAGTAGCTAAAGAATGCCTTATGATTAACCTTAGCTAGTAATGCTAATTTAGCCGTGTAACTAGCTTTCGAAGACTTTACAAGATATTTGATTTGCTTGTTCCTCTGCTGAGTATGTTCCCTCTTGTTCTTAGATAACAGATTCTTTCTTTTGTTATATAACCTATTTATACATGAGGTCCACCAGGGTGGCTTGTTTTTTCTGGAGGACCTGAATTTGATTTGGTCAGGTACAGCAGAGTCTATAAAGTTGTTTAAGGGATTGTACAGAACATTTGTGTACTGCTCTGCATAGGAGTCATTGCTGGCTGCGCTAGTAGGGGGTTTGAAACTTTTTATAGCATTGCTTAGTAGTGTACGTTGGAGAAATTTTTCATTTCTTTTTCTCATGTTTGGGTATCGGGTCTGATTAGTATTTCGAACAAGACAGATTTATGCTCTAAACTTACAAGGAAGGTCAACACACAGGGGGTCGTGCAGTGACCCCACCATGTTGGCGAGTACCAAGTCCAGGACACTTGAGCCCCTTGTGGGGGTGCAGACTGTTCCAGGATATTTGTATTGACAAAGTCCAGGAATCTCAGGGTGATCATGTCTGTGCTTGTATATGTCCCTCAGTTGATGTAAGGATAGTTGAAATCTCCTATGACCAAAGTCTTTGGTTGTATAGTGATTGACTCTAGCAAGTCCAGGTAGGTGGTGTGCTTCTCTTGGTTCATGGTGGGGGAGTTGCAGCTAGCTATGATGTGGTAGGGTGTTTACCTATAGTTAGTTGGACCTGAAGTAGCTCAAGAGAGTTGTACTGTTTAACCAGTCTCAATGTGTATTTGGTTTTAATGGATACACTTCCACTTTTGGTTCCTTCACACTCATTTTCGGGTCTGAACGTGTGGAAGACATTGTAGCCTGGTTCGGCCTGGGTGCTCTCTGTGGCCTTAAACCATGTTTCAGTGACTGCACAGACATCAGCATCTTCCAAGGTAAGGAGTGCAGTTTCCTGTTTAAGCTCCTAGCATTAAGCAGCATAACCTTGAGTTTGTTTTGAGTGGATTTTTTTTTATGTCTGGAATTTTGCTGTTTTGACATTGCTTAAAAAAGACACTATGGTGGAGGCAAGCATCTTTGTCAGTATCCAAAAGCCTACGTGTGGATTTGGTGGTGTAGATTTAGTGAGACTATGTGATGAGTGTGGTGTGGTGCAAGTGTTTACCTTCTCCTCTTAACTGTCAAGTTCAATCTTGATTGGAGAGAGCTTTACCTCCAGTTTGGCTAGATAATTGCATCTCTCACAGTTTGTAGTGTTGGGTGGTAAGAGGAGAGGGTTGTCTGTGTACATGAGGCAATTTCTACATTGCCCCAAGATGCCCAGATTCATCAGTTAGACAGGAGAGAACACTGGGAGCTGACCCTTGGACATGCCTGAATAAAAAAAAACTATTTTCCTCTAGATAAGTGAGGAAAGTGAGTACAAGAGCTGTTTTTCTCTAAGCAAGTGAGGAAAGTAAGTAATCTGAGAGTTTAGTCATGTCTCTCTTCATCTAGTCCAGGGAGGTACGTCTCAAGTCATTCACCTCAACATATACAATGACTAAGTCAAAATGGTGATTGTTGTTGATTGACTTGAATGAGTACATGGTTTGATGGATCCTGGCATCTGACAGGCAGCTGACTGTGACTTTCTCCTTGTCTAGCCTGGTGAGGGGGACATCTGTGTGTCTCATTATGGAGTCATCTATGACCAGGACATTTGGCTTCAAGGTGTTTTGCATTAGGGGCAATTTGTTGAGACACTGGTGTGTATGTTGTTATGTGTAGTGGATACTTTTTGATTTGCAGTGTGTGCAACTAGTTTGTACTTGATGGGGTCTCTGATATTTTGATTGGCGTCTATTGAATACCTACACTTATGAGGGTTTATGTGATGTGACCTTGTTTTATGTGACAGGAGATGTGTGTTTGTGTGTGTGTGTGTGTGTGTGTGTGTATGTGCTGACAACCTGTTTGATATCTGGTTTGTTGTTATGTGAGAGAATTGATTCCAAATTCATAGTGTAATTACATCTCTCACATACTGTATTTGTTTGCTTTAGGAGTAAGTGGTTGTCAGTATACATGAGGCAATTAGAACATTGAAATATTTTCAGCTGAAACAAAACCACAGCCAAGACGGATGATGTTTCTCAGGTAATGCCTGCACATAGCCTCATGTGGCAACATTGCTATGGAGCGCGCATCACAGACACTATCAGAAAATCACATATGGTAATGTTGACAAGGATTACTTAACAGTCATTGAATCCCCAAGGACCTTTGTGTGTTACCAAAACTTGGGAGACTTCTTCCAACCACACCCTGTACATGTAATGCTCTCATTAAAATGGGGCATCTTGCTCTGATCCATCTTAGCAGCTAATGGACAGCACACTGACACATACGTGTGCTGCCCTCTCTCTGTGGCTAAGCCTACCCCCATCCCATTGTGCCTGTGTAGGTGTCAGTTCTTAGGACATGCATTACCTGACATCAGTTACTGTTCCCCATGACTGCTCCCTTTGGTGAGTTTGTAGCCCTACAGAGCTGATGAAATGTCACCTTACTTGGTGATGTAACACTGTCAGGGTAACCTTCTTAAGCCAAGGCAGCTAAATCCCACCTGGTGATGCATCTCTGTTGTTAAAGAGAACATCAGTGTCTATGCAAGGCTGTAAAATCATCAAATGGAAAGGTCATGGGGTGCAGCAGCTGGTGTCAGGTGTATATGTCCCAGGACCAGGCCCATGCTTAGGCACAATGAGGTGGTAGCAAGTAGAACTGACAGGACACAGACATGTCAGTGTGCTGACTCATAGATGCCAAGATGCACATGGATCGGAGAAGGTACCTCAGCTTAACAAGAACATTACTTATATGGAGTAGTGGTATCCTATACTTATGAGGGTGCACCCCTGCTTTTAGTGATACACAGATGCCTGTGGGGAATCAGTGACAGTAAGGAACTCATGCTACATATGGATGTGTGCAATTTACTGACAGTCTCTGTGATTTGTGCTCCTTAGTAGTGCTAACACATGACCATGTGTAAGCATTGCCTAGAGATCACAAGCAGCCTTCTCTATGTTTTCATATCAGCAAACATCTTATGCCTTCATAAATCAATGTGGATGCTAATTGACAAAAGTGGTTTGCGACCACTTGACTTCGACAACTTTATATTCAGTGGGTAAGGCTTGGGCAGGATGTTTGAACCCCTTCATTGACCATTAATTAATTGATTTGTTAACCAGTATAGACCACTGATCCACATGGACCAGTTTCAGACTTGGCTCAAGAGCACTGTCTGATCAAGTGACTTACTCAGAGTAACACAATAATCAAATGGAACCTGAAAGAATCAGCTCCTGGACTGCAAAAAATGAAAGAAATGACTTGGTAGACGTTTTACACATAGATTTGCATTCACAGGTTGTCATCATTCACCAGATGAATGATCTGCTGGGTACTCTCCCACTAGCTCTGATCTTCTTATCATACCTAGATAAAAGTTAGTTTTAAGCATTGTACCAAAACATCTGAGAAAACATTCCCTTTCACAGCCCCTCCTAATGGACAAGCTTTCCATCTGCACCAAAAATCTCCCTTAGTCACTTTTTCTTTATGCATGCTCACTGATCCCACTTTCCCAAAGCTAAGACTGAGTGCCTGTGTACATAGTATGTTAGTATTAGTTCATTTATCCATTTCTGGGGCATCTATTTATTTTCAGACAATATTTAAAAGTCAAAGTATGTTGTTGCTGAATTATTTCAATGATTAGTTTCCATATAACTATTACTATTCTAGCAGGTTTTATTGTTTCTAACAAATTACACATTTTAAAATAAGGTTATTAATACTAACCAGAAAATCAGATCTATACTAAACACAAATGGGAGTGGGCACAGCTTGAATTGTGTTAAAACCTTACATCATATAATACATAAATAGTCACACAAGCTAACACGAAGATTACAGCATGCATAGTATTAGTCAAAGCATAGTTAAAAAAAAAAAAAAAAAAAAAAAACTGGAGCAACCCATCAATGTAATAAGATTGAATGAAGAAGCATTGTCATCACCTGGCTTCATGATGCCAGTGGAAGACGACAGTACTATCTATTCCGTATGTCAGCCAGGAACCACTTAATTCATTGTTTGAAAGAGAAACATTTTCATCCATTTTACAGCGTGTGGCATCAAAGCTCTGAAAAGAGAAGTGCAAAGCAAAATGTTAACTGCTTTCTGCTACAAAATAAATTTGTAAGAACATCTGTGAATTTTAAGGTTGATACTGGAAACATTGTCATTGTAATGCATGAAATAAATAACATATTTTAAAACTTGGCAGTTGTTGTACCAAAAATGTCTCACCAGTTAAACAGTAGGAGTTCCTTAAGTGATAACTGCTTGTAAGGCATACATATAAATATCACCTTTGATAATATTGGAAGATAAACCACCTAGTTTGCTTGGTAGAAATATTCTAAACAAAATTCACTTCAAATAGAAATAAAGCACGTGTTCTGAAAATGAATCTCATAAAATTATTTTTACAGAAAAAAAGGTAAGTTAAAAAGAATCACAACTAGTATTCATGCTGCAGAAGATGCCAAAATATATATTTTTTTAGATGACCCAAGTGCCATGCTAATGTTGATCACACTGAGTAAGTTGCTTATTCCAGAAAAGACTACAGACTTGGAGTAACCGGATCACGTTTTGATGTAAGATGTTATTGAGAATGCATCACTGCTTAATCCAAAAGTCTAGCTTTGTCCCAAGTTGGTATGTTTTTGGTTTAAAATATGTGAAACAGATTTATGCTATGCTATTCCAGAAGAACAATCTTAAGCATCATTCATGGAAGCCATGAGTCATAATACATTTATAAGATTATTCTTCAATACTGAAAGTATTGCAAGAAACTCATTCTTTAATGTCCAGAAAGAAAGCCATAACCAGATAATTTTCATGCTAGCCTGGCATGGATCAGGATGAAGGAGGTGGTTCAGATAAAGAGTAAATCACCAATGAATGTACCTCTGTACCAGGGGAATGGCTTGAAAACCAAAGTCCCTACTGCATGAGGACTATGCCTATCCATACTTTTTGAAAAATGTCTGTTGTCTTGATAGATGCTCATTTAAAATGGGTGGTTGTTCCTTATATCAATTCCATTATTTTTCATGCTCAAAATGTTACATTACAAGTGGAGTTCCAAGATGGCTGCACACTGATCAACAGATTAACTTCAGTTCTCCCAGTGTGAAAAGAGAAACTGAGAAAAAGAGTGCCATTGGAACTGTTTTGGGGTAAATTCAGTTACTGGCTAGTAAGTACTCTGCCTGGATGTCAGCAAAGAAGAAATATGAAAAAACCTGAAAGAAAATTAACCAGAAAATGTGAAGAGAAAACACTGGGAAGGATTCTGCAGCTATTAAGCAAAAAGCATTTCATCCTTTGCTTTGGTTAAAGAGATGGCTTCCAGTAATTTAGAGGAAAAAATCAAATGTATTCAGAGATGATTTAAGTAAATATAACACTGAATGATATACATACTCAGGTTTACTATCAAAATGTTGAAATTCATTTGGTCTAACGTTCATATGATCGACCCATATGGTCGACACATGACTATTAAGTAGTTCATTTGTTTGACAGGAAGTACATGCAAATTACCTGTCGACATTATGTTGCAAACAGGGCAAGGATTTTCCCTTGTTTGCACTGTTGTGCAATCTCGGAGTTGTAATATATAAGTAGCAGGGGGTGTGGGGGATGCAGCCCCCCTGCAAAAACACTAGTGTTAGTTTGCAGGTGTTTTTCGACTATTTAAATTTAGACATTTTTTTTTGGTATTTTGAACATTCAATGTAATGACTTTTGACGTTATGAATGTCGACCATGTGAATTTCAACATTTTGATAGTAAACCACATACTCAAATAACAAAATGCTGGAAAAAATAGAATCTTCAACTAGGTATTCAAATGAACTGATAAAACTGCATAAATCAGAGGTTGAAATGAAGAAAAGCTGACTGAGTAAGAGACTTCTCAAGAACAGCTGTTTCAAAAAAATAGTTGAGTTAGAATACAAAGCACGCAGAGAAAACATGTTTTCTGCTGTATCAGAGAAATGGGAATGAACAGACTGTGTTAATTTTATGGAAGCATAAACAAGCAACTGGACTGGTATTCCACCATACAATTTGTTAAATGAAAGAGCATGTTGAGTGTATGCTAAAAACCTAGCCATGAGAAAGCAGCCAAGACCTATGTTAGTAAAGATACAATCATACCAGCAGAAAGAGTTGATCCTGACAAAACTGTGACTGGAGGGCAAAATGTTAAAAACTGGAAACAGCAGAGTATTTGTAGAAAATGATTATTCACTGTACAGCAGGCAGAGGAGAGGCAAATTTATCCTAGCATCAAGGAATGTTGAGAGGCAGGTGTATCTAGCTGTCTTTGGAGTATTTTTTCCTGGAGGACCAAATTCATTTTTGATCTAGAAGAGGCTAAGGAGGAAATAAGTGTTTATACAACAAAAAGAGAACCAGCAAGCAGAAGGGAATGCTTGTTCTCATTCTTCTGATGATAAGTTTCATAGAGAGACATTGCCAGTGAAACCCTTTCCAAAGCTTCAAAGAAAAATGCTTGAGAGATACAAAAAAGCACAGGAGTTGACTAGAAGAATCAGTAGTACTTTGGACTTGAACTAACATAGGTCTTGGCTGCTTTAGGACATGGTGATGAACAGGAAGAAGACCAGCAATTAGTGAATAAATGGGAGACTATAAATTATCAATCACATTTGTGAAATATGACTGCAAGAAAAAAAGTGACTGAATTTTTAATGACTTTGTTAAAATTGTGGGTGGATTGTAAAGCATATTCTTCACTTTATGTCATTAATGTTTAGAAGGACACTAAAAGGGGAAACGTAACTGTAAGTAAAACTATTTTGTTATTAGTATTTGTGAAAACATTTCATGATATAAACTGCATGTTATGTAAGTATAGTGTGTAGCCAGGGGTATTTTAAATGTGAGGGAGTCTTTTCACTTACTGTTGTATGTGTTAAAGATATTAAAGTAAACAAATATCATTTTTGTGGTAAGATATACAGGCTTTACAGTATAACAAGAGTAGAAATGATGGACAAAAGCAATTCTAATATTAATATACTGTGATTTTGCACTGCTAGGGTGGAGTGTAAAGTATGCTGATTATATTATATGTAGAATTAAGATATTTTATCTTATTTTACAAGGGTGAATGTCTAGATTAATGCCTTTGATTTACCCTAAACACAAGATTTGGAAATAGTCTTTTAAAAATAAGCAAGATAATGAAAACCATGAAAAATGCTAAGGTTCTTACAATTGCATAAATATTATTTTGATTTTTCCCCATTAACAAATGTTCAGTGGGAGTAAAGAGGTCTGCAGCTGAGGGCAGCTGCACATTCTTTTCTGAGAGAAATTTACAAAGATTCATTGCTGAGTACTTTTTTATAAAGATGAGCTGTCTGCGTTCGCAATGACTTAATGTTGAGAGTTTTGAATAGTCTCTGCTGAGGGGAAATGCAAAATTCAAATGTACAATGGCAAGCAGTTCAGTAAAAATAAAGTCTGAAATTATGGTAAGTGAATAAGAGATAGTAGCCTCCTTAGCGGCCTTAATACTGTAATGCATTTAATAGAACAGTGTACAGTTTATTTTTTTTTAAAGATAACCAGTGCACTTTTTCTTAGAACTAAATGCTAGTGTTTTCTGAAATCCTACAAGCTGTGTTTCATACCTGTGAGGGGAATATAGATTAGAAAAGAACAGACAGCAGACAGTGTAAATGGGAACACAGGCTGTAGCATGTGCTTCAAAGTGAGAAACCTTAATTTTAGGTTAGGTAAGGCCTGTGGGTGCAACTGCAATTGTTTGTGTCTGGAGGGTTGAACTTAATTTTTTGAAGATGTACATAGTTTTGTGTGTTTGTTGTAAGTCAATAGGGAATGGGATATTTTAAAATGTATTTCTTTCTTTTCTTTTTTTTTTTTTTTTTGAGGTTTTTCATTAAAAAAAGTCCTGGAAAATGTGAGATTGGTTTAAATAGAGATGAGAAGAAACAACTGTTCATAAGATCAGCCTGCTAATCATTAGAGTGTGCATGTTAAATAAAAGTTGGAAATGCACATACAAACTATCATGTATAATAGGTGTGAATGGTAGCTTTTTATCATAATGGCTGTACTATCCATATTATCTTGGAACCTAGATGACCTTGTAGCTATAGACAAAACGGAAAGAGTATTGGATTATATAAAGGAGCAATCTGTGCCTAACCTACAAGGCATTCTGTGATCCAGACCCGATTGATATGTTACACATTCACAAAGCAAACAAGACTAGAACTGCCTGATCTAAGGATCTAAACCTTGTCTGTTGCATAAACAAAACATGTTGGAGGGATAGGCACATGTCTCCGAGATTAACCCCTTCTCTGGAACAGACTACCCATTCATGTGATACAGAGGTCTTCCCTAAGTATTTTTAGATGGTATTTGGATCAATGGATGGGAAATCACAAATTCACCCCTAGCTTGTTGCCTGTGACCCTTATGGACAGGGGCAGCTTGCATATACCCTAAGACACATGCATATACCAAAGCCATTCAAGCCCATGGGCATTGATAATTGAGAAATATGGGGCATGAATGGTTAGACTGAAAAAGGCTCTAGGGCCATTAGCCTAGTAACCACCTATGATTCTAAGATAAGAAATGCAGAGTACAAATAGCAATACTGCAGGAGACACATTTGGAAAGAAATGAACATGTGAATTTGACAAAAAAAGGATTTCAGGATGGATACTCAGCAGAATATCAGTGACAAAGGAAAAGGAGAGTAATCATACTAATTGTTAGAGGGGCTCCAGTAGTGAAAGAAGAGGAAAGAAAAGACAATGATAGATTTGTGGTAATAAGGGCCTACTGGATTACACTGGTGTATATTTATATTCCACCAAAAGCAGCTCTAATGAAGCTTAAGAAAATTCTGGGAGAAATAATCAGCTTTCAGCATGGAATATTATTTATAGGTGGGAACTGGAACTTGATTTACAATAGTAAAGATGTTCTGGGGACATAGAAGGGAAAATATAACAAAAGAGGGTAGTTATCTGAAGACATTTATGAAAATATTTGGTATGGAAGATGTAAATTCAGTAGTAGGAACTCAGAAATATTTTCATATTATCCCTCAAGGTACAATAATTGGGCTAGACTAGATAGAAATTATGTTTCACAGGAACATTTGCATTTAATTGAAAGCTTTGACACACATCCATTAACCATTTTAGATCATGTAGAAAAAAAAAAGTATAATAAAAATGTAGGGTAACAAAGTAAAAATGAGATACTGGCACTGTACCACCAACCTGTTAAAAAGAGAGGAATATAAGGAATGGGTAGTGGAAATTATTTGAGATTTATTATTAGGGAATATACAATTATCTTCAGAAGTTATAGATAGTTAGTGCCATAAAATTAAAACGGGGTTTAAAAACAGGGTGTAAATGAGATGCAGTGAAGAAGCAATAGTTATTAATTAGAAGGGCTGACAAGGGTTAAATAATTGCAAAATGAGGGGAATCTCAGTGAAGAAGTAGAGGAGCAAATACAGAGTACTTAAGAGAAAATAAGGGAATATCTGAATAATATGCATGAGTTTAGAAAGACTGCTGTTAAGCAGCCATATTTTGATAAATCCAGAGCACAAAACCTTTTTGCACGACGACTTAGACAGTAGAAAGTAAAAGGATTGCTGCCAAACATAGGGGACCTATAATGAGAAAAGTAACCAGAGATCCTGTAGATGTTTTACAGATATTTCGGAAATGTTATGAACATTTGTATAAAGGAGGGGAATGAGAAAATTCCAAAAGAGCATAAATGGAAATACTTCTGGAAGATTTAATTATGCCAAAGTAAGAGGTAGATGAGGCTCAACAGCTAACAGTTAAGATGGGGGGGGGGGGGTAAAATAGTGATATATAATTAATGTTCAGGAAAGTCTCCAGGAACAGATGGCATTCCTGTGGAATTTTGGAAGGTAGGAGGGAAGAAAGTGATACAAATATGGAAAATGTTGTTTAACTGTATTTTAAAAGGAGGGGAAGCACCAACATCTTGGAGGAAAGCTGTGGTGGCTGAATTACTTAAGGACAACAGAGATCCATCAGACCCAGTTTCATACAGAGCTATTTTAGCTTTATGCCATGATTATAAAGAATATTCTGAAACAGTTGGTTTGCACTCTCACTAGGGACTCAGATATCCTTGACGTAGTGCTCCAAACATGGGGAAGCATTGCGCCCATCCCAGTGTAATGTCCTCGTTGGTAAGATTGGATCATACATTGGTGGTCTTTGAAATAAATATAATGGTAGAACCCCCATCAAACCATAGAACCCTAAAACCCTAAAGAATTTTTCCAAAGCAAATTACCTTCTATTAAGTGATAGCATAGGTAATTTTAAATATTTTCCTAATCATGAAAACACAGAGGCCTATGCAGAAATATACATGAATGCTCTGTACAACCACTTAAACAACTGCATAGAAACGGCAGTACCTGACCAAACTAAACCCAGATCTAGCCAGGAAAAACAAGTCACCCCGGTGGTTAGACTATACAACAGAAGGAAGAAATACCTGTCTAGAAGTAAGTGGGAGGGTGCACAACAGAGAAAAAAAAATCCCTCATTAGTCTCAACAGGTAAATCAGGGAACTTGTCAGGTCTTCAGAAACTAAATATAGACTAAAATAGCCTCCCAAACAATGGATAAACACAAATCATATTTAGTAATGTCTGAAATCTTAAGGAGAAACACTCAACAATGTGCTGAGTTGGCAGTATATGGCACTACCTATACTCAGCCAGAAGAAAGAGCAAACCTGCTGGCTGATAAATTCAGATCAAATTTTACCCCTCATCACCTCCAGTCACTCCCCAGGAAATACGCCCTAGCATTCCTTTGCCTGTTATCACAAAAGAACAAGTCATCACTGCACACTTTAAAGATTGAGACATGGCATCAATGGGCTCTGATGAAATCCCAGGCTGCCTATTAAATAGCTTGAAACATGATGTAGCAGACTCACTCTGACCTCTATTTAACCACAATCTCCAGACAGGCTTTGTCCAAGTAGAGTGGAGGACAGCAACAGTCATCCCTCTGCACAATGGGAGACCATCAATGGACCCAGGAAACTACTGACCCATAAGTCTGACTAGCCTCATATGTAAGGCTGTGGAAAGGATAGTCATGGACCTGATTAACAATGACATAGAAAATCTCCAGACTCTAGACCCAAACCAGTTCGGCTTTGTCAAGGGCAGGGCACTGATGTCCCCAACCAATGGCAGTCACCACTACTCCTTCACAGCCCTGAAGATGGCTGTGCTGGGGGCTGGGCTGGAGGGGCTACCTGTCCCTCTAGCTGTGACAGCCTTCCCTCCACCTGGTGCAGGCGGTCATCCAGCTCTGTCTGGAGGACACTGCACACCATGCCACAGACCCTGTCCTGGGTGACAACATCCTCACCGCGCCCACTTGCAGGAGAGGTGCGAGCCCCATCCCCTGCAGCAGTTCCACCTGTGGGTGGTGCAGGACCAGCAGAAGAGGGAAGTCTGGGTTGAGTCCCAGATGTGCTGGGACCTGGTGCCTCAGCCATGTGGAGTGGGAGAGGTGGATCTGCTGGGATCTGCTTTCCCATATGTGCTATGGTGTGTAAATTAACAATGAATATTGGTTAGTCATGCACAACACATTACAACATTAGTCAAAATAGCATGCATGGATATTCCCATTCACCCAAAAGAGTGCAATTATAACAGTGCCATAGCAAATAGTACCCATGCATATATGGAATTGCATTCCGGGTGGCAACAGCATGCCAGTTAGTGGTATGTCAGCCAGGCAATAAGATGATTATTCAACAGGGAATATTAGTATGCACACAGTTTAAACAATGACAAACCAAATGGAACAATGGTCCCAACAGTAGAGGTTTGTTTAGGAACATACCCATATTAGTTTCAGTGTGATGGTTGGATCATTTGAGTAGTGGGGGAAAGGAACAGATTCAATTGATAACTGCTATCAAGTATATTTGTCAGTACACTACTATTCACTACTCTACATTCTGACCACACTTACACTGTACCTGGGCCATGGGGCTGCTACAGCACACCAACAGCTGCAGGTATCAACAGAGCAATTGTACCCTTATTTTAGTTATACACATCAGACCTGTTTCTATACCAATTTCTTTACCTGAGGGCCTGTGCAATTGAACTATGTGCACATTACATTGCTGTTTTACACATATTTCAGATTCACATATTAGTTGCAGGCCCTGGAGTGTGTGTTGGGCCTTTCACATACATCTACTGTGACATTCTCTGTGTGTAGGTTTCTTGGCAACTGGGGAAACTATCCATGATAGCATGACACTTGGGCTTGTCTGGGCCAGACTGCAGAGTGTGGATGTCTAGCTTGCATCTATTTGTAGGACTGGGGCTGATCAACACAGCAGTTGTACACCTTTCATAGTTATACACATAATGCTAGTATTTCTATTCAGATTTATTTACCTGTGTGCCCTGTATGGAAAATGTATAGGTTCATAGGTAGGTACTAGGCTATTGGCCTTAGGGCCTATATAAGCCTAGCCAAACGGTACCCTGGTTTTTGCCACCCAAGAAAATAATTTTCCTGTGCCCCTGTCAAGCAGAGCCACAGAAGTGATCCCTGGGGTGAATTTCCTATCTCCCATCCAATCATCAAGATTTTTCTTGAAGAGTGCTAATGAGGAGCTTTGTTTGATATAGATAGGTAGTTTGTTCCAGAGTATGGGAAGTCTCTGGGACAGGAATCTATCCCTCCAGCATGTTCTGTTTATTGTGGTGACAAGGTTTAGGTCCCTAGAACATGTAGCTCAGAGGGATTGGGATTTCTTTACATGGATCATGTCCAACAGCTCTGGATTTGACATAGCTTTGTATGTTAGGCAGAGATCGCCTCTGAGTAGGTGATATGCGACAGAGTAAAGCTGCAGTTTTTTGAGACGGTCTGCGTAGGGCATCTGTTTGAGGCCAGTAATCCTCTTTGTGAGGTATTTTTGTGTCCTTTCCAGTCGTTGTAGATGTCTTGTGAGGTACATACCAAAAGGGGCATTGTACTCTATAATGGGTCTAATGAGTGATGAGTAGAGGGGAACAATGACCTCTTTTTTCCTGAATGAGTGACCTTTTGTGATGAGGTGTGCCATGTAGAAGGATTTCCTGACTACTGTGTCGATATGATTATTAAAGAAGAGACTACTGTCCACTTGTGTCCCAAGGTCTCTTATCACACTTTCGGTGTTAAGTAGACTACCGCCTATGTGGTAGTTCATGGGTACAGAGTTTTTACCAAAAGGGATGACAATGCACTTTTTGGCATTGAGCTTGAGGTCATGGCTTTGACACCAGGCATCTGTCTCAGTGAGGCCCTTTTGTAGGATGTCCATATTGTTAGGAGTTTTAATTATGGCTCCTAGTTTGCAGTCATTTGCGAACTTTGTTAGCCAAAGACCTTCTGTGTTAGCCTGTACTTCAGAGAAGTAGATACCAAACAGGAGAGGACCTAGGACTGAACCCTGTGGTACTCCACTTGTCACTGGTCTGAAGTTGGATTTAGTGTCTGCTACTTTCACAGTGTGGGTTCTGTCAGTAAGCCAGTTGGCAACCCATCTTGTGACATAGGGATTTATACCTAGTTTAGTGAGTTTATCTATAGACTGCAGTGGTGGTGCTGCGGTAGCATTGTCACCTCACAGTAAGACATTGTCCTGTTCGATTCTCAGCTAGAGCGTCTTCTGTGTGGAGACATGCGTGAATGGGCGTACCTTCATTGAAGGTTGTGTGTCAGGGCAGGCAACTCGGCATGTAAAAATCTACTGCCAATCATTAGCGGACTGGAGTTTCTGCTGTGACGACCCCTAACCAGGAAAAGCCGAAAGACACAACAAGTGAGTTTATCTATAATTCCAGAGTGGGGGGTGGTGTTGAAAGCCTTGGCGAGATCTAGATAGGCTGTGTGAACCACCTTACCCTCATCTATGGCTTTGGTGACTGCTTCAAAGAAGTCTGTCAGGTTTAGGAGACATGATCTGCCTTTTACAAACCCGAACTGGGTAGGGTCCAGAGTTTGGAGATTACCAATGTCATTGTTTATAAGTTCCATGATGATACGTTCTATAGCCTTGCAGACCAGGCTCGTCAGGCTAATGGGGCAGTAGTTCCTGGGGTCTGTGGTGGCTTCCCCTTTGTGGAGTGGGATAACCGTTGCTGTGCACCATTCAGTGGGCACAAAGCCTGAGGTGAGGCTATGATTGAATATGGTACTTAGGTGGGGTGCCAGTTCGTTTTGTAGTTCATGTAGAACACAGCCTGGGATGTTGTCAGGTCCCATGGATGCTGTGTTCTTGGCTTTGGAGAGTGTGTTTTTTTTACCTGTGCAGCCATGATTACAGGAACTTTGCATTCTTCCGGTATAGAGATGGGCCCTTTAGGGGATGAGAGAGGGGTAAAGTTAGCACTGAACCTATCTGCCAGGATGTTGGCAATATCAGTTGCTTCTGTATATTTAATGCCATTGTGCTGTAACTCAGAGCAGATCTGAGTGTTGCCATTGAGATTCTTGACATAGCTATAGAATGCTTTGTGGTTGTCTTTAGAATCAGTGGCAATTTTGTTTTCATAACTAGCTTTGGAGGATTTTATGAGGGATCTCAGCTTCTTACTGAGGCTGACCACAGAGTTCCTCCAATCATGGGATTTTACTCTTTTTTGCAACAGTTTCTTTCTTCTGTTGTAAAGTTTGTTTATAGCAGGGGTCCACCAGATTGGCTTCCTTTTTTTGGAGGATAGCATCTTGGTTCTGTTAGGGATTGCATGATACATGCACTCATGTAAGTGCTTATAAAGTGCAATTGTATAGGATTCAGCAGTCGTACCTCTATTGTCCGTCAGCATGGGTGTCAAGAAGTTTGCCACTTCTGTCTTAAAAAGCGTGAAGTTGGCTTTGGAGAAATTATTTATGGTGGTTTCCCTAATGGGGGGTGGGGGTGGGATGTGGATGTCTAGGGTGATTTACTTGTGGTTGGATCTGACCAACAAGGAAATGACCACTAGTGTGGAACACCGGTTGCCCATGTTGGTAATGACCAGATCTAGGATATTGTTGCTCCTGGTGGGAGTGTGGATAAGTTGATCCAAGGCGCTGGAATTTATGATTTCCAGAAAATGTTGAGCACAAGAGTTGGTACATGAGTAGTTTTACCAGTTAATGGTGGGGTAGTTGAAATCACCCATTATTAGGGTGTTAGGTTGTACCCTAATATTTTCCAGTGTATCAAGAAATGAGGAGTGGGAATCCTGGGGCATGGTGGGGGATCTGCTGCAAGCTACAATTTGGATTGCGGTCTTGCCCAGAGTTAGCTGCACTTGGATAATCTCAGATGCATTATGCTGAGCAACTAACCTGGAGGTGTGGATATCCTTAATGAATATGGACACGCCTCCGCCTTTAATGCTTCAGTCCAGGTTAGGTGGCTGAAAGGTGTGGTATGAATTATAGCCTGGTAATGCAGGGGTGCTCACTGGAGCCTTGAACCAGGTCTCTGTCACTGCACAGATGTCGATGTTCTCCATTTTAAGGAGTGCCTCGAGTGAGTGCATTTTGAGGTTTAGACTTCTAGCATTAAGTAGCATTACCCTCAGATTTTGCTTGCTTGTACCTGTTACGATGGTGAATTTGTCATTTGAATCTTGCCTAAAAAAGGCACTATAGGGGTGGCAAGAGCCTTAGCCAGTAGCCGGAAGCCCAAGGGTGACAGGTGCAGGCCATCTCTGGCAAAGCATCGTGGTTTGTCAGTCATGTCATCCCAGGCAGACAGATACTGGATCCCCTTAGAATGACACCAGAAGCTTAACCAATTGTTGAAAGTCAATCCTTTTCTCCTTGTACTGTGGCATCATTCTGGGTGATGGCATGATGCTACTCAGGGCTAGGGTCATACCTGCCTGGCCTACAAGATCGGACAGCTCCTCCATGTCTCTTTTCATGTAGTCCGGGGAAGTACGTCTCAGGTCCTTCACACCAACATGGCAAATGACAGAGTCATATTTGAACTTGTTGTGGAGTGACCTGAGTGCATGCATTATGTGGCGGATCCTGACACCTGACAGGCAGCTGAGAGTAACTTTCTCCTTGTTTATCCTGGTGAGTGGAACATCAGTGTGCCTGACTATAGAGACACCTATGACTAGAGTGCTGGGTACATTGTTATGCCTTATGGGCTGTGGTTGAGTGGCACACTGAGTTTGTGGGATATATATCATTTGGGTTGTGTTGGGGGGTGGAGGTTGCTTGCATTTCTGCTTCGGAGGTCCCTGCTGCTTGGGTAGAGTTTTTTGAGAGCCTCTGCAAATGTAGGTGTGTGTTTTGTGTTTCTATGTGTGTGTTTTGGTGGTGTAGGTTTTGACGGACTATGTGATGAGTGTGGTGTGGTGCAAGTGTTTACTTTCTCCTCCTGACTGTCTAGTCCAGTCTTGGGTGAAGAGAGCTTTGCTTACAGTTTGGCTTTATAAGTGCATCTCTCACAGGTTGTATTGTTGGGTGGTAGGAGGAGAATGTTGTCTGTGTACATGTGGCAATTGCTGCATTGCCCCAAGATGTCCAGATTCATCAGGTAGACAGGAGAAAACACCGGGAGCTGGCCCTTAGACATGCCAGGATAGGTGCTTATTTATTAAGTACTAAAAAGTGTTTTCCTCTAGACAAGTGAGGAAAGTTGAGTGCTGTAGTAATTTGTAGCATATTTAGTGCTTGCAATGAGTTCTGAACAAGTGCTGAGCTCAAAGAAACAGATTTGAGTGCTGAAACTAGAAAACTGGCTAGGTCTAAGAAACAAAATTAAGCTAGAAGGCTTCCCTCCAAAACAGAAAGGCTTGGGGGTTCAGAAGCTTACAAACAGTCCTGGATACAGCAAATCTGTGTCTGGACTAGACGACTTGCAGGAAAGGCAGGAAACAAGCTTAGAACATTTTTTTTTTGTTTTTGTAAAGTGGGAAGGGGAAAGGGGAAAGGACGAGCCAAAGCTAACTGGGTTGGCCTTCTCAAGTGTTCTCCCTGGATTAGGTAGAATGAGGTAATGACACTAGACTGGGTTGAGTGTCCCAGATCAAATTTACACTAGGGGCAGGCAACTGCAAAGCCACCAAGTATAAAAACAGGATACCAATAAGGAGGGAGGATGGGGAAACAAAAATCAGAACAAACAAACCCAACCAGATGCTTAACAATTGTAGAAAATTCTAGTTAATACCTCACACACAGTGAGTAAAATAAAAGTGCTATAAATAACTCAGAAAAAAAGCAAAAAACAGGATACTTAATGTTATATATCACAGATTAGTAAGCTCAGAGCCCTTCCTCCGACTAGCTATGTGTTGCAGTACATTATGTTTTCTATTCAGATTGCAGTTTACAACTGTAGAACCAGGTTGAGATGTTAGTGGCAGTCCCTGGATTTGAACCGTGCTGTGTGTGCAAAATTGAACTACAGGCCTAGTCCTTATCAGACTGAGCTACTCAGGAGGTGTTGTGTGTTGCTTGTGACATTTCTATCTAGTACATATTTTTGTGCACAGTACTTTTATTATGACATGTTGCATTATTTGTTTTCCATTTTCAGTACAAATTATGCATACGCAACTGACACTAAAGTGTGCTAGCCTGTGTAACTAATCTATCACTGTCTCTGCATTTTCTGTGTATTTCTGCAAAAAAAACAAAAAAACAAAAAAATAATCCTTGTTTTCCCGCCTTTCTCGACTAGTTTAGACCAGTATACAGGCATTGCTGTATTCTGGGCTGTGGTGTAGTTCATGTGTTGTCCATTACCTTACTTGGATAAAAGGAAGTTTCTTTGCTCACCAGTGGGAGTGGGGAGCCTTGAGCAGCCTACCTATCCTTGGGGGAAGTGACCTCAGCACAAGAAGCTGTTAGTAATTGGTTGTTTGGGACCATTCCTAGCTTTTTTGTAGTTCACTGCTTAAAATCCGCGTTTGCACGGCTTTGCGCGGTCGTGCTCATAGCGCAGCGCCGGTTAAACAAGGTTAAACTTGGTTAAACAAGGTTAAACTTTTTCTGGCTCCGCCAAGTCTGCTCTTCAATTTTTCCCTTAGAACTGTTCTACTTGCAATCTAAACAGCCTATACTCTAACTGAAAAGCTCAGCACTTGCTCCTAAAGCATTTTGTATACAGGTAAAGCACTCTTAAACAAACGAAAAGTACTTCATTCACCTAAATTCTGTTGAGTACCCATTTCCCTATAGGTCCTTTCTGACTCAGTTACACATCAATCTTTTTCACTATTTCTAGCATGTCGAAGGGTCAGTTGCTGGCGTCCTCTCCTGTTCAGCTGGTGAATCTGGGAATGTTGAGGCAATGTTACAATTGCCTCATGTACACAGACAACCCTCTCCTCCTCCCAACAAATACAAATATATGCGAGAGATGCAACTATATAGCCAAACTGGAGGCTGAGCTCTCTGAATTCAGTACTGGCAAGTCCAGTCAGGAGGAGAAGGTAACCACGCACACCACAAACCCAGTCTCACATAGAACTATCACAACTGCAAACCAAACACATAAACACACAAAAACATACTCGGAGGCGCTGATTAAAAATCTACCAAAACAACAGAGGCAAGCAACCACCACCTCAAGACATAGCACATGCAACACATAGTTCACAAAGTCAGTGTGCTAAACAGTCACAGCCCTTAAGGCCAAACAACATGCCAGACACACTTGTAATAGGTGACTCCATAGTCAGGCACACTGACGTCCCGCTCACCAGACTGAACAAGGAGAGGGTCACAGTAAGCTGCCTGTCGGGAGCTAGAATCCGCCACATAACACAAGCACTCAGGTCACTCCACAGCAAGTATAAATATGACTCAGTCATTGTACATGCCGGTGTGAACGACCTGAGATGTACCTCCCTGGACTACATGAAAAGAGACATAGAGGAGCTCTCTGATTATGTAGCCCAGGCCGGTATGACCCTGACCCTGAGCAGCATCTTACCCTCACCAAGAATGATGCCACAGTACAAAGACAAAATGATCAGTTTTAACAATTGGCTTAATTACTGGTGTCATTCTAAGGGGATCCAGTGTCTGTCTGCTTGGGATGACATGCTTGACAAGCCACGCTGCTTCGCAAGGGATGGTTTGCACCTGTCACCCCTGGGCTTCCGGATATTGGCCAAGGCTCTTGCCACCCCCATAGTGCCTTTTTAGGCAAAGCTCAAATGACAAACCTACCTCCCTAGAAAACACAAGTGGAAAAAAACTAAGGGTAATGCTGCTCAATGCCAGAAGTCTAAACCTCAAGATGCACGCCTCAAGCCCTCCTCAGTATGGAGAACATCGATGTCTGTGCAGTGACTGAAACCTGGTTCAAGGCTCCTGAGAGCACCCCAGCACTATCAGGTTTTACCTCATATCATGCTTTCCGGCCCCAAAACTTGGACCGAACCACAAAAGGAGGGGGAGTATCCATTTTCATCAAAGATGCCCACACCTCCAGGTTAGTGGCAATGCACGAAGCATCGGAGACTATCCAGGTGCAACTAACCATAGGCAAAACTGCCTTACAGTTTGTAGCATGCTACAGACCACCCTCTCAAACTCAGGAATCCCACACAGCCTTCCTGAAGACACTGGAGAGTATGAATGTCTCTCCAAATACCATAATTTTGGGAGACTTCAACTACCCAAACATAGACTGGGAACATTACTCAAGCCCCAACACCCTAGCCCAAAGGTTCTTAGAATTCATAAACTCAAATGGAATGGAACAACTAGTCACCATTCCCACAAGAGGAGACAATATACTAGACCTGATCATCACAAACATGGGGACAAAATGCTCCACACCGGAAGTACATCCCTCTCAGACTATAAATTAATCTCACTGGAAATCCACATCCCGCCCCCACCCCCTGCACAAAAGACCACAGTGAAGAACTTCTCAAAAGCAAACTTCACACTTCTTAAGACTAAAGTGGTATCTTTCAAGGCCCCTGGGCCAGTGGAAACCACAACTCACACTGCTGAATCCTTTGCAAATGCCTTCTATGGGCACCTTCAAGAATGCATGGGTCATGCAATCCCAAATAAAACCAAGACCCATTCCCCCAAAGGCAGGTGCCCAGTCTGGTGGACCCCAGCCATAAACAAACTTTACAACAGGAGGAGGAGGAAGCTACTACATGACAGAGCAAAATCCCTAAAAGGGAAGGCATCTCTGATCAGTACTAGCAAAAAACTACGATCACTCATAAAATCATCCAAGGCCAACTTTGAGAGAAAAATCGCAAAAGACACAAAAGACAATCACAAGGCCTTCTTTAGCTATGTTAGAAACCTGGGTGGAAACTCCCAGATATGCTCAGAGTTAGTCCAAAATGACACAAAATATACTGAACCCACTGACATTGCCAACATTCTGGCAGACAGGTTCAGTGCAAATTTCTCCTCCCCCTCCCCCCCCCAAAAGGAGAAATAACTATCCCAGCAGAGTGTAGCCTCCCTAACATCTCAGATGCCCAGGTGAGAGCCGCCCTCTCTAAAGCTAAAAACACAGCATTAATGGGACCGGATGGTGTCCCGGGCTGTGTGCTACATGAACTCCAAGAGGAATTAAAACCCACACATAAGGCTGCTGTTTAATCTTAGCCTTACCACAGGATACGTACCCAAAGAGTGGCGTACGGCAACAGTGGTCCCACTTCACAAAGGCGGTGCTTCTACGGACCCTGGAAATTACCGCCCCATAAGCTTGATGAGCCTGGTCTGCAAAGCTATGGAGAGGATCATTATGGAACTCATAAACAAAGACATTGGGGACCTACAGACATTGGATCCTACCCAATTTGGCTTTGTCAAGGGCAGATCCTGCCTTTTGAACTTGGTCGACTTTTTTGAACCAGTCACTAAGGCCATTGATGAGGGTAAGGCAGTTCACACAGCCTACCTTGACCTTGCAAAAGCCTTTGACACAATACCCCACTCAGGCATCATAGACAAACTCACCAGCTTAAATGTAAACCCATATGTCACAAGATGGGTTGCAAACTGGCTCAAGGACAGAACCCACAGGGTCAGAGTTGCTGGAGCTATGTCAGACTCTAAGCCAGTCACAAGCAGTGTCCCACAGGGCTCAGTCCTGGGACCCCTCTTGTTCGACATTTATTTTTCCAAGGTACAGGCAAACATAGGAGGATTGTGGCTGACAAAGTTCGCAGATGACTGCAAACTGGGTGCCATAATTGATACTCCAGCGGACACAAACATCCTTCAGAGAGGCCTCATAGAAACGGATAATTGGTGCCAGAGCCATGGCCTTAAGCTGAATGCCAAAAAATGTATAGTCATACCCTTTGGGAAAAACAAGGTACCGACAAATTACCACATAGGCGGTAATCCATTAAGTACGGAAGAGGTAATCAGGGACCTAGGGACCCAGGTTGACAGTAACCTCTCATTTGACACTCACATTGCCAAAGTGGTTAGGAAAACCTTCTATATTGCCCACCTTATCATGAAGAGTTTCACATCTAGATCAAGAGAGGTCATTGTGCCCCTGTACTCTTCTCTTATCAGGCCAATGATTGAGTACAATGCCCCATTTGGGATGTATCTCACCCGACACCTGCAGCAGTTGGAAAGACCCCAAAAGTTCCTCACCAAGAGGATAAAGGGTCTTAAACATATGTCATATGCTGCCCGACTGAAAAACTCCAGCTCTATTCAGTCGCATACCGCCTACTCAGAGGTGATCTGTGCCTGACGTACAAGGCCATGTCCAATCCTGAATTAATGGACATGCTCCACCTCAGAAAATCCAAATCCATCAGAGCCACGAGAACAAGTGACTTAAACCTCAACACAGAAATAAATAGAACGTGCTGGAGGGACAGATTCATAACCCAGAGGCTCCCTACACTCTGGAACAGAATCCCAGTCCATGTTAGGCAGAGCCCCTCACTGACTCTATTCAAGAGAAATCTCGACAAGTGGATGGGAGATCGTAGGTTTACCCCGGGGGTCATCTCTGTGTCACTACTAGACAGAGGCATAGTAAACTAAACCCTAAAAGGGCGTAGTATTCTCATCCTAAGGGGTGGTGTAAGCCACATACACTCTGGCTAGGCTTATAAATGCCCTAGGGCAGATAGCCTAGTACGAACCTATGAACCTATGAACTGTTTGTGAAACATGTACACATTAGCTGGATTGCACATTTGACTGTTTTACAACTACATACTGCAATTTAGATTCCTGAGTACACTGTAGGTTTTAAGTCTGCACCTGTTAGCCTTATACATTTCTCAGTACATTCACAGCTACATATGGCTGAACTTTAAAGGTTAACACAGGACAATGCTGGCAGACAAACAAGTAAAACACATTTTGATGGGAATATGTACTGCTGCTTTTTTCCAGTTATTTGACATGCCCATTCTAAAGTATGCAAACAGGCAGTGCTAAATCAGTTCACCTCATTTAATGCATTCTGCAGGGCATACACATTTCTGTTTATCAGATATAAGTGAGATGACACACACCAGTGTTTGGGATCACCTTTATTAGTTTTGACATACATATCAGTGTACTACTAAGAAATCCACAATTACTATTCCTGCATGATCTGCACAGGGGAATGCTTTTCATTTCTAACTGTTACAGTACCACTGACATGGCACTTTCTTGACAGGTTCACTCAGACACACATACATATTCTAATATTCCTCTCCTGCATATTGTACCTTGTTTGCTACTGATATCTGTATTATACAGCAGCTGGGAATACTATATTGTAACACTGGCAGCCTGACACAGGCATTTATTTTTGACTTTACAGCACAATTATATATACAAGCAGTACTGCCATTACTATAATTTTGATTTCTTACTGTTAATAGTAGGGGGTATTCTGTACTCACCATACTGCCGGCACAGCCAGGCCATTTGCTGTGCATGAGCTTCAACATTCTGGGACCTCTTCACAGCAGCTGTATGGATAGACATCACACATTAATCACACCTGCACAGTCACAACTTGAACTTTTTCCATACTTAGAGATACATAAGACTGCATACTTACAGACAGGTGGGACATCCTGCGCTCAGGCTTCTTGAATCTACTGGTCCAAGAGTACACCCCTCCTCCACTTCAGGTTGTTATGGTGATGATGTACCTGCTCACCAGTCTGGAGTATGCCAGTGGGACTGATGAGATCATGTGCAAGCTGATCCCAGGCCTCCACTTTGTACTGCGAGCCCTAGTACTGGCTCTGCAGCAGCCTGCCATCATGGCTTTTAACTAGGAGCCCAACGATGACCCTGGACTCCTGGATGCCTCAACATTGCGTTAGGAAGTGCACACCTTCACCAACACCAGATATTTTGGTCCCGCTGTGTGCAATCCCAAATGGTTATGGCTGTATTCCCACCTGTGTGGTTTAAATAGGGCAGTTTTCTTGCACCTTTTCTTGATTGGCCAGTTTTAATATGCTGCACTATGCTTAGCTCTGCGCAAATCCGCATAGCAGTGCTTATACCAGCTAAGCCGAGCTGAAAGCAGGTAAGCAATGCTTACACTAGCAAAGCATTGCTTAAACCTACTTTTTTCATTAAATTTATAAAGTATTTTTTACATTTATATTTTATATATTCCCACCCCTACTGTGCTTTACATGAGCCATATGATTGACATCTATCATTCAAATTCCTTAAAACATTATTAAATAATTTGCCAGAGGGGGGATTCAAACCGAGCATGTTCTACATACTATACCATGGTAGTGCCACTATGCTACATGGCATTTTCTATCACAGTAGAACTTGTCTATTATTTTCAGGATTTCAGCCAGGCTAAGAATAGCGGTGTGGCACACAAACAAGCTGTGCGGCTCTTAAACTTTGGATTTATTTCATGAAAAAAAAAATGTTATTACATTTTTTTATTTTGCATTCCTTTCCTCTTGCTCTACTGCTTCCATGCATGTACAGCAAGAGTGCATATATTTGGAGGTGTGCACTTGAAAGCTGCTGCCTTCTAGGTGTTTGTGTTTTTTATTTTTGTTTTTCAGTGTCCACGGACACTGAAATGTTAGCTATTAACATTTCAGTGTCTGCGGACACTCGTTTATTATATAATATTAGAGCCAGGCTCTAATATTATATAGTTTGACACTCATCTGCATCAGAAAGTGCCGTATGGCACTTTCAGAGTGAAGGGGGGGGGGTGTTTCAGGTGCAAGCACTGCTGAGACATGCCCCCAGCACTCGCTCCTTGTTCATGTCCATTTAGTTTAGATAGCAGCGTGCCTTCATGCATATGCAAGGCGCGCTGCTGTCCTAAACGGACATGAACCACTCCGTGCAAGAATAGCCTTATTCTTGCATGGAGCTTTGTGAATCCAGGGGTGTATATGAGATGATTAAAATATAATACCTACACCTGAATAAATCAACCACACATGCAAATGCAAATAATTTTAGACATAACTAATGACAAAATCATATGTCTATACCATGTGCAGCTAGTCTTTGTATCTCAATGCCAGATGTCCCTTGACACACAAATTACAGTACATAGAAGTATTGTTAGCATATTACTTAAGGCTACTTAATAGAAACTGTAAACTACATAATTTATATATTTGAATGGCATACCTGGGGCATCACTAGTGTAAATTCTCTAGTTGTCCTCCACGTCTGCCCCAACATCCAGCACTGCAAGATAAAACCTTTCTTAGCCTCCTGGATCTCGTGTGGTCAACAAGAACGTAAATCCTCCATCTCACTAAATGATGGTTTGGTACCACTTCCTATAGCTGTTCACTCCCATGCCACAGCCTTTGCTCTATCAGTAGGCTTTTTTAATCATATCAGTGACCTTATATCTGACACTTGTGTAGCTATGGCTCTGGCCACTGACAGCATTCACATAGTAGACTAGCTGCCACCATACACAGTCACAAAAAGGGCTTGTCAGCTGAATGAGAATCTAGGAGCAGTGCCCCATGGAGATGGAAGGCATGGACTATGAGCTAATATTCAGCATCTGAGAAGGGAGGTTTCCATAAGCCTCACAAAAATATCTATCAGACCAAATAACACACTAAGGGTGGGGGTTAAAAAGCTGATCTACTTTTATGGCACAACTATTCATTATGCAAGTATTGGTTATAATCATACCAAACAGTTCTGAAAATATCAGTGCAAGCCCTGTAACATCCCCATATGCACCCACCCCCCACAAAAGGATAAAACATATGACTACAGAATACTTTATGAAAATACTAGGCAGACAGAACAGTATAAGCAGAAAATAGCTGCTTAATGTAACAGGAACACACACAAACTGCTACAAGTAAGACATGTTTGAACATCCTAAGTATTTTGCAGAAACCCCATGAAATACAAGTAAGGGATAATTGCAATAACAGACATGTTGTTTGTTTATTTCAAAAACACAACTTTGCCAGCTTAGATAGCAATCATTACAAATAAAAGGATTCAAAATATAAGTCTGAAGTAGTACATGTAAAGTAGATTACATATCTTGGAAGATTTCGTACAGTTCTCCTAGATGTATCACAAGTACAATTGTTTTTTCAGCAAACAATTTATTTGGCAGCACTTGGGAAACTAAGCAGTCCTCCATAGCATGGATCAGGATAAATGAGGTGGTACAGATAAAGAGTAAATCACAAATGAACGTACCTCTGTACCAGGGGAATGGCTTGAAAACCATAGTCTCTACTGCATGAGGACTATGCCTGTCCATACTTTGGAAAAATATATCTTGTCTTGATAGATGCTCATTCAAAATGAGTGGCTGTGTTTTCTACTAATTCCATTATTTTTCCAGCACAGAATAGTAAATTACAGTTTTTGTTGCTTATGAATGCCATACTGCAGAAATGTATAATGTTCTTAAGTTTTCAAAGTATTTCATACTGAACCAAATAGTTCTTCCAGAGGATACTAGTCTAATACAGGGGATTCTTGTTTATGAAGGGGGTGGTACTTCAGTATCATATTTTTTCAAATGTTTTTTAACAACTTTATGGAGCACTTAACGCACAAGGAGGCAATATATCAAATCTGGTAACATCAAGTGCCAGTGGTCTAATGGATAAGGCATTGGTCTCCTAAGCCAGGGATTGTGAGTTCAAGTCCCATTTGGGGAGAAATAATGTTGTGGAAGGTTGGTATAATAGTTAAGGTGCAGGGTTTGATCCCCACATGGAGTAATTGACTAGGCTTAAAGTGGCCCACATGGGCAGTTAGCCTAGTAGTAATTTATGAGCCTATAAACCTACTTCATCTCTCGGCAAGCCCTGGCAGCAAATAGTGTAATTTACCATCACACAGCATTTGACTGTTCCAACAGAACAGAAAAAAAATACTTCTGTAGTCATTATTATTTGAATTGTAATAGTTCAATGCCTATGCAACAATGCAAGTCTTTGGAAATGTCCCTCCCAATATGGTTTCTACATGTACATTCAATTGTTATGCCTCTGTAGTAAAACATGTCCTCAGCTATGTAAGGACTATCATTTAGTGTTTATCCCAAACTAGACTGTGATGCTTTTGTTTCCGGTTTACAGCACTGTATTGCCACACACGTTTATGTGCTGAGCTATTTGCATGTTTAGTGCTGTACTGGTTTATTGCCATGGAAAGTGGATTACCCATTAAAGTTTTTAAACCATTTATGGTGTTAGACCTTTTTGTCAAAATATAGCAGTTGTGAAGTCAAATGGAATAATAGTGCTGCTGATTACTTTAAACTCACTGTTCTTTATTGAAATTACTTTTAAGAGCTTCAACCCTGCTAGGTTGCTTTATAATATCTTTTGGTTTCTGTTGATCAGTATCTAATATCATACATCAGCTATCATTACTTTGCAGGTATTCACTGCATCTTGTAACTATTCATTATATCATTTGTATGTAAACAAAATTTACTGAGTGCATTTGTTAAAGATTTCTTATCTACAGCCATTTTGTATCTGTTTATTCCTGTTTAGTAAGGTTTGTTTACTTTCTCCTTTGTACCTGTTAATGGGCCCATGATATTTTTATTACTTTCAGAGGTTTTCATGCTTCTAGGCAGAACATTAAGCTACAGCAACACCCATCTGTGAATATGATATCCTGTTGTCCTCCAAAAAGTTTGGCATCACCTATACATTTATCAAGTTCTTATTCAAAGTTAGAAAAAATAGAATAATATCTAGTAAAACTAGATAATACATTCTACACTTCTTTATGGGAGAAAACCTTATTACATCTTTCAGTATCATATCCAGTTACTGCAAATGAGTAAACATTAGTAGATGGTACATTTTGACATACATTATAAAACATATAATAGATATATGACTATCACTGAGCCTTCTGCAAGTAGTTCACAGTTCGCTTCTAAGTAATCTGTGAGCAACAGAATAAATTACCATAAATGTTACACTATTACTTTTACTAAGATAGCTTAAAGCCTGGATGTATTTGGTGAACACTCTGGATTTGTCCTAACCTCCCAAATGAACCTATATTATAGGAATGAAATACTCCATTATAGTCAGTAAAGGACTACACTATACTACAGAATAAAGGGACCAGAATACATAGATCACTGCTAAAAAGAAAACATTTGATCAAACTCAACTGCAGCACTGCTGAACAGTTTGGGAGGCATTTACTGATATAATTATTGATGCAATCTTAACATCTCTACCAAGAATTATACTTATTCATGTTTTATAGAGTTTTAAGATTAAATTATTTATAGTATATAAAACATATTTAAATTCTAAATTTTGGAACCATATTACTTTAGGTCATGCTTTCTATTTTACTTCTCAGAATAAATATCAGTTATTATCATCTGTTAGGCATACGTGCTGGTCTCATCACTGGCATATATTCACATGACATGTTTACACAGAGATTTTATAACTCCTAATAAAATAGCCAAATTAAATGGAATTAAGAAAATATTGGGAAAGGAAAAAGGGCAAACGTAGAGTATAATATATTGCCCAGAGCAACTAAAAATGGCATAAACTGATGAGAAGAGAAAGATCGGAAACTAGCAATGGATAAAGAAAGAACATTGCAATACATTTTTTCTTTTTCTAAGTGTTGATTATGAATGCTGGCTTAATACATTTACTGATGATAGTTAACTGAGCATGTCAGCCAGCATATTAGAGCAGTAGTTAACTTGCAAAACATTCTGTATGAAATTATTTTATGATGTTATAGTGGGTCTATATTAGGTCACTAAAATGGCATTCTGGCGAACACCTATTCAGCTACCCATAATCAACGAAAATCGGTTCAGTGATTTGCTGAATTCACTAAGGGCAATGAAATGGTTGCCCAAAGCACAACGGACAACTACAGAACTTTGTCCTTTTCTCCACTGTAGTGTGTTCTTGGAGTTGGTAAATATAGTTTGGGGGGGTGTGGGGGAGAAGCCCCCCCCCACTTGTGTGGGTTCGGGTCAACTAAAAGTTGGTCCCTTGTGCTTTGGGCAACTATTTCATTGCCCTTAGTAAAGTAAGTGAATTACTGATGCAATTTTTGCTGATTATGGGTCGCTGAATAGGTGTTCGCTGGAATAGTATTTCGGCAAACTAATATAATCCCATCATAGTATGGTTTAAAACAAAATGCCAGGAAATGTATGGAAATTAATTTTGTAAGATGCTACTCCTCTGACTGAATTAGTATAATTCTTTTATTATTTAAGAGCATTTTATTAACATTTTTAAATTTCCCAAGAGCAGTTAATAAATATTCAAATGCAGTAGTAATATAATGTAAATAGTAAAATAATGAAATTAGAGATGAAAAATACATTTAAACTATGTACAGTGTATACAAAGTCTGAGAACAAAAGATGAAAATGGAAAGGCTCCACTTCTTCGCTAGAAAGTCTTTTCATTTCCTCCTCATAACATTCCTCAAACATTAGACGTAAAATTTAGTTGGCAAAAATCAATAAATATCACTTTTGTCCAAGGATTATTAGTAAATGGTTTGGGATGAATTCTCTTAGTCTCTTGGAGTGCTGAAGTCCTCAAAGGATGGCGATGAAGATATTCCCCACTTTTTGTTGATATATTTCTTTGCTACCTCAAGAATTGTCCATAAGAAATAATTAACACTCTTTAGATCACCTCCGTCATTTACATCAAATAAAGTTAAAAACTTAGACAATGAAAAGGTGTCAGAAAATAGAGCTTTTAAAAAACACATATCTTAAACCAAATAAGGTCAAGGATGAACAAAGAGTAGATGAATTGATTTACAGTAACTGCTTTCTTTTCTTATCAATGTTCCCAGATTTAACTATGAATTCAGCTTTAACTTAAAAGTTAAAAGCAACAGAGAGTTATTTCTTACATCAGAAAACTGAAATGGAAATGTTGTGGATATAACATGTTAAACATAACATGTTAAACAATCACAAAGCAAGAGTTCATAGTAACTAAACTTGTAGAAAACATTTGTGCAGGCTTCATAAAAGGCAAATATATCAAAATGCTAGATTGGCAATAGTGGTGGAGGAGTGACATCACTTATATAACTACAAGCATGAAAACTGCTGCCCGAAATAAAAGTAAAAACTCACTTTCCATGTGACCAGACAAAATACCCAATGGTTTCCTAAACAGAATCAGGGAAAACCTGATTAAATACTTATCAACAAATATCAGTATATGGTCATGTCTCTTACCTATTGTATCTGGCTGTAGCTGCTCAAAAAGGCTGTGAGCTATAGCTCCTGTATGGTATGGTTTGATTCTCTCAGCTCTCATTTTGTCTGATGTATGACCTTGAGTAAATCACTTAACTACACATTGCTCTTGGGTAGCCCCTGAAAAGGGTTTGTGTGTCCAGTGGGCCTTTCTGGTTAAAAAAATGGATAATATTATTAAATTCACAAAGGAGGGTCATTTCAGACCTAAACAATTTTAGATACTTAGATATATCAGCCTGATCAGCCATCACTGTCTTCATCAACCCCCTTTTTTGCATTTTCTGTATGGGGTAAGGATGTTGTGTCAACTGTTGCCACCTCTCTTGATTCAGTGTCACTCACTTATATTCTTCAACAGTCATGCCTGACAGTTTTGCTCACACAATCCATTTATCTCTTTGCTGGGTGTCCTCAGTTCCTTTTGCCTTCTTCCTGTCTCCCAAATCTTCTTTACCAAATTAACTTCTGCTTTTCTGCATATGTACACAAGCAACCAGTGTCTGTCCTCTTTGACCTTCTCTGCATTTGAAGATACTTTGGCTTCTAGACTAATGCCATCATTCCTTCATCTGTCCCACAGTGTACATCCTACCACCACTCTCAGGCACTTCTTCTCTATCATCTCTAGCTCCCTCAACTGCAGAGGTCTTCACTGCTCAGGTTTCTGTACTATACCAAAGTACTGGTCACACCACTGTTTTGTTCACCATACCTTTCAGCTTCTTCGGCATTCTACTGTCACACACTACTGCTGACACTCTGTACAGTTGCCTGCAGCTGCTCTGGTTTTAGTTTTAACCTCAACATTCAGACTTCTGTTTTTCTCAACCACTCCTCCCACATGCTTGAAGCTGTTTACTAATTCCAGTGTTTTCATTGTATCTCAGTTTTTAGCATCTTCTGATTTCCATGATTTGCTGCCATGACAGCTGTCTTGTCTGTACTCAATTTCATCTATGTGCCTTCAGTTTTGCATTCCATTCCACTGTCGCTTGCTGATGTTCATGTTCAGAGTCTGCTTCTAATGCTACATTATCCGCACACAGCAGATTTTTTTATCTGCCCCCTCTCACCTCTTTGCTAATGTAGTCCATAACTAGTGTGAGCAGCAGTGGGCTTACAGTGGAACCCTGATGAACTCTCACTCCCACTGGGAGCTCCTATGTAAGACCAAACGATGTTCATACTTGTGTCTTTTGGTCCTTGTATATAGTTAGAACACATTAATTTAATGTTTCTTAGACTTCAAACTGTCAAAGGACTTCCAAAATCAGCTCTCTTGGGACATTGTCATATACTTTCTCCAAGTGTAGGAATGCCCATTTCAACTTTTTCCTCAACTCTAGCTTCTTTTCCACTATCTGTTTTACTGCAAACATTGAGTCAGTTGTGCAGCATTCTGATCGGAATCAAACTGCTCCTCTCCCATCTTACTTTCTATAACTCTCTGTATTCATTTATCAGTCACCCTCTTTAGCACATTCATGCAGTGTGACTGGAGGTGGATACAGCTATACTGCTGAAAGTCATGACTGTCCCATTTATTTTTATTCACTGGCACTAGGAAGCTTATTATCTAGTCACCTGGAATACAGCTTCCTCTCCACTCTGCTATGAGTATATTCAGGAGCCATTTCTCCCCTATCTCTCTCAGCACCCTTATCATATCTGCTGTGACCTCATATGAGCCTGCTGATTTCCCTGGCTTTATTTTCCATAGTTCTGTTCTTATTTCTTTTAATATGGCCTCTTCTTCCTCCGTCATCATAGGGTGTGTATGGAAAAATACAGCTTCTGTGGAGTTTTCTTCATTCAGAAGCTGCTAGAAATATTCCTTCCTTCTGCCTTTGATGTCCTTTGGCTTAGTGAGCAGGTTGTTGATAGCATCCCTTAAGAATGGAGTCTGATGTCTATCTTCTTTATCTTTCTGTCCTTGCATCCAACCTGAAAGAGTTTCTTTGTGTCATCCACTGTGTCACTTTCCAGAAGCTGGTAGAGTACCCCTGATGCCATGTTCTTTTCTATTGCAATCGGTCTCTTAGCCTCTTTATTAGCCCATGATTATTCCTTTTTAGCCTGATCATCTTTTCTACCTCTTACTTTTCCCTGCACTTACTTCATTTGATGCCTTCCTGGACTTCAGCATTGCACTACCAGCTATCTTTGTGTACCTTATTTCCATAGTTGGCTGGGCCACATATGTGTTCTGTAGTTTTCGCATGCACTGTTTTAAAATGCTACCATTCTTCTTTGACGCCACCTGTTCCCTCTTCTTACTGGGTACTTGAGCCCCTAGTATTTCCTTGAACTCTTATACTTTCACTCCAGTCAGTTTCCAGGTCTGTTAATCTTAGAGTCTTGTCCGACCATTGCTTGCAGTTGATTGTGGCCACCAGTGGATTATGCTGTGAGCCAACTGTTTCACCGGGGAAGATTTTTAAGTCTCTTATTCTATCCCCAGTATCCTTTCCTTACTGGGAGGAAGTCTACCTAAGTTGCATATAGGCTACTCTTGTATGTGATCTCATGACTGTCACTCTTGCTGAACCATGTGTTGACCACCATCAAGCCATTTGCCAGACGGAAGTCTAGAATACCCGCTCCTTCTTTATTCTTGTTGCTCACCCTTGTGGACCCAGGCAGTAATCATATCCTGTTCTGTTTGTCCCAATATGAGCATTCAGGTCCCCCCACTATCAAAACCATGTCATGTTGTTCTGCTTTATCTAGGAGGCTAGAATTATTTTATTTATTTATTTATTTTATTTTACATTTGTTGACCGGGCTAGTCTAGCTGGATATATGTCCATTTTCAGTAGAGGCCTGGGGAGAAAAGCTACACATTAAAACAAACTAGACACACAAAGTATTAAGTAATAAGTTACAGACTGCATCCAACTGGCGCAGAGTGTCAGGGACAGTTTATGTCAGAAGAATGCCAAAGAAGCTGTAAAGTAAGGTGCACAAAACAGTGATGTGACCAGTACAACTGTATGGTACATAATCTTAGGCAGTAAAGGCAGGGAAATTGAGGAAGCTAGACGTGATGGAGATGAAGTGGCTGAGATGGATGGTACGCTGCACACTGTGGGACAGACAAATTAATGAGTACATCAGTGCAGAAGCCAAAGTAGCTCCAGTTGCAGACAGGGTCAAAGAGAACAGATCAGTCCCATGCAGAAAAGCAGAAGACAATCTGATAAAGATTTGGGGCAGAAAGGAAGAAAGCAAGAGAAAATGAGAGCATCCAGTAAAGAGGTGGATGGACTGAGTGAAAGAAGACCTACAATAGTCAGGCATGACTATTGAAGAAGGTAGGAGAGTGGCACTGAATCAAGAGAGAGATAGTGACAGTTGACACGACACCTTGACCCCATGTAAAAAATGGGAAAAAGGGGCTGATGATGATGCTCTGGATGTTTCCTGAAAAGCCTTTACTTTTGCTTCTGGCAGGTTATATACAACAATATTACATCTTACCGTAGATGAAGGAATCAAAATCTCTTAGCACTGCATGTTAGAGAAAGTATAAAGCTTGACAAGCAAAGCTGTTCTAGACTTCTCGAAACAGAGATGAGCCTTGTGGCTTCACAGGCAGTGGTGTGTGTTTTTTTTCTTCTGCTGCAGAACAGTAATTTATTTTCCCCTAGTTAGAGAGTTTCACTATTCATAGGCCATTATGGCAGGTTAGTCCAGCATTGTTCAATTGAATAGACTGACACTCTGCTTAGCCAGAATGGGAACATATTGGAAAGTTGGCTTTTACTGAAGAGTAGGATTCAAAATCAGGCAAGCAAGGATTGCTTCCTGAACCATCCTCATTTTAACTTATTTAACCAAGATTCACTTATGGTAGGTTTTAAAATTTCATTAAGATAACGTGCAATCCTCTTAATTTATTAATATAACATTATTTCACCCACTGGAACACTACATACTGAGTAAGTCTGCAATATAAAAAGGTCTACCTATGAACTATGAGAACTATATATCTGACATACTAAAGAAAAAGCTCATTAAGCATAGCTAAAAGTCCTCACTGTTATCAGGACCCTCATGTTCACCCCTTCTTCAGTAGTTAAACAATGTTCTTGTCTCTCTCTCTTGCTCTTGTACTAATCTATCACAGTTTAAAGGTAGATGTGTGAGCCTGGCTCCATGGTGTAGAGGAATCAAGCCTTGACTGAGACACGGATGAATAGGGGTATGATTAAAAGTTCAGGCACTGAAGTAGCTAGGCAAGGGAGGGGATAAGAGAAGGGACAGGTCCCTCTCATATCTTCCTAGGGGGTTGAGGAGGGTGTGTGCATTTGGGATAACACCAGGACAAACAATTTCCCTGGTGGAGACGGGAGAAATCACCTTCTATGCTCTGCTGGGTAGGGCAAGATCACATGATGGGAACATCCTTTGCTGAAGTGAGGGGATGGCATTTGCATATTGTCCATTGCACTTCCCACTGCCACACTATGATGAATGTATACAGGGAGGTTAGCTCTGAAAAAGCAAAAATGCTCCAAACCACTCCTAATGGCTGTCTGAATGATGATCCCTCCCAATTAACCTTCAGCCTGGGGATGGGGAATGAATGGGATGATTAGCCAGGACAGGGCTGATGCATCACTGTATAAATAAACTTAAATTCCTCTTTTTGGTTCTCCCTTTTTTGGGGATGTTTAGAGGACATAGTGAGCATATCTTGAGCATGTATGTACATGGTGATGTTTCCACAATACTTAGAAATCTGTTACCTATTTTCAAAACTAATCATGAGTGTGTAGCCATGATAATATTTCCTTAGGAACTCCTGGCATCATGGCCAGCAATCCTTTTTTCTTGCAGAGTGTTTATCTTTAAGTGCTGTTACTGCTGTGCTGTTTTCATAGTATTTACAGCAAGAAAAACAGCAGCTGCAACTGCTGTAATCTTGGTAGCTGCTAGCTGTAGTGAAACTTACTTTCTGCACTGTCACCAGACACCATTCCTGACAAATGCCGGATTTACAACGGGTACTTTGATTGGTGCTGTTGTATTAATATGCATATTTCTGAATAATAATGAGATATCTCTGTATAATCTGTTTAAATCATATTTCTCCTTCCTTGTTGTGGAATGTATCAGCATACTGAAAATTGTATGCAGCTGGCAGCTAGTCAAGCAGACAGGGTTTGCTCTAGAATGCACAAATATATGATTATGGGCAGATGGAGATTACCTAGTGATTCTGTGGAATTTCATTGACGTCTTGACAATAACCTACAGTATCCTAGAAATAGTTTAGTCATAGTAAACATCCTACATGCATCTCAAAAAGTGTTACTCTGCTGCTGTTGAAAAAAAGTACAATCTATTTCTAGTTTGACAACATTATGATCTCAGATGTCTTGCTTTGCAGTTGTGTTGTCATTAATTATGGAACACATAAGAAAGAAAAGTAGTTATTTTGACTTGTTTTCATTTTCACTTTATGCTTGATTTTAACAGGATAATGATGGCAGCAGGATTAGTTATTTTGAAGGGAATGTTGACAGATGAAAGCTAGTGGATACTGTCATGGTACATGCACATCTCAGCTGAAGAAGTAAACATACAATTTAAAGTAAAAGGAAAATCGTCTTGGCTCTCATAAGAGGTAGTAGTAGTAGTGGACATTAAGTGGAAACAAGGTATATGAAACTGTAAGCAACTAGAGAAAGCACATAATTTCAAAATGCATCCATTAAAGGTGAAGAAATTGATGACAAATAGATGAATGCTCACGAGGAAATATAACCACATTGGTTATGTGATATTCTTGGTTTATTATTCTGCTTGTATTTTGTGTTTATTCCCATCTTTCTTTATTTTATTGAACTGCTTACATATATTTGTTTTGCATTTTCCCATATGCAGGTATATGTTTATTGATAGGTTCATACTAGGGTGCGGATTGGTGAGGTCATTTGTAGCCTAGCCCACTAAGGTCCCATTAATTGCTACCCTTTATTATGATCAGATTTTACTACTACCCTTTTTTTTTTTGAGGGTTAGAGAGGCCAGACCAGCCAAAGCAGTTCTTAGCTGGTGGGGAAGCATAACAGCAACAAAATCTGAAAGATGTCAGGGGGGTACTAACGTCCGATGGTTTAAACATAAGCAGGTAGTGGTATGGAGTAGGGAAGAAGGGAAAAACCACAATGGGATACACAGGAGGAAGTAACCCCAGTAGAAAGGAAGTTTATTTCCTTCAGTATAACAGAGCTTGTCAGATCTCTTATGCAGTAATGTGTGCAATTCTGGAGACTTCATTTCCTGCAGGACACAGACAGAATGAAGGCATCATGCAGTAATATATCAAAATGGTTTGTAGTCTTCTCCAGAAATGATGTAAGGAAAGAATGCAATATGTGTAGTTTTGAAGAAAGGAGTCAGAATAAGAATATGATGTTAACATTTATGTATCTCAAGAGAATACCTAGAGTTCAAGTAGGCTTTTCTCTTCCAAAAAGTGATATATAAGGACAAGTGAATGTAATCTGAAGACTCAAGGTCGATGACTCAGAGAAGACATTTGAAGGTGCTTTTTCATAGAAAGGGCATTGATTGATTGGAACTGTCTTCCTGAAGATATGACACCATCCAAAACAGTGGCAGAATACAAGAATGCATGGGACAGACATAAGGAATTGGTAGGCACAGTGGAAGAAAAGAAGAAAAAAGTGGCTGGTTAAGGAAAATATAAAGTTTACGGAGATCATTGAGAAATGTGCAGACTAGGCTAGCTGGCATCAGAATCTATACTTTTTTGTTTCTATGTTGAAAATGAACCTTTGCCTATGAAGGTCAGAAAGAAGAAAAAAAGTTAAATTCCCTTCACTGGTGATGGTTATAGTCATTCTTATGACTGTAAGGGAAATGTTCATTTCCATGGGATGCATTACTAAATATTTTTTTTTATTTTTATGTTTTTTCATAAAACAACCAATCAATACAAAAAACAGTATATATTTTGTCTATCATATTCTGACAAACCATGTTGGAGTGGGACTCAGCATGAATATAAATATAGGTTTGAACCTTAAACTTGGATTGCAGTCTCTTCATGAGGAAATATCTTAAATAATGGAAGACATGGTACATGTCCAGCTTCTAGGACTTCTGCTAGTAATGCATAATCTGGGCATTCAAAGGCCATCCAGCAAATATTTACCTCAGCTTCTTAGGAGGTTTGATAAGTTTTTGTATAGTTCTATTACTATATATTCCATGAAATAGAAAAAAAAATGATATTTTTCTACGTCTTATATTGGCAGCTCCCTAGCATGTCTGATATGCTTTCTTATTATTCCACAACTATATGTTTGCTTGTTTCTTTCTGCTTTTCCCGGTTAGGGGTCGCCACAGCGGAACTCCAGTCTGCTAATGATTGGCAGTAGATTTTGACGTGCTGGCTTGCCAGGCCTAACGCACAACCTTCAACGAAGGAACGCCCATTCACGCATGTTGCCACACAGAAGACGGTCTAACTGAGAATCGAACGGGCAACGTCTAACTGTGAGGCGACAATGCTACCGCAGCACCACCACCGCTATGAAAAATGATATTCTTCCTTTTCTTATATAGGCTAGACCATGCTACTCTTGGAGATTGGAACACGTTATGATGATGGGAATTCTTAATTCTTAGGTCACCCCGGATAATGTTGCATATGTTTTGGTGTAACAAATGATAGCATTGCAAATGTAAATGGTGCCACCTTTGTCATTAGTTCCTTTCAAAACCTTAAAGTAGTACCTAGTAAAGAAACGTATAATCTCACTCTTGCCTGAAAGAAGGTTTAGTGGTTATATGTAGGGCACTGCTTTACATTTATGTTTTTATTTTTTGTGGACTCTAATGGCAGTCATATCTCCAGTTTCTATTATCTCTAGTCACTATCAAAAAAGTAACGTTTTGTTGTCACCCTTTGGTATGACAAGGAATCCGTGAAGTTGGGCAGAGGCAATAAGAGAGCTTATACCCCATCAAACCTATGAGAGAGAGAGAGAGAGAGCAGCTTGTTCTGTGGCAGACAAGGTTAAAATCCAACTGTAATTCTGATTAACAAAGATTTGCTAGAACTTGGGCAATGGAGGAGTCAGATTGGGAAGGTGAGAGTAAATGGCAAGTATTTACTCACCCATCCTCAAGAGGGAGGTGGCCAGAGGTTTCTTGGCAACTGCAATGCAAGTACCTACTGGATGGAGTGAGGTGTGAGCATGTATTATGTGGTCCAGAGTCATATGCTTGGCTCTGCCAAGCAGCATTCACATGATAATGTTTGTTACACAGGAGCGTGAATATGCATACACAGAGTAGCAAGTCCTCATATCTGCAAACACACATTTCAGCTGCCAATGGAAGGGGGGTGGTCAAGCTACAAAACCAGAAAATCCTCAGTGGCTGCCTTGGTGATGTCTTTATGGTCTGCTCTTGACCCAGTAAGCAAATGAATGAATTAGCATGATTACTTGGGGAGAGCTTGATGGATGTGGAGTTAAAATGACATTAAATGGCAGCTAGTGCCATAAATCATTTAATTCATATCATTCTGTATTTATAAACTATTTTAAAACAAACTGTATTTGCTGCCCCATCTGGACTTGTACACAAAAGACAGTATAACTAAAATTATCTAAACTGCTGCCAGGATTGCTACACATTTATCAAATGTACATATGATGAGAGGGGTGTGGCCAAGATGGCAAACTGCTAACAGCACAAAGTCTTAGCTCTGCTTTATTTTCTTTTTTGTGACAGGATTGTATTACACAAATGTAACAAAAACTTATTTTCTTATACATTTTACGTCTTTTAAACAAACTTGGACAACTATTTGAAAGAAAAATCAAGTTTTTATATTTTTTCTTTTCTTTCTTTTTCCTGTCTGTTGTGACAGAATGAGCTACTCAAAAGTGAACTCTCAAGACAACTTGGTGAAAAAGGAACTACAATCTATAATATGCAGTATTCAGGAGCTTTCTTTTTTTTTTGCTTAAATATTTTTAATGATTTTAGAAAATTAATGTAATTTCATAAATTTTCACTATAAAACATAATTTACACAGGTTAATGACTATGTACAATCAACAACTATAAATCTAAACAAACAAGCTATTTAAAGGTGTCTGTTTAAAAGATGTTACACATTTTTTAATTTAAAACTTCATTCCATTAAGTATTACAGTCATCTCTCTCCATTATTTCGTTCACTTTCTTCCATGAGTTGAAATAAGATGTGGTTCTTCCTGTTCTCATTCTAATGGTTCTCATTTCCTTTCATAATACATTCAATACGATGCTTCTGTATTCCTTAAATGTTTGTGAAGTCTTGCTTTTCCAATTTGTAGTAATGGTTTTGAGAGCTATATATGTTGTAGAGTTTATTAATGGTAGGGGACCACCAGACTGGCTTCCTTTTTTTTGGAGGAGAACGTGTTGGTTCTTTTGGGTATAGCTAGTTCCATGCATTTATGTACATATTTGTACAGTGCATTGGTGTATGATTCAGCAGTCATGCATCTATTTTCCATTCAATGGGTGCCGTGAAGTTAGCCACCTCTGTTTTTAGGAGCCCAAAGTCAGCTTTGGAGAAGTTTTTCATGGTGGTTACCTTTGCGGTAAATGTTCTATACTTTTAGGTATATTTTGTCTGATTGATAATTGCATTGTCTCTGTTATGTTTAAAATGTACTGTCTTATGTCATGTATGCCTAACTATAGATCATTACCTAAATCAAATTTGTTCCTTATTTGTTTCATTGTTAAAACACTTCCCAAATATAGTAACTGATGCCAATAAGTCAGTTCATGCTTTCTAATAGTCTTGATTATATCTATATCAAAAGTTTTTATGTTAATTTGTGTGCATGCAATAGGATATAGCAAGAATGACAAAGCTTTTATGTTGGGATTACTATTCATAAGGGTTTTATATCCTTTTAATATGTTTTTTACAAACTTAGAACTTACGTGTTTCTGTTTACTTTCTGTAAAATGTTCTCTCATCATCCAAAGAAGGTTATTTCCATCTGGCAGAATAAGCATTATTTACCCATAATGATATTTTTTTTTTACTAGATGACAGTGCATATATTTGTATATCTGGAAGACTGATTCCTCCTGCTTCCCAGTCATTAAAGTGATGATTCAGAGCTATTCAGGGTTTATTAGGATGCCGTAAAAAGTTTAGCATTAGCTTATTAAAATTGCTTTATGTAATATTTTGGAGAAGTTTTAGAAGAAGCTTGTAAGAAGTATAATATTTCGGAAAATAATCATTTTAATTATATAATGCCTGTTCTCCATTGTAAAAAAAGTATTTATTCCATTTTTGAATTAGTATTTTAATGTTATTTAAAGTATTAGAGTAGTTTATTGTTATTGTTATTCTTTAGTTCATCTGTCAATCACCCCCTAATTATTTTATCTTATTGTCAGCAGCTATATATTTAGAAAAATCCTTATCTATGTGTTTCTTATTAGAATTTATAAGCATTTTCATTAAGTTTAAGGGCTAAGAGTTTCTGAAAATGTTCAATTAAATGTAATAGAGTTTTCAGAGAGGTGTTATCCTTTAAGGTCAACAAAATATCATCTGCAAGCAACTGTACCTTAATTGCCAGGCTATTGTCAATTTGTATACCCTTAATATTCTTATTCATTTGAATATAATTTGCAAAAGGTTCGATTACTAAAGCAAATAATAATGGAAACAAGGGGCATCTCTATTTTGTTCCTTTAGGAATTTCTAAAGATTTAGAAAAGCATGATCCAATTTTATATATGATAAGGATGCATCACAAACTGATTTGATTAATAGTGTGCATTTTTGAGAAACTCCATATTCTTCTATAACTGACCATAGATAATCCCAGTGGACAGAATCAAAGGCACTACTGATGTCTAAACTGACTATATTTGTGTTATTTTTTGTATGATTAATGTAATCAATTAAACAGAATTCTTTTAATGTTATATGTATGTCTGTCTTTTATAAAGCCAGTTTGATCTTCATCTATTAATAATGGAAGTAGTTGTTTAATCCTAGCCAAATGTATTGCATAAATATTTTAATCAACATTTAGTAAAGATATAGGTCTGTAAGTTGAATATTCCTTTGTATTTTTGTCTGGTTTCAAAATAGGTGATATTATTGTATATTTCCAAGGGGAGGTATTTTTGCTTTCCTTTACTAATGTAAACACTTTCAATAGCAACATCAAAGCTTCTTTGATTAATAATTTGAACATTTCAGAGATCATATTTTCTATGCCAGGTGCTTTGTTTGGCTTTAAAATTGTAATTTGTGATTTAAATTCAGTCATGGTTATTTGTCTGTCTATTAATTTTATATGATCATCTGTTAGTTTGGTTTGATATATATTCTAAAGAAGGACTTTAATATGTTTTGAGGTTCTATTATTTCCTTTTGGGTATTAACTCCATGAAAGTACAATTTGAATGCTTCTAATATCCCTTCTAAGTCTGATACTTTCTTTCTGGTATCTGGAATGTATATTTCCTTTATTTGATTAGCTTTTGTGACCTTTTAGTTCTATTTGATATTCTTTTCTGATTTCTGGGGTTCATTGAATAAGAACAGAGTTTGATCTTCTCTAAATTTATCATTGTCTTATGATGTAATGCCTTTAAATATTTTTTATTCATGTTATCTAATTCACTTATTAAATTTATATTTCCCTTCAGAATGTCTAGCATTAATGTGTCAATTCTTGCTTGAAGTTCCAGTAAGTCTTTGCCCCATTGCCTTTTCTTGTTTTTAAACCATGTTAATTCTTTACCATATAAATATGACTTCAAAGAGTCCCAAATATATATCTCTGATATGTCTTTAGTAAGATTTATATATAAAATGTATCTCTTTAACATAAAATTCCATAAAATCCTTTAAGTTTGTTATGTATGAAGGAATTCTAATTACAGTTATTCTTTGTTTTGTATTTAAATCTAAATCAAAAGTAATTGCATTATGGTCTGGCAATGGGCATGTGACTACTTTGACTTTATCCAGCTTTATAGTTAGATCTCTTGATATGTATAATCTATCTATTCTTGAATGTGTGCCATGTCGATGAGAGTAGTGTGTAAAGAATAAAGTATCATTATCAGCATATTCATTAATGTCTACAATATTAAAAGTCTTAGTAAAATCAGATAGCACCTTAGAAATTGCTGTTTTCTTTTGTGTGCTTCTATCATCATTGTCTTCATCATTTATTATACGATTAAAGTATCTTGCTATGATTATTTCCCCTTTAACATGGTGTAAAATGTCTTCTAAATGCTGCTTGGCTACTTTGAAACCAAATCCAAGTATCCAATAAATGTTTATATTAGAGTATATATCTTTCCATTTATGGATATCATTACTAAACAGAACATCCCTGTTTTGTCAATATATGTATTTAAAATGTTTGGCATTGAGATTGAGTTTTTCCAAAGTACTGCTACTCCTGTCTTCTTTTGTTTATAGTGTGAACTTAGTAAAATTGTATAGTTATTTGTGTTCATTTTATTTATGTCTTCTTGTATAAGGTGTGTTTCTTGCAAAAAAAATAATCTGTGAATTAAACATCTTCAAATATTTTAAGAGACTTCCTCTTTTACAATTATTATTCAGACCATTTACATTAATGGAAATATATTTCATAGTTAAATTATTACCATTCATACTGCTAGTCATCTAAATATATTTTAACTAATAAGCACATCAATTTAACTAAAGAGAATGACCTATTTTCATTTGATGTAGCAAAGTAGTTACAACTCCTAGACAACCAATGAAAATGAATTAGATAATAAAACCTTAAAGATTGAGACAGACAGCAAACTAACCCTCCTATATGGAAACAAACCCCAGCTTTGAATAGACTAGCAATTCAAGCGTACTCTCTAACACCTCCTCTAAGAGTCATTTCTCAGCCCAATTATCTATACATTCTGTCTAACAGAACGAATCTTGCTATGTCCTATATTCTATTCATATAAGACATTTTTCATAAAATTTAATTTGAAATCCAAGAAAAAACATTTAACATAACTATAATATTATATTAAGCATATTAATTTGAAATTGACTTCTTGTGTTTGATGATAATATACAATTGTCCATTAGTCAAACTCCTTTTGATGAGAATAAATTAATACTTGTCATTCAGATTAATCTTACTAATCAGAAAAACAATTCAGATCTATAAAAATTTATAACAAGGTTTCATCACTCTAATTAAACCCAGTGAAGCTGCTGTTATTATATTGTGTAGTAGCATAGTCTGCTTCACATTAAGCTTTTTTATATGATCTAATTATGACAATTTCTTGTTTATTTACATTAAAATCAGATATACTGTGTCTCTTTTATAAGTTCACTAAATTAAGTGTTAATAAATCTCTCATTGCTTTTACATTTATACAAATTGTAGAGTTTTGGGAGTTATTAGCAAATATCCCTTTAAGACAGTTGGCTGGCTGTTGGGTGCCAGGATCCTCCACATAACGCATGCACTCAAGTCACTCCACAACAAGTACAAATACGACTCTGTCATTGTCCATACTGGAGTGAATGACTTGAGACGTACCTCCTTGGACTACATGAAAAGAGATATGGAAGAGCTCTTGGATCATGTGACCCAGGCAGGTATGACCCTAGCCCTGAGTAGCATCCTGCCTTCGCCCAGAATGATACCACAGTATAAGGACAAAATGATTGACTTCAACAATTGGCTAAGCTTCTGGTGTCATTCAAAGGGGATCCAGTATTTGTCTGCTTGGGAAGACATGATCGACAAACCATGATGCTTTGCTAGAGATGGTCTGCACCTGTCACCCCTGGGATTCAGGTTACTGGCTAAAGCTCTTGCCACCCCTATAGTGCCTTTTTTAGGCAAGGTTAAAAGGATAAAACCACCACCGTAACAGATAGAAAAATACAAAATCTGAAGGCAATGCTACTCAATGCTAGAAGTCTAAACCTCAAAATGCACTCTCTCGAGGCACTCCTAAAAATGGAGAACATTGATATCTGTGCAGTAACTGTGACCTGGTTCAAGGCTCCAGAGAGCACCCCTGCAATACCAGGCTACAATTCTTACCACACTTTTCTGACACAAAACCAGGACCGAAACACTAAAGGTGGAGGAGTGTTTATATTCACCAAGGATATTCACACCTCCAGGCTAGTTGCCCAACACAATGCATCTGAAATTCTTCAGGTGCAACTAACACTAGGTAAGACTGCAATCCTAATTGTAGCTTGCTACAGATCCCCCACCATGCCCCAAGATTCTCACCACACCTTTCTAAACATACTGGAAAATATTAAGATACAACCAAACACCCTAATACTGGGTGATTTCAACTACCCTGCCATTAATTGGGAAAACTACTCAGGTACCAACTCATTTTCCCAACGGTTCTTGGAATTCATAAATTCCAACGCCCTGGATCAACTAATCCATTGTCCCACCAGGGGCTCCAATATCCTAGACCTGATCATTACCAACATGGGAGATAGATGCTCCACACCAGTGGTCACCCCCTCATTGGTCAGGTCTGACCATAAGCAAATCACCCTTGACATCCACATCCCACCCCCATCTCCTTAAAAAACCTACAAAGACAACTTAAAGCTACTGATGTCAGAAGTGACAAACTTCACAACACCCACGCAGATGGGATCTGGAAGTTCGACTGCAGAATCCTACACTAAGGCACTGTACAAGAACATCCACTCATGCATGAATCATGCCATCCCAAATAGAACCAAGATGCTCTTCTCCAAAAAAAGGAAGCCAATCTGGTGGTCCCCTGCTATAAACAAACTATACAACAGAAGGAAGAAACTGTTGCAAAAAAGAGGAAAATTCCTGGATGCAAAAAACTCCCTCACCACCCTTAGTAAGAAGCTGAGATCCCTCATAAAATCCTCAAAAGTTAGTTATGAAAATAAAATTGACAAAGATTCCAAAGACAACCACAAGACATTCTATAGTTATATCAAGAACCTAAATGGCAATGCTCAGATCTGCTCTGAGTTACAACAGAATGGCATTAAATATACTGATCCCAAGGATATTGCCAATATCCTGGCAGATCGATTTAGTGCCAACTTCACCCCCCCTCTCACCCCCTAAAGGGCCCATCTCAATACCAAAAGATTGCCAAATTCTGATAATCATGGCCACACAGGTAGAAACCGCACTCTCCAAAGCTAAGAATACAGCATCCATGGGACCAGATGACATCCCAGGCTGTGTACTATATGAACTACAAAATGAACTGGCACCTCATCTAAGTGCCATGTTTAATCATAGCCTCACCTCAGGCTTTGTGCCCACTGAGTGGCACACAGCTACAGTTATCCCGCTCCACAAGGGAGGATCCACCTTGGATCCCGGGAACTACCGTCCCATCAGTCTGACAAGCCTGATCTGCAAGGGCATGGAATGCATTATCATGGAACTTATAAACAAAGACATTGGCAACCTTCAAACACTGGACCCCACCCAGTTTGGGTTTGTGAAGGGCCGATCTTGTCTCCTGAATCTGATTGTCTTCTTTGAATCAGTCTCCAGAGCTGTGGACGAGGGTAAGGTAGTCCACACAGCATATCTGGACCTCACCAAGGCCTTCAACACCATCCCCCACTCTGGAATCATAGATAAACTTACTAAGCTGGGCATAAATCCCTACGTCACTCGATGGGTTGCCAACTGGCTTACTGACAGAACCCAGACTGTAAAAGTAGCCGACTCCAAATCCAGCTCCAGACAAGTGACAAGTGGAGTACCTCAGGGTTCAGTCCTGGGACCACTCTTGTTTGGCATCTACTTCTCTGAAGTACAGGCCAACACTAAGGGACTCTGGCTAACAAAGTTTGCAGATGACTGCAAACTGGGAGCCATTATTGAATCCCCAAATGATGTGGATATTCTACAAAAGGGCCTTACAGAAACAGATGCCTGGTGCCAGAGCCATGGGCTCAAGCTTAATGCCAAGAAATGTATAGTTATCCCCTTTGGAAAAAACATGTACCCATGAATTACCACACAGGTGGCAGGACACTAAACATCGAAAATGTGATGAGAGACTTGGGGACACAGGTGGACAGTGGTCTCACTTTCAATACCCACATTGCCACAACAGTCAGGAAATCCTTCTATGTGGTACACCTCATCACTAAGGGCTTTTCATCCAGAAAAAAGGAGGTCATTGTCCCACTGTACTCATTCCTCATTAGACCCATTATAGAGTATAATGCCCCATTTGGTATGTACCTCACAAGACATCTACAACAGCTGGAAAGGCCACATAAATACCTCACTAAAAGAATCACAGGCCTAAAGCAGATGCCATATGCTGACCGTCTAAAAAATCTCCAGCTATACTCTGTGGCATATCGTCTACTCAGAGGTGATCTCTGCTTAACATACAAGGCCATGTCAAACCCTGAGCTGTTGGACATGCTCCACTTAAAGAAATCCCAATCCCTCAGAGCCACATGCTCCAGGGATCTAAGCCTTGTCATCACAATGAGCAAAACATGCTGGAGGGATAGGTTCCTGACCCAGAGACTCCCCATACTCTAGAATAGACTGCCCATACATGTCAAGCAGAGCGCCTCATTGGCCCTCTTCAAAAGGAAACTTGATGATTGGATGGGAGATAGGAAATTCACCACGGGGATCATGTCAGTTGTCCTGCTAGACAGGGGCCCAGAGAAGTAAATATTGTGGGAAGAAATATCCAGGGAATTGTTATGGCTAGGCTTGCATAGGCCCTAGGGCCGATAGCCTAGTACCAACCTATGAACCTATGAACCTAAGGAAGCTAAGGAATTCAAACATCTCATTGTTAACATTTACCTGAGTGCTTACATCATGTCTGAGCCTTTTACTTTCATTTTCAAGCACTCACATGGCCGCAAAGGGATTTTCAGCTTCTAAGTTTGCTAATAATGGAAAAAAAAAATCTTAGGAACAAGAAAACAAGCTTTTCAGCTCATGGCCTTGGAGGGAAGCCAAGAAACAAGTAAGCAATTTGACTACTTCTAAACATACTTCATGTTCGAGGAGTGCTTGAGAGCTTTCCCCCTTCTAAGTACCTGTTTGTAAAGCCCAAACATGTCTCTGTAGTTAAAATCAAGTTTACATTTACTTGAGATATTTACATTTACTTGAGACAAGTTTTAGTTTAATTGTAATATGCCTTGTTCATTCCATATAAGAAAGACGTTTATTTTCCTGTTTAAGCATGTACTAATTATTAAATCAGTTAAACCATGAAACATTCGTAAACAAAGATTTTACAAACAGGCACATATCTTATGTTTCTTAAAGTTTAGAACTTGTTTAGAAATCTGTATTAAACTGTGTGTTCAAATAAATATTTTAAGTGTTCGTTTAAGTGCTTTTTTAAGCTGTAAATAACTCTCTATGTCTACAATACACAGACAAACATGCACTACGATGCATTACTTAAGTTTTCATTTTCTTTAAGCTTCTTGTTTCCCCTTTCTTTTTTAACATAACATGTCTTGAAACTATGACACTAAAACACTCTAACAAAAGGTATAAGCAGATAAAGCATTTTTTTATTTCTTGTATTATGGTATTGTTATTTACTATACTTTGAGAGATATTAGTTTTATACAGATTTGTTCAAGCATTACCAATCTGTTAAGTTAATGACCTAGAAAGGTAATAAACCAGAATAAAATGTTTTTACCTTTTTTCCTTTTGGGATTGTAGTCTTTTAGTTAAAAAGTATTATTTTTGTTGTTCATTTCAGGGAACCTCATTGATTTGCCATCAGAGTAAAGTATGATTCCCTTTAGGTAATTTGTGTGTGGTATAAAAGGAAAAAATATGTAAAATAATTATTTAAATGTTACTTGTCATTTAGTCTCTTCTTTTGTCTACTTTTTTCCATTAATTCCTTTCTGTTTGGTGTTTTAGGGTAAAACTGGTCCGATCCATTTCTTTTTTTTTATTTAAAATTTTGTTAGATGTTAAAAATGACACAGCTGAATCCAAGGTGTCAAAAGTCTTTGCTTCATCTGAGAAAAAGATTTTATGTCTCACAGAAAACAGTAAATGAACTTTGAAAGGTCTCTTCTTCAATTCTTTTATTAAAGGTAAACATACCTTTGAAGAGTAATCATTGTCAATCCTATTATATTATCTTGGAATTTGACTGGAGAGTTTGACCACACAGTTTTTAGCACCAGTTCCTTGTCCTGAGAAGATCCTGGACTTTTATTTGCTTAGCTGGATGATGATGGAACTGCCAGTGACCTATGTGTTCTTTCAATTCCATAAGAAAAAGACTCAGGTAAATTCAGAACATTTGGAAGCCAGGATATAAGGAAATTGATCATATTGTGCCCTTCATTCTTTTTCGGTAGTCCAAAAATGTGCAAGTTGTTTCTCCTTGACCTATTTTCTAGGTCATCTAATTTGTTTGTTAGAAAAGTATTTTGTTTTGAGAGAGACTCAAGTTGTTGTTCTTGTTCCATGAGTCTGCCTTCCATATCATGTAATGTTTCTTTTATGTCTGCAATCTGAGTCTTATGTTGCATTATTAGTTCTTGTAACTGCTCCGTTTGTTTTGTGTATTTTTCTTTAAAAGAGTCAAGTTTTTTTGTCCAATTTGTTAAACTTCAAAGATAAATCCTGCATGGTAGATAATAAAGTTTGTAGTTCCTTCTTCATTGTATGGTCCTCTGAAGTGTTCTTTTGATAACTCATTCTGCGAAGAAATCTGAGCCCTTTCTGCTTGAATTTTGACAGAAAAATTGTAGAATTTAAACAAACCATCCAATGTAGACTTCCAAGGACTATAGCAGAAGTTAGTGGTTTAGTTTACGAAGTTTAGGAGTCTCAGTTTTTAAAATATTCTATCAGAAATATAACTTAAATAAGAGCACTCAGAAAAAGTGCTGACAACCTGTCAGCATCCTGGCCATGCCCATTCAGGAGCTTTCTATTAAATTTGATAAAACTTGAGATCAATATAGGTAATATAAAAGAAGATTCCAAAAAACAAACATAAATGTTAAAAGAGATCAAAAAACAACAATCTCTTCAGATCTCAGCAATAGAAGACACATTGAATGATCTGTATAGCAGAATGGCAGAGAGTGAGACGCACTCAGAATTCCTATTAAAATAAAATAAAATACTTTTCTTATGGAAAAACTAGAGGACCTACAAAGTAGATGTAGAAGAAAGAATATTAGGACATATGGAATACCACAAAGGAAGAAAGAGACAATATGTTGCAGTTTTTAACTAACTAGATGCCTAAAATTCCAAATCTACCAGAAGCTCTCTCTCTTGGTATTGAGAGAGCCCATAGCTCTCTTTTGACTTCCTCTTTGAAGAAAAATCTTCCAGTCCCCAGATCTATTATTGAAAAATTACTCTCCAGCCAAGACAAAGACCTTGTACTGAGGACTGCTTGGGCTAATTCTCCAATAAAAATAAATAACAACATTATTAGGTATGGAAATGACTATACTGCATTTATGTCCAAAAGGAAAGCATGTATTCCATTCTTAAAAGACTTAAAAACACTTAAAGAAGCTAAGCATTAAAGCTCAACTAATTTTTCCAGCCAGAATTGTGATCTTTTTACCAGACGGTCAGAAAATGTTTAATTCTCTAGAAGATACAGTGAACTTTTCTCAGAAAAAGAAACTTTTTGATCAATTAGTAAATATGGATTGGACTCATGTCAACATAAGGAGACAAGCAATAAGAAATGACTGGTCTTCGAAGGACAAAAATAGTAAAACACAATATTAAATTAAAGTAATGTTGTCCTCATTTTCTATTTTGCCTAAATAGCTTTCTCACAGTTATTCAGGTTTGTCATCTATTACAGTTAATCATCAAATACAAGGTAAAAACAAACAAAAAAATTATACTTTATCAAAATAACTTTTCTATAGTATCTGAAATAGTGTATATAAGTTATTATTACTAATACTTATAAGTCTTTTTATTATTTTATTTTAATTATCTCTAACATTATTTTCAAAAATATAGAGTAGTGTGTATGTAGTGGTGGAGGTGTGTATTCACAACATGTGAGACAATGTGTGTGTGTGTGTATGTATGTATGTATATATATATATATATATATATATATATATATATATATATGTATATATATATATATATGTATATATATATATATATATATATATATATATATATATATTATTTCTTTTACTTATAAGTCTCTATTATTTTATTTTAATCCTCTCAAACATTATTTTCTAACATAGAGTAGTGTGTATGTGGGTATATATTAACATGTTAACTAATCCACTTCATTTATGTATACTTTCTATACATAATTTCAAGTAATCTGTTTTTTTTTTTTTTTTGGTTATTCTATTTGGTGAATATGGGTGTATGTCATAAGCTTTATCTATTTGCAGTGGATGTTGTGTTGAGTGGTTTTGACTGCATGAAAGTGATTTATATACATTAATTCACTTTCTTTTAATAGGTTTAACTTGTGTGATGTTTGTTCATTATGTGGGCTCTTATAAAAGAATTAGAGATGCCATTGACGTTTCTTACAGTAACTGCTTCTTTTCAGTCCCTTTTCCCATCTAGTGTTAGTTAAATTGCTTTAGAATGTTTTTTTCACATACCTCAAGCTATTTTTCAACTTATAACAGTCTAAATTCTGTGTTCAAGCTGCCTGTGCTGCAGGAAATGCATTTTGAACTTTAACCCTGATTTACAAGAAATGAACTTTTAGAATGTTAAAACAAGCAGTAGAAACACAAAAATAGAACATCAAAAATTAATCTAGTTAATTTTAAAACATATCTGTGCAGTTGTTATGCTCATTATCTTTTAAAAAGTAGAGTAATGAAAAAAAGAAAAGGCAGGAAGAATATAGTGGGAAGAAGAAAAAGAAGACATCTGCAGACTTAAAGATACCTAGTATTAATATCTGTTTAGTGACATCTTGTGGTCATCCTAATTATAGTTCAGTGAAAGTTGTTTCCTTTATATAAGCATAGTGTAAATATAATATATTCATGCAGCAGATCATCACAGTACAGTGGACTATGTCATTTATAGTGATGAAAATACTTTTTTAAAACAATACAAATGGTTTTAATGTGTCATGAAAGAAGCTGGAAAAAATAAAATAACTTTAATAATAATGAATTAGATAGTTAGTTCTATACAGAATACTTCTGGTAAATAAAGAAGTACCTGTTACAGTAATGGAATTTACTCTACAGATTCTCTGGTTCTGTAACACGCAATCTGTTATATTGTACACATAAATATTTATACACTGTCAGACTGGATTTTTGATTATTCAGTCTTAACATTTCAGGACTGGGCATTTTGAGTCCTGATATTTTAAAAGGTCACTTTCCTTAACTGATCCATTATTGTCGTTGACCTAACATATTGTTTCATATCTACTTTTCATTTGTGCAAGTATAAACCATTAACTTCTTTGGTACCCATGTCTTATATTTCTGACAATTCTTAACTTTTGCATTGTTCAAGGGCTATCTGGTATTTTCTACCTGCACTCACTCGGAATACAGATTCTTCACAAGAACAGATAATTTCATTAAATAATATCTAATAAGTAAAATAACTGATATGCTTCTTGCAGCAGACAGTGGCACTCCTAAAGGTTTAATCTCATAAAAAATATAACAAACACATAGACCATGGGTGATCCATGAATAATGGAAGACCTGAGATATAATACAAAAGGTAGTTAAGCATCAAGACTGTTGGTAGAATATAGAATATTTACAAATGCATAGAATGAATGAAGCTGATATCATAGTAAACAGATAATGACATGTAACATACATAACATCTGGCAGTATATTAAAATACTGTTATAGAGAGCTCTTAATCATCTGAAAGTTGAAAAGATACAGATTAAGCATCCATACTTAAATAAATAATACTACATTGAAATTCTATATACATAAGGACATTCACATGCAAAAACACACTCAAAATGAAATACATATTTACACACACCACACTTGTCTGTTCATAAGTAAGGAGTCTGCAGATGTATTTACACAAGGCATAACCAACTGCCTACAAAAATTAAATACCACATAACCTTTTGGTATTTAATATACAGTTGTCTGAATGCTTTCCTTGAAATGCAGTTGTGAAATCTAACACCTGATGTGATGCCCAAAAGAGCTGTGCTATGCAACAAAACTGTAAGGTTAAACACTGGGAATACTTAATTACTGAAAATGCAAATTAAAATAAGCATGCAGGAAGCTAGCATATCTTATATGGGATAACATATGGCTCACACCTCTGCACACTGGTTGCTATATTTTTTTTTTTTATACAAAATAATTTTTATAGACATTTGACTGGAAACTACTAACAGTGATTATAAACTTGCTCTGAGAGAAATATATTTATTTGACTTCTATATAGATATTAGTTTACATATAACAGCATTTCTATAATATAAATTGTTGTCTTCTGTGCTATATGAAACAGTTTAGTGGAGAAGATGCTTAAATAATATTAATGACCACTTTTAACTCTTCATAATGCTCTGCATTTGTTAGCGAAACATGTCATCATCTTCTTTCGGCTGTTCCCGTTAGGGGTTGCCACAGCGGATCATCTGTTTCCATTTCTTCCTGTCCTCTGCATCTTGTTCTGTCACACCAACCACCTGCATGTCCTCTCTCACCACATCCATAAATCTTATCTTAGGCCTTCCTCTTTTCCTGTTACCTGGTAGCTTCATCCTTAGCATCTTTTTCCCAATATACTCAGCATCCCTCCTCAGCACATGTCCAAACCAATATAATCTTGCCTCTCTGGCTTTGTTTCCAGACCTTCCAACCTGGGCTGACCCCCTAATATACTTATTCCTAATCCTGTCCACCCTCGTCACACCCAGTGCAAATCTTAACATCTTTACCTCTGTCACATCCAGCTCTAACTCCTGCCTTTTTTCAATACCACTGTCTCCAACCCATATAACATAGCTGGTGTCACTACTTTCTTGTAGACCTTCCCTTTCACTCTTACTGGTACTCGTCTATCACAAATCACTCCTGACATTCTTCTCCACCCACTCCATCCTGCCTGTACTCTCTTCTTCACCTCTCTTGAACACTTACCATTACTCTGAACTATTGATCCCAAGTATTTAAACTCATCCACCTTCTCCACCTCTACTCCTTGCATCCTCACCATTCCTCTATCCTCCCTCTCATTCACACACATATATTCTGTCTTAGCTCTGCTGACCTTCATTCCTCTTCTCTCTAGAGCATATCTTCATCTCTCCAGGGTCTCCTCCCACCTGTTCCCTACTCTCACTACAGATCACAATGTCATCTGCAAACATCATAGTCCACGGGGACTCCTGTCTGATCTTGTCTGTCAACATGTCCATCATCATTGCAAATAAGAAAGGGCTCAGAGCAGATCCTTGATGCAATCCCACCTCCCCCTTAAACACATCCATCACTCCCACCGCAGACCTCTACGCTGTCACACTACCCTTGTACATATCCTGTACCACTCTTACATACTTCTCTGCCACTCCCGACTTCCTCATACAATACCACAACTCCTATCTAGGCACCCTGTCATATGCTTTCTCTAAGTCTACAAAAACACAATGCAACTCCTTCTGACCTTCTCTGTACTTCTCCAGCAACACTCTTAGAGCAAACATTGCATCTGTAGTGCTCTTTCCTGGCATGAAACCATACTGCTGATCACTAATCATCATGTCCCTTCTTAACCTAGCTTCCACTACTCTTTCCCATAACTTCATGCTGTGACTGATCAATTTAATCCCTCTGTAGTTACTACAGCTCTGCACATCACCCTTAGTCTTAAAAATCAGTACCAAAGCACTTTTTCTCCATTCCTCAGGCATCCTCTCACTTTCCAAAATTTCATTAAACAATCTGGTTAAAAACTCCACTGCCATTTCACCTAAACACCTCCATGCTTGCACAGGTATGTCATCTGGACCAACAGCCTTTCCATTCTTCATCCTCTTCATAGCTATCCTTACTTCCTCCTTGCTAATCCATTGCACTTCATGATTCCCTATCCCCACATCATCCAACCTTCTCTCCCTCTCATTCTCTTCATTCATCAACCCCTCAAAGTGCTCTTTCCATCTGCTCAACACACTCTCCTTGCTTGTAAGTATGTTTCCCTCATTATCCTTTATCACCTTTACCTGCTGCACATCTTTACTAGCTTTGTCCCTCTGTCTAGCCAATTGGTACAGGTCCTTTTCTCCCTCCTTAGTGCCTAACCTTTCATACAACTCTTCATATGCCTTATCCTTAGCCTTTGCCACCTTTCTCTTTGCAATGCACCTCATCTCCTTATACTCCTGTCTACTTTCTTCATCTCTCTGACAATCCAACTTCTTCTTTGCCAACCACTTTCTCTGTATACTGTCTTGTACTTCCTCATTCCACTACCATGTCTTCTTGTCATCCTTCCTCTTTCCAGATGTGATACCAAGCACCTTTCTAGACATCTCCCTTACTAGCTCTGCTGTAGTTACCCATTGGTAACTCTTCACTGCCACCCAGTGCCTGTATTAACTCTTCCCTGAACTCCACCTCACAATTACCCTCTTTTAATTTCCACCATTTGATCCTTGGTGCTGCCCTCACACTCCTTCTTGATCACCAATGTCATCTTACAAACCACCATCCTATGCTGCCTAACTACACTTTCCCCGGTCACCACTTTACAGTCTCCAATCTCCTTCAAACTGGCCCTCCTATATAAGATATAATCCACCTGTGTGCATCTTCCTCCACTCTTGTATGTCACCCTTTGCTCCTCCCTCTTGTTAAAATACGTATTCACCACAGCCATGTTCATCCTTTTCACAAAATTCACTACCATCTGACCTTCTGCATTCCTTTGTTTAACACCATACCTACCCATCACTTCCTCATCCTCTCTGTTCCCTTCACCAACATGCCCATTGAAATCTGCTCCAATCACCACTCTCTCACCCTTAGGTACAGTCATCACCACTTCATCCAACTCACTCCAAAATTTTTCTTTCTCGTCCATCGTACGCCCAACTTATGGAGCATATGCACTAACAACATTCATCATTACACCATAAATTTCCAGCTTCATAAACATCACTCTATCCGACACACTTTTCACCTCCAAAATACTCTTAGCATACTGTTCTTTCAGGATAACTCCTACTTCATTTTTCCTCCCATCCACACCATGATAAAACAATTTGAACCCACCTCCGATACACCTAGCCTTACTCTCCTTCCATCTGGTCTCTTGCACACACAATATACCAACCTTCCTTCTGCCCATCATATTGGCTAGCTCTCTCCCTATACCAGTCATACTGCCAACATTCAAAGTTCTGACCCTCACTACCACAGTCCTAGCCTTTCTCCTCTCTTCCTGCCTTTGGCCATGCCTTCCACCTCCTCTCCTCCTTTGGCAACAGTAGCCCAATTTCCACCAGCACCCTGTTGGTTAAAAGTACTGGTGGCAGTCGTTAACCCGGGCCTCGACCGATCTGGTATGTAAATATTTACTGGTGTCCGCATGAATCATTTGGCCAAGTTTTACGCCGGATGCCCTTCCTGACGCAACCCTCCCCATTTATCCAGGCTTGGGACCAGCACAAAGAAATGCACTGGCTTGTGGACCCCATTTGTTAGCGAAACATGTAATTTTATTTTATACTAAACTGACATTTAAATAATTTCAAGCATTTTTCATCTCCCATTGTTATGATGAATACAAAAACTTGATCTGTACATTTCAGAATATGGCAATGAAAAGTACTATAAGCAAATTTGTAAGTACATGATACTTAAAATATAATCATAAAAGAATGCTTCCTGTACAGAAGTTAGATGTTAAATGTATATTCCATGTACTAGAGGTATTAATAGTAACATACATACATTCATAATACAAACAAACATTCCCTTAAAAACACTCACTCATTTGTATATTTACTCTCATGCATAGATAAGTAGAACATATTCACTCTCTTAACTGTTAAGATACATATCAAGCATCTACTCATAATTTACAAACACATACAAATAGTCATATGCATGTACATCCATGTAAATGAATTATGGATATATAAGCACATACAATATACACAAATATGTAATTTTAAATTGTAGCACCTTTTAATTTTACTTCCATATTCTGACTATTACTTTTATCTTTTCACCATGTTATTAAATGAGTTTTAAAAGTTTTATGATACATGATCTGATATGTATTGATGTTATGATGTCTATCAGTTAATGTGTTATAGGTGTTGTCAGTTTTATTTATTTCCTCCATATAAATGCTTAAATATTAGACTATTTATAATATTTTCTATAGTAGGATTAATTAGAAGCAATGACTAAAGTTTTGATCAAATAGAGAAATTCAAAATGCAATATTTCTGGAATATTTTTGATATATTCAGAAATACATAATATCATTCTTTATTATTAACATTTCCAATTGTATACTTCTATGATCTTAAATATTAATATTTCTCAAATTAAGAATTTATATTATTTTTTCCTTTTAACATGACTTTGGTGTGCTCTAAATAGCTATAATTAATAATATTGATTTAAGTTAAGAAGTAGTAGCAACTGTTTAGCTTGGTGACATTAGCATGGGTTAGCTGGTGTGTGGTTTGTATGATTATATTTTCAAATCAGAGAACTTTTGTTACATGATGGGAGGTTTGAATGTATATAAGTTTGAAATTTTGTTTTGGGTTTTTTTTGTATTTGTCCATAACAACAATTATTAGTACTTGGCTATTATATTTTAAGCTAAATCATCTTAAATAAGTGCATTTACATGGTCTTATGAATGTTGACATATAATTGTCTCTCATTAAACATCAATGGACTTAATAATCCATTGAAGAAGAGTAGCTTAAACAAATATTTAAAACTGCATAAAGCACACATAATTTTCTTACAATAAACACATTTGTTATCTGAATATGTAGATTGATGTTAAAAGATTATTCAACTCTTGAGAGCTGTCATTTTAAATCAAAAATGAGAAGCACTCTTATTTGTTGGATAGACTCATTACCTGTGCCTAAAATATTAAATACCTATTCAGATAAAAAGCATGTTGGGTTTAGCAGTAGTAGAAATTGACAAAAAACATATACTTTTGTGAATTCTTACTGGATACCTAGAATTGGAGCCAAAGTTAGTAAGAAATATTTGGATATTATAATCTTATATACAAAAGATGAATTGATTATTGCAGGAGATTTTAACTGTATTCTTTCTAGTAAAGACACAACTACTGATAAGGTTCCTAAGCTATTCACAGTAGCTTAATGCTTAGATCTTTTTATTAATTCTCAACATTTGAGAGATACCTATGGTATTAAAGCAACTAACTCTCTTAACTTTATACATTATTCTTATAGATTTGGCACCCAGACAAACATTGATAAAGTTTTTACTTCTAGTAGTCTGTATGCTAAAATTGAAGATGTATTGATAACTTTGTGTCTTTATCTGGCCACAATGCTATTACATTTACGTTAACGTTAAAGCCAAGTAATTTGATTTACTATCAGAGAATCCCCGCTTATATAGTCAAATTAAAAGACTTTAAGGAATGGTGTCTAAAAGAAATAAATCAATACAATGATGTTAATAATAATGGAAAAGTTTCAGAAATAATTCTCTAGGAATTTTAAAAGCTTATCTATATGGAAGAATTAAAAATTGGTACATTTGTAAAAAAAGAGTTGGATAAGGAGTTAATGTTTTTTCAGTCTAATATATATAAATTGAAATCCAATTTAAAACCTTATGACAAATCAGCAAATGCTGAGTTGAAAATATTAAATCAGAAGTATTTTGATGTACTTCACCATATAATATCAATAAATCTGGAAAAATTAAAATGGCAAACTTATTCAATAATCCCAAAAAACTTACACAAGTTGGCTGTTAGAGCTAAAAAAATACATACTAATCATATTAATTAAATAATTTCCAAATAATGTGATAAAAATAAAAAAGTGACTGATTTAAAAAACGTACTAAAATTCTTTAGGAAATATGAAGAAATGAATAACAAAAAGACTGATTTAAAAATCAACAACATAACCAATGACTTTTTAAAAGACAGTATAAGATTTAAATTAACCAAAGAACAAAGATCCAAAATTGATAAGTCATTCTCTTTTAAGGAGTTAAAAGATCAAATGAATAATCTTAAACCAAATAAAGCCCCTGGTCTTGATGATATAATCTCATAGTTATACAAATTATTCCCAGATAATATTTTAAATATCCTATTAAAAGTTTTTGAACAAGTTAAACATATGCCAACCACCCCCTGAAATATTCCCTGATACCTCCTATCCTGAAACCAAATAAAGATTCTAATGTGTGTTCATCTTATTACCCTATTTCATTATTAAATGTTGATTATAAAATATTTATGTCTATTCTTGCAAAAAGATTGAACCTTATTATGCCTAGATTAATAAATGATGACCAGACTGGTTTTACACTTAGAATGGTTCAGGATAACATAATTAGACTTAATACTTTAATAGATCTGGATAGTAAAAACAACAAAGAGCTAACTATAAAAAGTCTAGATATAAATAAGGCTTTTGATTCTATTAGTTGGAGTTATTTGTTCAAAGCACTTAAACAGTATGAATTTTCCCTAGATTTTATAAATCTTATAATTAATCTATATAGTAACTCATTCTCTTTTATTAAAATTGGCTCTTTTCTTTCTAGCGCTTCCAAAATATAAAACGGTACAAAACAGGATTGTCCCTTGTCACCTCTATTATTTGCTGTAGCAATTGAACCTTTCACAGTCTTTATTAGATCTAATAGCAAAATTCAGGGATTCTCGATAGAGAGTTATTCCCGTAAAATTCATTTTTTTGTAGATGATATTTTATTAACAAGTGTTGATGTTGAAGCTTTAATAGAAAAATAACTAAATCTATTAATTAATTTTAAAAAAGCATCAGGTTTAATGTTTAACCCTGATAAAATAGAAAGTTTACTTATTAATAAAAAAAAGTTAATAATTATTTAAGAAACTATAAGAATTTTATTTGGGACAATTCACAAATTAACTATCTTGTAATTATAATTCTACTGTAAAAGACTCACTAGCAGTTTATTATTTTATTTATTTATTTATTTATTTCCAGTTTGATAACCGGGGAAGTCCACTGGGCCCAAAAGCCTGTTTTCAGTGGAAGCCCGGGGAGAAAAGCTCCATATTACAAACACATTGCACACTTAAACAATTTACAAACAAGTAAAAATAACATTTTTATACACTATACTTCACTAAAAGAATCACAGGCCTAAAGCAGATGCCCTACGCTGACCGCCTTAAAAAACTCCAGCTATACACTGTCGCATATCATCTACTCCGAGGCGATCTCTGCTTAACATACAAGGCCATGTCAAACCCAGAGCTGTTGGACATGCTACACTTAAAGAAATCCCAATCCCTCAGAGCTACATGCTCCAGGGATCTAAACCTTGTCATCACAATAAACAAAACATGCTGGAGGGATAGGTTCCTGACCCAGAGACTCCCCAGACTCTGGAATAGATTGCCCATACATGTCAAGCAGAGTGCCTCTTTGGACCTCTTCAAGAGGAACCTTGACGATTGGATGGGAGAAAAGAAATTCACCCCAGGGATCACGTCAGTCGCCCTGCTAGACAGGGGTCCAGGAAAGTAAATAATGTGGGAAGAAATAGCCACGGAATTGTTATGGCTAGGCTTGTATAGGCCCTAGGGCTGATAGCCTAGTACCAACCTATGAACCTATGAAACTATGAACTTGTATTGTTAGCATAGAAGAAAAATATACATAGATATGAAATGCAAATGAAGTAAATCAGAGGAGAAGTGTAGGAAAAAGGAGGTGCAGAGAATGCCAGGAGGAGGATAAAAAGAACAGTTAGACAAAGATTCATTTTATGTTTGTGGTAAAAGATACATCTTATGGAAATGGTAAAATATGCAGTGCAAGGATAGGCATATAGGCAGTGAGGAAGTGAAGATATAAAAAGAATTTACATAGAGTTTATACAGGGGGGAAAGAAGATAAAGAAGTAGAGGGTGGGGAGCTTGAATAAAGAGTTGGAAGAAGAGGGGCAGAAGGGAGAAAATTTGAAACCGGAATGTAATAGGATCTAGGTAGGAAGTATACAATTACATTTCCAGTTTTGGGAGAGGTGAGAATGGAGTAGAGATTTGAATTGTTCAGGGCTTGTAGTGACTCTTAGCAGGGGAGGAAGCAAGTTCCATTTTTTTGCTATAGTATAAGAAAGTAGAAGGTGGCCAGGGGGTCATTTAGGTTTATGCACTGAAAGAAGATTTTGGTGGCCTGATCTTAGGAGCCTGAGAGGAGTGTAGAAAGGCAAGATATTAGATAGTGCAGGGCAAGCAGTGGGTTTAAAAATTAGTTTGTGGGCAGTAGTAAGTTGGAGGTAGTCAAGATGATTAGGGAGTTCTAGCCATTGAATACTATGGAGGGAGATGCAATGGTGTGTAGAATGAGTAGAGTTAGTAGTGAATTTGGTGATTTTGTTGTAGCAACTTTCAAGTTTTGAGGAGATAGAAGCTGTGAGGTTGGTTAGAAGAGGAACACCATACAATAGAGAAGGTAGAAGGAAGGTAGAGGCGAGTGTTTGTCTTGTAGCTAATGATAGAAAGTTAGCATTTCTATAAAGCATACCAAGTTTCTGATGGTTTTTTTTATGCTTAGTTGAATATGAGTATTAAATTTCAGGTGTTCATCAATGGTAACACCCAGTAATTTGGCACAACTAACAACTTCTATTGAGGAGTGGGAGAGGCTGGTGATCTTGAAAGAGGGCTTATCAAGTGGGAGTGCTTTTAACGGGGAGAAGAGAATGATATGGGATTTATTGGCATTAAGGGAGAGATGATTTTAAAGCATCCAATTCTCTGTAGTTGTGAAGGCCAATTGGGTCTTGGCCTGGAGCTCAGGAAGGATAGAGGCTGAGCAGACTAAAGTGGAGTCGTCTGCATATTGCACTATTTGAGAGTGAGGAATTGCAGAGTGAAAATCATTGATGAAGACATTAAAGAGCATAGGTCCGAGAATAGAACCCTGTGGAACTCCAGTAGGGGTAGGTAGGAAGGTAGAGGTACCTGTTTGCCATTTCACAGCTTGGGATCTATCTGAGAGATAACTTTTGAACCAAGAAAGGGAATCGAGGGAGAGATTGAGGTTAGAAAGGTGGTTAAGAAGGAGTGTGTGGGATACAGTGTCAAATGCCTTGGAAAGATCAAGAAGGACAGTGGAGACAATATCTCCAGAATCACAGGCAAGGTTGACAATGTCTAAGAAAGAGAGGAGAGCAGTAATGGTACTATGGCCAGGACGGAAACCGTGTTGAGTAGGGGTGAGGAGATGGTTATTTAGGAGGTGGGGCATGAGTTGCAGGTGGATACATTTTTCAAGTACTTTTGAAATTAGGGAAAGAATGGCTATTGGGCGGAAGTTAGAAATGCTATTATTTTTGCCTCCTTTATGAAGGGGCAGAATATAGGCAGTTCGCCATAGTTTGGGAACATAAGATTCCTGGATGGATCTATTGATGAGAATGCTGATGGGTATGGTGATGCCATCTGCTGCGAGCTTGAGAAAGAGTGATGGGATATTGTCGGGGGCATTGGAGCATGGCTTGAGTTTGGAAAGAAGTTTTTTGATATAGGTGGTTGACACAGGTTTTAGATAAAAAGTGGGAGGGGGCTTAGGGGAGCAGGAATTGGGAGAGGAAGGGGAAGAAGGTTTAGGGGTAGGGCAGGGGGTGGATTTGGAGAAGGTTTTGGTAAGTTCAGCTATGGAGCTGGTAAAGAAGGAGTTAAAAAGGGTTGCTATTTCTATGTCGGTCTTATTGTTAGGATGGGGATTGGATTTAGTACCTAGGTGTAAGAGGAAGTTGATGGAATTCCAGAATTATTTGGGATTTTTTGAGAGGGTAGACTGTAGTGTGGTGTAGTACAATTTTTTATCTTTTGTGATAAGTTTTTTGGTGAGATTGCGGAGTTGCTTAAATTGAAGGAATGTAGCTGGGTGTTTATTTTTATTGTAGAGTTTCCATGTTTTGTCCCTTTGTAGCATGAGAGTTTTAGTGTCTTTAGTTAGCCAAGGGGCAGAGTTGTATTTTATTTGTTTTGTTCGAAGTGGGGCTTGGGAGTTTAGGATTTTAAGGAAGGTAGTCTTGTAGACTTCTAAGGCTTCATGTAGAGGAAGAGTTTTTAGGGTATCCCAATTTGTTAGTTTAAGGGTTTCAGAGAATATAGAAGGGTTGAAATTAGTGAGGTTATGAGGTGGATATATTGGTGTTGGTGAGGGAGGAGTTGGGCGGCTCGGTGAATAAAGGCTGGAAGATGGTCACTTATTGAGTCAGGTAGTATACCAGAGTCAGCAATGTTATTAGGGTGGCTGACTAAGATCCAGTCCAGGATGGACCCTGGGGGGTTATTTTTGTTAGGTCTGGTAATGTTGTTTATTAGTTGAGTAAAATTATAAAGATTGATAGAAAGAGTGGGAGTATTGTTATTAATTTTATTCCAGTCAATGTTGACATCACCTAGAATGGAAGTCTCAAGTTTGATGTTGTTTGAGGCCCATAATCAGTAAATTATAGCAAAGCAGTAAATTATAGCAATTTAATAGACACTGTTACTAAAATAATTTTTAATTGGGACACATTTTTTACAATAGAAGATAGACTTACTTTAATAAAAATAAATTCTGCTCTTCTTAATTTTCTCTGGTTCCCCAATAAACCAATAATGCCCTTTGACTGGCATGTTAAAAATCAGGAAAAAGTGGATTAACTTTTCCAAATGTTGAATTGTATGCCAAATCCATAATTCTCAATCTAATATCTCTATGGTTAAATTCTTCTTACCAATGCACTAGGAAATCGATTCATGAAAGATTAATAAATAATAACAGCTATGTTGTAGAATCTTACTCTAAATTTGGAATTAATACATTTTACTGGACCTTGAAGGAAGTGACTTTAATATATAACTATGGGAAAATTAATTGTTGGAGGTGTAATGAAGTCTTTAACACAGATTAGTTTCATATGATATTTGGATTGTAAAATAATAACTCCTTTTTGTGTTGAATTTAGAAATTTTACCCAAGCTTTGTGGATAGATAATTGTATCATTTTTAACTCTTTGATCGTATTTAATGCTCTAGTTCCAGATTCCATTCCTAGGGTGTAGGTGCCTCCACTTTGGTCCATTTTAGCTATAGCAAGCAAAATAATCACAAAGAATTGGAAATGTAAAACTATTATTTCTTTCACTGAATTCATTAATTTAGAAAAACTGTAAAAAATAATTGTCAACTGCCAAAATGAGAACTTTGAATATTACTCACCAGTCAAAATTAAGTGATTGACTTGATAAATTTTAATGATTTAGTTTTCTATTTTTTTATTTTGTTGTGGCCATCTGTAAATAGTTTTGTTTTTGTTCTTTTTATTTTGTTCTGTTAGCTTCAAATAATTTTGTATAATCATTGTTTTAAAATTAATAAAAAGTTCTTTTTAAAAAAATGTACATATGACCCTGTAGCTGCATATAGGACATCATTACTGACAGCAGTAGCTGTAAAGAGGTAAATCATCTAATGACCCTCTTGTACACTGAATGAAACTTTCAAATGTCTTAAAAAAATGTAAAGACAAGCAATATTAAGCTGAATTAATATATTTTTTCATAAAAAAACTGTGGCTGTTACTTTCAATAAATTTTTTATCATGTAAAACGTATAGAATGTAAAAATCTGAATTGAATGGAATACATAATTGCTTTCAGTGGAAATGCTGTCAAATTGTTAGAAAGTGAAACTGGCTTCATAAATGTGCACACATGAATGTGTGTGTGGGGGGGACAATACATTATTTGCTGTCCCCAGAGTTATGTGGCTATTGAAACAAGGACATTTACATTTGGAATGAAAGAAAATCAGGAAATACAATATCAAGGCTTTGTTAAAGAGAGCAACTGTTAAGATTAATGCTTTCTTTGTTTTTGAAGTGTGTTCAGGGGGCTACAGATCTGGTACAGAAGGTCAGAAGTGGAATGCCATTTTCAGTGAAACTGGTTTGGATTTAGAGGTAGATATAATTCAGAAAAATATTGAGTCAGCAGTAAAGATACAAACAGGTGGGATACTTAATTCTATATGCGACTTCTAAACCCACATATTGTTTATTTTATTGTTTAATTAATCATGCAAAGTATGTTGCTTAACATTATTTCTATAAGGTAGTTTAGCTAATTTAATTTTAAATGCTTACATCTGGTTACTTTATTTATTACCATAAAGGTAGATGTATAGACCTGGGGCATACCTCTCAATCTCTTAGCATAAGAAATCTGCACAAAGCCAAACATAATTGGGAGGAAGGCCCAAAAATAAAGACAGATTTTAAATATTGCTCTTATAGAGTTAGAAGGTTGCTAGACTAACAGGTTTTTATGTTAGCATACATTTTATGAAGGCTATGATGTCTGAAACTCAAATATCTGTCATATTGTTATATATTATGTATTTATTTCATTCTCAGAATTCTCAGTGATTTGGCAGAAAACAACAAATTTTATGAAGGACAGACTAAATATATAAGTAAAAAATCTGGGCATTATGTGACAATCTGGACAGTTATAGTGTCTAAAGTTATTGGTACTATAAACATATTTACTGGTTGTCTTATTTGTTAGCCCCTATTGGAAATTAGTGTGCATGTGTGTGTGTATGTGTCTCTGAGAGCCATACAGAGACAGAGAGAGAGAAAGCAAATTAATCATGTACACATTTTGGTTACTATTGGTAAGACAGCATTAGATAGAATTGGGCTGGGAGTAAGCTGGGTAATATCCTGGGTAGCCCATGATGCTAGCTCTGCTGTGCAACCACCAATGTAAAGCTTATTTGGGTGAGGAAGAGGATTGCTTTTATTTTATTTATACGTATTAACTGTATTGTCCAACTGGGTTGAGGCTCATTTTGAATGGTGACCAGTGATCACTGTCTAGTTAAGTGACATGCTGACATTCATAAAGCAGATACATGGAGATGAAGATAATCAAACCCAATATCACAGGATATAGCTTGTAAGCAGATCTTAGCCTTAATCCCCTGTGCTAATTGTTCAGAACTAGCTATTCACCAAGGCAACAGTGCACATTTTACAATATGATCCTAAGACCAACTCACCCTTGCCTATTATTTGGTGGCAGTGATGCAGATCCTGAAAATATTGCCTCTGTCTATCACATATCAATTGTTGTGAGAGGAATTCATGTTGCAATCATATGGTGACACACACAGTCATATGCAGTAAGGCAGATAAATTGTAAGCTGTATTTTATAGCCTGTAAGACATTTTTAACACATTTATTGAATTATCACTTAAGACATAGGCAAACATACATTTACATAAGAGAAAACAAATCATATTAACATGTTCTCAGTTGCAAACAGTATACATCACGTTTTTGTATAACTATTGTCAATTCAACATTACATACATTGTTCAATTTCTGCCTTCCCTTAAGTTTAACTCCTCCTCCCAAACATTATTCTACATGTCCTCTTCAAACAATTTTCATTATTTCTATATAATTTGCTCATACCCTTTTCTAAAAATCCCACTTCTAGTTTGCTTATCTCTGTTACAAAATTCAGTACTTTAAATACAGTTGGTTTAGACTTTAATTTCCATTTTCTAGAAATGTCTTTTTTGTCAGCCTATAGAATTAAATTTAGCAAGGCTTTACTATGTTTAGGCAAATCAGATATTGCATTCCAGCTCAAAAAATAATTTCCTTAGTAACACCCATCTGCTCACCCAATATTTCTGACAGAGTACTTCAATACAGTCCTGAAATCTCTAATATGATTTCTGTTGTGTGCAACATAGCACTGCATAAATAGCTGGCACAGCAGATGAATATCTTAACAGGGCTTCTATTCCAGTTATACAAACAGCAGAAGGCAAAGGTGGAGACTCATCTGAAGGACATGCATCAGCATTAGTACCACAGTCAAGGCAGAAATGGGCAGAGTTCATTGAAACACTAGCAAAGTGACAGCATCTGATCCAATGCAATAACAATTTCCACAGGCACTGCAGAATAGAATGAAGTATGTGGCATCACACCCATGCTGCACAGGGCAATGCATGGACTGGCCACTTTGTACATCAGACATAACCACTTGTTTAACTGAGGAAAACAGAATGACAGACAACTGCAATGCAAAAAGATGGGGCAGAGGAGTTTGGGATCACATTCTCTACTGGCGAGTTCAAGCTGCCAAAATGTGACTGTTGGTGCTCTCTACAGTGTTGGCTTGTGGTGTTGAGACTTGATGTAGTCTGAGGCAAGGAAGACGTGGAAATATGGGTATGTGAGTACTCACCTTGATGAGGTATAATGTTTGTTGATTCTGATGAATGCCACTCTCTTTTAAGTGGTCACTGACCACAAGCAGAGGTGGTAGGCTGTTTGCCTGCAGGTGACAGGGAAGGAGTAGAGTTACATGAATGAACATTTGCAACCTGATGAGGTGTCCCAGATGTTGAGGCCAAGGAGAATAATTGACCATGACCAAGATAATGCCCATAACTGGGAGTAGCAGTGTGGGGTGCCCATATTTAACAGTTATGCTGTCTCACCAATGGTGAGAGCAGACTGATTTGGGACTCTCTTTGACTGACCTAATATTATCTAGACCCTTCCACAGGCACAGAATGCATGGCCTCTGGATGCATATTTTTCCAGGATGTGCATTCTATGTATATGGAAGGCCTACAGTAAAACTTTGATCTTCTTGTCAGTGAACCATTTCAGTCATTGCCTCCCTTGAGTGGCCATGCCAGTACATATATCCCTGTGGGTCACACCTGTCAGGAATTTAATGAGTATGGTGTACTGTGGGATACTCATACTTACAGCCACAGTCCCTTCCCGTTATGTACCTGTGTTATGCACAGACTCACCTCCTTGCATACTGCAACCATGACTGAACATGTGACTCTCCAACCCAGACAACCTGTTGCATGCCCTTCTCAATGCTTCTTTTACATGCTTGCCCTCAATTCAAAAACCATAGGCAACAGTGTGGTCCCATGCCGGTGCCCTTGGTTCTTAGTTGCATGGACACCACAATGTCTGACTCAGTGTGATTGACAACAGAGTTTGTTGTTCTCGGTGATGTACCTTAGCAGGCATAATTATTCTCTTATTGTACATTCTTCCTTATTTCTGCAAAGCCTCACATCTCCAGAATTTCTAATGATAATCCTCTATTCCACAGTTGCATGATACTGAGTAGTGTTGTGCAAAATGGTGCTGATTCTTTTTGTCATACTAGAAACAGTTGATTGTGCAGTGCTTATGCTAACAAGGCTACTTAATGTGCTGAATCTGAATTCCTGTAAGTAACAGTATACATCACGTTGACCATGAGGCACGTGACCAGTATGCTCATACATATTTTATGTGCATGCCTATCAGACCATGATTCAGCACTACAGCCATTAACAGCTCCACAGTGCATTTGTAAGGAGATACAGTAGCACTAAGGTGCAGAGCTACATGATGTGACACATGATCTACATATATGTGTTTGTGTGCATGGGACTACCATTTTGCTCCTCAAGCAGATTAGAGTTAGTGACCATGGCCACTTTAGGTGGCATGGAATGCAAAGTGTCAGCTTAGTTTACTAGTAAGAGCAAGATCTTGTTTTTACTGCACAGGGAGTTTCATGTACATTTGCAAGACCAGTGTGATTGGGCCTTGTGAAGATGGTTGTCTGGCATGAACATGTAAAGCAGGTGAGTCATGCAATGGTATCACCCTTTCTGGTGAGGAGTGCAAGCAATGGTTTAGTGATCTGAGACTAATATCCTCTGGTGTATCTGTGGTATCTTATCTGCTTTAAATGTAAACTTAGAAGTGCATACTTTGTTTTCCAGTGAGAAATGAATATGAGCTAAACATGGTTAGATGTCACAAAAGATCGGAGTGACTCTCATTGAAGCAAGGGGCTGCATGACATTTGTGCCAATCCACTGTACAACTGTTCCTAACATACAAGTCTAATCACTTTTAACCTTGTGTTGTCAGTCTACACATTCAGTTGTGGAAAGAGAGGCCAATTCACCTTTGTCTGCGCAGAATAAAGCCTCTGCAGATGGGTCACCACTGGCTGCCAGGGTTACTTGTCAGCAGTAGGACAATAATTTCCTTGCTGCAGTTGACCTGGAGGATTCACTGCTATCCCACACAGCTGCTTCTCAGGAGGGGGAGTAAGCTATTCTCCATAAAGTGGTCTGGAGGAGTTTGTCATAGTTACTTGCTGAGGTGTGGTGGCAATTGGACCCCTACCTCAGCAATTTGGTACACCTCTGTGTGTGTTTTGTGGCATCACATACATGGCAGGCTCTGACCATTAATCCACCAGAGGTGAAACCCGACCATAACATTGGCTATCCAGATGAGTGATGCATGGGCTTGCTGCCCTCTGAGCCAGCCTGACATTTAAGCAGAGCAGGAGCCTACCATATTCTCATCCTGATGTTTCCCCTTCCTTAAGTGTCTTTTCATATTCCTTCTTTGGTGTCCAACTCTGTCCATCACCATTGTCTAGTCACTGTTCTCTCTACCTTTTGTGTGCCTACCACCACTGTATGTCTGAGTCTATATTTATCAGATGGCAGTTTTTCGTGCTCTAGCTAAGTGTGAGGTACAGCTATGCAGTATTACATTGTGTAACTGAGTGCACATGGACATGACTGTGCTAACCTGCTTTCCTTGTGATATACATTGTGTTGGTTACACACCTTAATGAAATGTGTCTCCTTCAATTTAACAGCTTAGTGCTGCTTTTCCCTGTTAGCTGTATGCGTCTTTTTAACTATACATTCCTTTCCTTGTCCTGCACCTGCTATTCAATGTCTAATGCATGTCTGGTTATCTCTGTGGCTTTTTTTTAGCAGGATGCCTTGAAAATTATCTCTACAATGGACTGTAGTGCTTGTCTATGAATCCTAGACAGTTATTTGTCCCCTTGCAACCACAGCTAAATATACAGCAGTGTATCTTTTACAACAGTTATGCTATTATTTTTTTTATTCAGAGTTGTTAGGAAGTAGGCAAAATGATATCTGCGGAGTATGTAAAATGTCAGTGTGACAGCTGAATAAAGAATGTAAAGGCAAATGGAATTTGCTAACACGACTAAGGAGAATATGAATAGTAGCTTTGGTTGCAGCTGAAACTCAGTCCACTAAATATAGCGACAGCCTGGTAGCAGTGGTACCTGACGAAGATATGGTAAAACAACTCAGTATGTCCAAAGAAGCTGCATTTGGAGGTTAAATTAGAGAGACTGGAGATGAAGATGACATGCCAGGGAACCAAAGCAGCAGAGAGAATGAGAGAGCATGAATATGCAGAGGAGGAAAGCAAGGGACAGCAGGGATTGTTCATGTTTAGGGGAGTAAGAATAAGTAAAAAGAAATAGAAAAACACATGCAGCATATGAAGAAACTAACATTTTGCCTATGGGGTGAGAGTAACAGAAGTGAAAACATAGCTCCTGAAATCAAGTTTAGAACCATGTTTTTCCACAGTATGGAGTAAACTGACTGATAGTTTTATTTGTTTTTTTGAAACTGTGTATAATCAGCAGTTAAGAGACCAGTGGAAAGGGGTTAAGTATTTGACTTCACTGCTCTCAGGTAAGGCAATGCATGCTTTGTCAAAAATATCTAACTCTGATTGTTTGGGCTACTTGAAAGTTAAAAATGTTCTTTCTGAATATTTTAAGCTTATGTCTGAAGTTTTTAGAAAATGTTTAGATAACACAGAAGAAAATCAGAAGACAGTGTAAGTGATGTCATTGCAGATATAAGCATTTGCTTTAATGGGTGGCTGAATGGATATTAAATTATTGTTTGAAATGTTGGGAGACCTTATAAGTGAGCAAGCACTCAATATTTTGCATGAGAACATGTGACTATGATTAATAGATTGGGAATGTAACTCTACTGAGGAAATTATTGAAAAGGGTGACCGCTAACTAGCCAGTAGGACACAACTGCTAAAGAATGGGGTATCCACTACTACAGATGGGTATAATGGAATGCATGGTTAGTCAAACTTTCATGTTCCAAAGGCATAAGTGTAAAGCACTGTTTCCAGTATCCAGCAATGTCTTGGGGTTACATTTTTCCAGTGTAACCATATGGACCATGTATGTGTCAGATGTCCACAGTGACAGGGTTGGGAACAAAGCCATGTATGGGAGCTAATAGAGATAAAAGCACTGCAGCACTGAGTTTACATTAAACTGCTGCTATTCCATAGTGCATAATCAGCTGTTCACTATACTTGTGGATGGTAAAGAG